>NC_141146.1:13071072-13398791 GCF_053477565.2 Lygodium microphyllum | reverse complement strand
TAAGAATTGGCTTATGTGTAATGGAGGAGCTTGCTCCTTGTCAATAATATAACTCCACAAGGGGGGGGATTGGTCCATCTTCCAGTCCCTAGTGTGTTGTCAATTTCTCTCTCTCTCTACATCTTTATTTTCTCTCATCTATCCTCTCTCTATGCTAGCATAATATTCACTATATATATTTTAAGTATAAAAGAAAGTCGAGCGTGTATCTCGGATCTTATAACACTATTTCAGCTCACTGTCTTTGAGAATGGCTCATCCTTTCAAAAATGTTTTGTTTATCAGTGATGCCAAACTTTGGGAACGTGAAAATTTCATGGCCTAGGTTGGGTTTGACATGTGCTCTTATTACACTACGACATTGAAAATTGTCTTTAAATTTTAAGATTCACACATAAATAAAACTATTCACATTCACATAACTAGTAAATGAAACCTATTGATATAAATAAAATCTCTTGAAATTCACACATAAATTATCTTTATATTTTGATATTCACACAAATAAAAACTATTGACTTTAGACATAATTGGTAATCTATTAACCCATTTGAAAAAGTTAATAGTGATAAGTATACTTACGCATTTGATGTATCCAATGCTAACAATAGTTCTCGTTCTTTCTTCTTCTCCACTTGAATGAATTGACATAGAACTCTAACATGTTGTGAAATAACTTCACTATAAACTACATACATCAAATAGTAAAATAAATAATTAGTCAAAGAATGAAGTATTATCACAATAAACAAGAGAAAGCAAGACAATACATAGTTACCTTCCTTTATCCTCTTCATCCATGTCTTCAACCTATGATTACCATCCCATACCAAAAGCTTACGCCCTCTTAAATCAACCCATTGATAAGTCAATTCAAACCTTTGGTTAACTTCTCTCCAAAGAGGGCCCCACTCTTCCAAATTTTGGGGAGATACATCCATTAGCTTGCCAATGGGCCTTCTCAAAGAAACCAAAAATTTTCCCATTTTTTCCATATATGAAGCATTATTGAAAGATGAAATTAACCATGTAGCAAAACTAGATGCAAGCCTTATAGCTTCATAGGGCACAAGTCTAAAAAAAGGGATAGGAGGAGGAGAAGTAGACCTCCTTACAAAAAATGAGGTCAACACATCTGACATAAGCCCAAACTTGATATTCTCTCCAATGTGTCTATCATGCTCACTCACCTCTTTCTTTTCTTCTCATTAGAAACATCCTCATTCACCTCTTCATTTTCCTCATGTATAGTTTGTAAATCTAAAGACCTCCCCTGTGTTGTTTCACCACATTGCATGGTGGTAGTGTGGGTGCTCATAGGATGAGCATGAATTCCATCGCTTGCTTCATCCATGCTATCCTCAAGTGCTTCATCATCAATGAAAGGATATTTTTCCCTTGGTTTTCCACCCTTGTTATTTGGAGATTCAGAGAATGTACAGGAGAATGCTTCTTGATCGATACTTACTATTTTATTGCATAGACCAAATCTTAACCTTGTAATTGGAGTATCTATAGAAAAAAAGTGAAAATAGAATCTATCATTTATGTGGAACATTAAAAGAGTTGCTTAACCATTAAGAATAGAATATGAAATTTTAAAAGAGTGATTGAATGACTTACTTGGACGACCTCTTTCGCTTTGACCTCTCCTATCACCACTATGTCAACCTCTAGCCATGCTCAAAAGCACTAAAACAAACCATAACTCATTTTTAAAATGAAGATAACTTAACTAAATCACATGTTTTATCAACCAAAATATGAAATTTTGATGTAGATAAGACAATTTAATATCATTTGTTATTTGATTTTGTTTTATTATTTATTGTTGTTTAGTTTTCTTGTTTGTTGTTGTTATTGTAGTAGTGGTAGTAGTAGTTTTTTTTTTTCTTTTCTTGTTTGTAGTAGTAGTAGTAGCAGCAGTAGTAGTAGTAGCAATAGTAGCAGTAGTTCTTGTTGTTGTTGTTTTTTCTTCTTTTCTTGTTTACTGTAGTGGTAGTGGTAGTGGTAGTGGTAGAGAGAGAGACAAAGATGTTTTGTTAAAGAAAATTGGTAATAGAGAGAGAGAGATGTTTTGTTAAAGGAAATGAGAGAGGGAGAGGAAGAGAAAAAGGAAAAAGGGATGAGAAAGAGGGAATAAACATACAACATAATAAAGAAGAGAGAGAGAGAGAGAGATGGAAGGAGAGAAGAGAATGAATGGATTAAAAACAAAGAGAGAGTGGTGGCGAGGCCTGGTGAATTCCAGTGCAATACCACAAGCCGGGAAACACTTCGACATACGTTAATTTGTGGGTGGGTGGAGACTTTACATACGTTAATTTTGCTGAGTTACAAGAGAAGAAATCCATTCTCAAACAATTCAAGAAATAAAAAAATAATGATAGAAAAAACAAATTGTTTTTTTTAACGTAGACAAAATGGAAAACGATGAAGGTCGTGATGTTCAAGATCGCGAGGCGTATCTTAATCAGCGTGTCCCATATCCTTGCTCTCAATGTAAGCTGGCAATTAGATGAAAATGTTGATTGTCTATAGAACATGTACGACACTTCGGCGAGTTTCAATCTGAGATCATTGATCAGACGATCTCAAATTTTGAGCAAATGATAAGAAAAGTGTATATCTATCATGCATTGTATTCGCAAGCTAATTGAATACCATATATAAAAACATTGGGTGTGGTTGGCAAATTTTCTATCTAGGGAGGTGACGTCTCATCCCAAGGAGTGCACCCTTTGCGGCCAGTTAGGAGAGTTTGTGGGCGTGCAATGGATGGAGTGCCTGAGCCAATCCACCATTTGGAAGGTACTACCCAATCTATACCATCAATACCAGAGGAGAGAGGCAGCCTTCCAGACTTAACCTACAATCTTGGAGCATGAGATGGAGGTAATGATCGATGCATTGATGCCCATGGATGTCAAGACTTTTGATCCGCTTAGAGAGGAAGCATCCATACCATTATATGATGGGTGCCGAGTATCTCACCTGAAGACACTTCTTGCACTCCTAAGTATGCAAGCAAAATACGGGTGGAGCGATGCAAGTGTGACCGAGTTGTTCACGTACCTTGTATGTACGCTTCGTTGATTTATTTTTGGTACTATCATTAAAAACATTTGTGATTTTTCAAGGTGTTTTATGATTTTTTTTCAGGTTACTGAAGTATCATATATTACCACTTGTAAATACCATGCCTGAGTCTCGTGATGATGCAAGACATGTTTTACGAAAGCTTGGCATGGACTACAACAACATCCATGCATGTATCAACAATTGCATATTGTTTCAAGGAGAATACGAGACTATGGAGACATGTCCAAAGTGTGGTGCTCACAGGTATCGACAGGACTTGCAAGGGTAAACTATCCCTCAAGTTCTTAGACACTTTTCACTTATCCCCTGCATCAACCACATGTTTTGTACATCTGGCATGGCGAGCTTGACAACGTGGCATGCACAGAATAGGTCCACAGATGGAGTTCAATGAATATCAGCAGATTCACGCGCATGGAGCCACATTGACTCTACCTTCCCAAGCTTTGCTTGAGAGCCAAGGAATCTTCGGCTCGGTCTTGCTATGGATGGTGTGAACCCATTCGGTCTGCGCTCAACTTCTTATAGTGTGTGGCCTATAGTCCTTGTCAACTACAATATCCCTCCATGGCTTTCTACGAAGAACGGACATCTCATCCTTAGCTTACTCATTCTCGACTACTGCAAAGTCAAAAATATGGATGTGTATCTTCGTCCATTAGTCGATGAGCTTAAGATTTTGTGGGAGGAGGGGTCACCGTGCAAGATATGAGCAAGCGCGATGGTCGATGGTCCACCAATATTTGATCCATTCTCATGTGGACCATGCATGAGTTTCCGGGATTCGGAGAGTGCTCAGATAAGTAGCTTCCATTCTCGTTGGTAATATCTCTCATAGCTTGTTCAAGTTTGTATTCACTAGATAGAGGTGTTGGGTCATATCTAGTTACCTCAGGTTACCATATATATCCATTGTGTGGGCCACAGTTAGACTCCCGAAGGTCAAGAACCATGAAGAAGATGGTATATCAAGGACACGCTGCTTTCTTGTTAGAGGGTCATGAACTCAAGGAAGGTTTTCTTGGATGACCTCCAGCACGTATGAATGCCCAAAGATGGTACGAGCTAAAATGGTCCACATGGAGTCACATCCAAATGGAATGCGACGGTTCTCAGTTTTCTACGAGTTGCCATATTGGACCCACTTACAGATCAACCACTTGTTGGATCTCATGCATATTTTCAAGAATGTGGGAAGCTTGCTATGGGACCACATCACTGGAAAGAGAGACACTGTAGGGGTATGAATGGATTTGAAAGAGGTAGGCAAGATGGAGGCACTTTGGCCCGCAGTCGAGTGCTGATGGTCGCTTGCAGCTACCTCGCACTCCTTGGGTTTTGTCCATTAAAGAAGAGCCCATTGTGAAGCAAATAGTCAAGTCTATCCACACTCTGACGGGTATGATGCGTTCTCTCAGGCCTGTGTTTTCTAAAGACGACCAAGTATCAAGGCTAAAATCCCATGATTGGCATAAGATACGTCAGGTTTGTACTACAAATGGATTGTAAGTGGCCTGCATATTTTTCTTTTTGGAGTGTAGTCATTGTTCATAATGCTTTCTTGTTTGTGGCAGTTTGTACTACTGATCACGGAGGATGCCTTACTCTAGAAATACGCAGGGCGATTTACAGGTTATTGACTTTAGTGCAATGGATCTCACAGAAGGAGATTAAGACGTCCTCTATTGAATTCGCGAGGCGGGGAGCAGTGGAGACGATATGTCTCTTTGAGAAATACCTGCCTACCAACATGCTCACGATACAAATCCACCTTCTTGTGCATCTTGTAGATGAAGTGGAGATTGCTAGACCTGTCCATACGCGATGGATGTTCTTCTTGGAGTGCTTCATGAAAACCCTGAAAGGCTTTGTGCGACAAGGAACTCGGCTAGAACGTAGCATGGCTGAAGGTTAGTTGGTGTTTGAGGCACTAGTGCATATTTCACAATGGCTACCAACTGTGGATTCAGACAACAGTATGCTATGGTTGCTGAAGGACGATGATAGACTGACTGGAGATGTGGTGGTTGGAAATGGGGTAGAAAAAAGAATGGATGCTACAATGGAGGAGAAAGTGAATCACTTTTGTATGTTGCACCATGCCTCTATGGAGACGTGGCTTGCTAGGTACCAGCAAGCTAGGAAAGATCGACAGGAAGCATGATCTGAATTTTGACGTAGTATGCACCATCAACCGATTTGATATCCCAAGGGCATGGAGGAGATTCCGCGGTTTATGTCAATGCGATGGTTGCGTGGAGCTTCGACTGCAACATCTTGCGAAGGGGTAGAGGTCTCAATCGAGGAGTGGGAATTCTCGAGGGGATGTAGTCCAAAGGTGATGACATGTTTAGGGTTTGTCATATCTATATTTTATATGCGACAACTAATTGAGTGTTTCAATGTATAGTACAAAATATATAGTGTAGCGTGGCCGCGCGGGCATCATTTTTGTGTGGAGCATATTGACAAAATGCGCTCCACAATAGATTGTGGTATCATGGTAAGGTTCGAGCAAGAGAGCCAACAACGAGCGACGGATCCAAACATGGTTATAGATGAGATGGAGTATTTTGGAAACTTGCAAAGTATTGTCATGGTGGATTACCGTAGCTTCTCTATGATCCTATTCGATGTGCAGTGGTTCAAAGTGGTACTTGAAGGAGCTGGAGCAACAGTTCGACGAGGTCCATCTAAATTTCTCGAAATAGATTCCAAAAAAAAAAGATGGATTTACACGACACGTTTGTGTTGCCGGTCCATTGTGAACAAGTGCATGAACTCATGTGTTTTTTAATTGTATTACGACATGGTACATGTCACAATAGTTAAATCTCTATTGTATGTGATTGTGAACATGTAATTTTCTATCCAAACACCCGACAGCCTCGATGATGGTATGTTATACCTTCAATTCCCCGAAGTGCGAGAGTGTATGATCAAAGTGATGTTCCGAGCAGCATAGATGAGGATAATATGCAAATAGAGGGGTCAATATTGCAAGGGATGGAGGCCACCGAAAGCTTGGAGCATGTAGAGGAGCTAGTATCGGGTAATAATTATGAAAATACAGGAGTCTAAGAATTCTTTGAGAATGAGATGGACTCATCCTTTTGTGGTGACATGTCTCAATTCGTTGACGAATCGCTTATAAGGGTACATAAGATATGAGTTTTAAGTAAGATCATTTTTAAAAGATTTATATTACCATGCTTTGTATGATTTATATTGATTATGCTAACATCATTTTTTATCTTTGTAGGTGATCTTCGTGGATATTTAGATCATCAGGATGAGTCGAGGAATGAGCGACGAGGAGCTATAGGAGATCTTCATGCATGTATCTCTAGATCAAATGGCAAGATTCAGAGATATGGCGGACCAGGTGTTGTCTCGGACACCCTCAGGCTGCTTTATTAGATCTACTTCGGCACGTTCTGATGCTTGAGTTTCTAGCAGATGAGGTCGATGGTCCAGACTTGGGCCAGATGGAGGGAGTGGTTCAGGGGGATGGTGTAGAGATCTGGATGCAGTGAGCCCGCGGTCTGCTCGGGATACAGGTGCTACTCCTTGCTCTCATGGCAGTTCTAGAGAGCATGGTTGAGGTGGTTGTTGTGGAGGTACGAACGCAGTGTCTCCATCTTTTCGTTCTGATGGAGTTGTGCCACCTCCGAGATTTGTCACACCTGTAGGGACATCTACTTCACTCACTCCGGCTTTTGCTCAGCCGTCTGTAGGTGGCACCCCTATGGGTACTACTTTAATAGATACTACCTTGGTAGGTACACCAGATATGTACAAGGGTCTCCTAGATATACCCAGGAGCGTGGTTGTAGGTGGGAGAGGACCCATCTTAGGCATACCCCAGAGGGGTATGCCTACCTTGTAGATAATAGGTTAGGAGCCATCATCATGAATGATGAGGGGAGGAGGGTGATAGCTCGCATGAGAGAGTTGTGCCAACAAGTTTTTTAGCACAACGTCTTGGATCATTGGAAGAACATACTGGAAGGGAGCAAGGACTATATAGTAGCATCCTTGCATGAGGAGTTTTCGGTACCAGCCACAGCAGATAGGTTTTCTACGGGCTAGATGATGGAGTGCAATCGTACATATATGTCACACAGACGATTGGATGCATGCAAGGCACTCAAGAGTGGGGCTTCAAAGCCTGAGTGGCTAGATGCAGATGATTGGTGCTGACTCAGGGAGGAGGCTACAGATTCTCCAGGACATTGGAGATAGCAGCGCGAGGCGATGAGGGCACAACTAGAGGCCAGAGTGGTCCATCATCTTGGGAGTGGCGGCCACAAGACATACGTGGAGGACTTTGTAATTTTTTCTTTTGTTTTGCTTGCTTATTTTTTTGCAATATCCTTTGTACTGACAATCATATTTCTAACACTTGTATTTTTTTTTCTTTATAGCACTCTATTACAAATCGTGATCCACTGGCCTTGAGATTCGATATGTAGAGAGATACGATCTCACTGCATTGATCGACCGATTGTATGGACGCGGGGGCCCTGTAAGTCACTCAGCTTTCTTGTCCGTAGTTACTATGTTTAATTAGAATGCATTATTGTATGGTGGACTGATGTGTAGTTGTTTCTTTTTTTACAGAGTCCGTTTAATGCTCCCTTGCACGGCGAGACGAGGTTTCGGATGGCGAGGATCTATAACTTGCCCTTGGATCCCTAGAGCTCACATACCCTTCTTTTTTGGTCACGTGATCTATGTAGACATTTTCTATATAGTAGTAGTATCTTGCCATGATTGTATCGATCGCTTTCATTATGTGATCATGTATTTATTTCATGTATCAGTGTTATGATTTAAGTACATTTTGACTTTATTTACACGAGCATTGTACACATTATTGAAACTATTTTGTATGGCCCAAACAAAGCACATAGTGCTATATGTTCCATAATTTCTTTTTTCCATGTTATCGTCGCTATTAGCGTCGCAAATTTATTACATGCATTGCTATTAGCATTGCAAAATGCATCGCAAACCGTCATTATCATCGTCGCTACCGATGCAAATAGCAATGCTGATAATGATGTTGATACCGAGTGTTCTATGGCATCGCCAATAACGACACTTTTTGCGACGACGGGGGCAAATTTCTTTATTAACATTTTCGTCACTTTTAATATCAGTATAAGGCCTATATCTTGTAGTGATAATTACTAAAAGAATATGGCATTAAGAATCATTAATAGAAAGTCCTAGTTTAAAGTTTAGATACTTCAAAAGTACTTAGCCCTAAGAGCCCAAATATTAAGAAAAACCAGATTCTAGCTCAATGCAAGGCTTGTTGAAGTCTAGTTATTTGAGATCATCTCGCACTTATCTTATCAAGTATTTACACATTATGCCTATAATATATTTGATATATGAGAATAATTTCTTGTTTGCTTCATGGCTTTGACTAAGAGCCAGTACAAGAAAATTAATCATAAGGATTAAAACTAAGATGTCTTGAGATTCATCTAATAACTACGACTTTCACCAATCCAATTCAGAATTGGTTTATCGACCAATGTAAGTGACCTATAGAACTTACATCGTGTATAGTGTTTGAATCCTTAACATATGCCTTAGCCAAAGGAAGGGAGTGTTAAGTAAAATTTTGCATAGTATCACTCTTGCTCCACCCTCGCGCGTTAATGAACTCCAGCCATGTTGTGCAAAGGAGGCCAAGGCTAAAAACCCGCGAGCCCACACACGAACACCCTCCATGGGAAAAAAAAGGGGAAAATTGTTAAAGTTGTGGCAAATTTCTTTATTAATAACCCCTCAGCCGATGCATGGCAGGGGAGAGGAGTGTGAGAGGGAGTGAAGCTAGAGTGGTGGAGTGCATGAGGGAGGGAGGACGCATGTAGAGCCACGTGTGTGGCTATTCCCCCCCCCCCTTTCCTATAAGACCTCCCCCCTGGAGCTTAGGGAGGGAAGGGAGAAGAGAGAGGAGGAGATCACGCTACCTGTCGTGTTGCCCACCATCGCCGCCTTCATGCCTACTGTGCCACGCTGGCCTGCTGCTGCCACCTCAGCACCATCACTATCGCCATCATCATCATCATCCTCACCTCCTTCCTTGCCAACCTCATCCTTTTTCCCAATCATTCCCCCCCTCCTCCACGTAAGCTTCTGTTCAGTTGAGGCTCACGCAAACGCAACCCTACATGTCGGCAGTTGAAAGGTGAAGCAGAACACGCATGTGTACGAGGAAGTGACTCGAATAATCCCTGCTGAGACAGAATCAAGGTGTTGGGATGTTACGAGAAGAATGGGTATCAAAGGAAAGGATACCCTAATCTTCATATGACCTATCGATTCCTGAAAATCCATGACCCCAATCCATACTATTACTCAGTTCCCGTAACTGAATGTAACACAATCTTATTCTCCCCGAACTTATGTATCAGCTTGTTCCATCTTCCCAAAAATAATTGTACTCGGAAAGGGATATGCCCATATGAATGAAATAGACTTTTTATCAATGATTGTCTTGACCGTGAGTATTGATAAAGAAGTTAAGTGATTAGGTCACTTGGCTAAAAGGTGAATTGGACATGTAATGTAATGTGAGAAACGTTTAGCAAGTTTTTAACGTAAAGAATTTCAATGCCCAGGCACAACCTCAAGTGCAAATTCCTAGTTCGACCCCGACCCCAAGTACGGCCGTGATTCAGAAGAAGAAGTTTCTTCTCAAGCAAATCAAGCCACCAGAATTTGATGGCAAGGGAAGGACTATCCAAATTGATGCCGAGATCTGGATCAAATCCATGGAGGATTATTTCAAATTAGCAAGTATTGCACCCGCTAACCAAGCAATGCTCGCCAAACTGAAGCTCACCGGCGAAGCAAGACTTTGGTGGAAGTAATGGTGCAGAGACCAAGGGATCTTGAAAGGGTCAGTTACTTGGGAGAAGCTAAAAAGAGCTGTGCAAGGAAGATATCTACCACTTGCCTATCACACGTAGAAGATGAACGAGTTCTATGAACTGAAGCAGCTTGGCCTATCTCTTGATGCATATTATTCAAAGTTCGTCTCTCTTTTGAAGTACGCACCACAAATGGATATGACACAACAGGTGTCGAAGTTTTGTGCTGGATTAAACCCACCTATAAACACCCGCCTCGAATCAATGCACCCAACATACCTATAGGATGTGCCCATTCGAATTGGGCCCATAATACAAGAAGTTCAGACCATGCCAAGAAATAACAAGACTTGGTCTTACAAGGATCAGAACAAGGGAGTGTATAGGTCCCAAGCTAAGAGAAATCAAGGCCAAAATCCGGGACAAAGTAAGAAAGCCAAGGCTAACACTATCAAAAATTTTGTGTTGACCCAAGGTAATGGCCGCAATCTTCGTTGCTTCCTTTGCGACGAGCCCGGTCATTTTAAAAGGCAGTGTCCCAAGCTTAACGAAGGGCAACGTCAAGGACCATTCCAAGGAACCACCCGTGGCCAAGGAGCCGCCACCAGGGCCAGAGGGAGAACCTCCAGTGTTGCCAACAAGGAGCTGTGTGATGAAGAAGACCCATCCATGGAAGCAGACATTGAGAGGACAACGATTCATGCCGCCTTTCATAAGAAAGGCCCGAATCGCCAGTTCTTGGTGATTGAAACCCCATCGGATTATCAAGGTAAAAGCTTCAAAACCTTGATTGATTGTGGCAGTACACATTCCTTTATTTCACCAGTTTGTGCAAGAAGATTAGGAATAGCCACAAAAGATGCACCTACCTTACTTATGGAATTAGCAAATGGTCGTGAGGTCACTTGTATCACGCAAACTGCTAAGGTGAAATTCCTACTAGGTGGAAAGTCGATTTCGGTCAGATTCAGGGTTATGAACCTAGGTATCCATGAGTGTTTGCTTGGAATGGATTGACTTAAACCTAACGATGCCCACATTCACTGTGGAAAGGGACAAGTTTCCTTTCGGAATTCCAAAGGGGAATTGGTCACAACTCAAGGAGAGGCTGGGAAGCCAAAAATTCAACTGGCTAAAGCATCTCAAATAATAAAAGGAGTTAGGAAGGGGCTTCCTGTCTATTTGATTAAGCTAAATAAGCTAGAACAGAATCACGAGTCTAATGAAGAATCTTCATGGCTAAAGGAATATGCAAATGTATTTCCTGAAGAGCTCATAGAGCTTCCTCCTCAAAGGGAAGTTGATCATGAAATCAAGCTAGCGCCAGGAGCTGCACCAATCGTCGCAAAGAGACCGTATAGGATGTCCATCCCGGAAGGAATTGAGCTGAAGGAGCAAGTCAAGAAACTATTAGACCAAGGCTACATCTGTCCTAGCACTTCAGCATGGGGAGCTCCAGTGCTGTTCCAGAAGAAGAAAGATGGAACGCTTCGGCTATGCATTGACTACAGAGGGTTGAATCAATCAACCATTAAGAACAAATACCCCATCCCAAGAATAGATGAGCTTCTTGACCGTCTTTAAGATGCGAAGATCTTCTCCAAGATTGATCTCAGTTGTGGATATTATCAGATAAGGATCAAGGAAGAAGATATCCCAAAGATGGTGGCATTCAGCACAAGGTATGGGCACTTTGAGTTCCTAGTCATGTCATTCGGGCTGACAAATGCACCTGCTACCTTCAATAGGTTAATGCAGGATATCTTTAGGCCCTATCTTGATGACTTCGTACTCATCTTCTTCAATGATACCCTAGTCTACTCCAAACAGGAAGAAGATCATGAACCCCAGCCCCGCATTGTTCTTGAAACAATGAGGGCACACAAGCTTTAAGCCAAAAAGAATAAGTGTGCATTTTTCAAACGACAGATTGAATATCTAGGATTCATTGTTTCAGCGGAAGGAGATTCAGTGGATTCGGCCAAGGTCAGAGATGTTCTGGAGTGGCCAACACCAACAACTGTCAAAGAAATACGCAGTTTTCTTGGATTGAGAGGATGGTACAGAGTATTTATCAAAAACTATGCTTTGATTGCAGCGCCGCTGACTGATCTACTGAAGAAGCAAGCATCAATTGTGTGGTCACCAACTAAACAATCCGGCTTTGACAAACTAAAGCAAAGCTTGGTATCAGCACCTATCCTAAAACTTTCAGATCTTAGCAAGGAGTTTCAAGTAATAACGGATGCTAGCACACTTGCCCTAGGATGTGTGCTTATGCAAGAAGGTCATCCTGTAGCATACTCTTCAAGAAAACTGAAGAGCCATGAAAGGAACTATGCTATCCACGATCTGGAGCTATTAGCTTTCATCCATGCTCTCAAGCTTTGGAGACAATATTAAATGGGTAACAAGTTTACCTTAGTGATGGATCATAAAAGTCTTAAATGGATTTTTACCCAAAATGAGCTCAATATGAGGCAATGTCAATGGATTGAAGTGCTAGAGGAATATGATTTTGAAATCAAATACCAGCCTGGAAAGGAGAATGTAGTTGCCGATGCACTTAGCCGCAAGGCATTTTTGAATTCTCTGATTTTGCAAGATCCATCAACAACTAGATCTCTCACCACAAAGATATCCATGCCAAACAACCCAATTCTTGAGCTAGCTAGAGAAGAGGTATGCCATGATCCAACCTATCAGAAATTGCTAAGGGAGATCTCTATCAAGGATCAAGACCCGAAGCTACAAACAAAGTATCTAGAATTCTCTATCAATAGTGGACTTGTCTACTATAGAACGAATTATGTATACCGGCAAGCCAGTCACTCAAGCAAAAGATACTTTGAGAAGCCCATGACTCCCATTTTTCAGGACATCCTCATTATGCCAAGACCCTCAATGCAGTCAAAAAGAGCTATTACTGGGAGAGGCTTAAAGGTGACGTTCTCAAATATGTCACTGAATGCTTGTCTTGTCAACGTGTTAAGGCCAAACATGTCAAAATGCCAGGGAAATTGCAACCACTTGACATTCCCCAAATGAAATGGGAATTCATTAGTATAGATTTTTTTGTTGGCTTACCCCAAGTTCAGGGAGGATACAACTCCATTATGGTTGTGGTAGATATGCTTACCAAAGTTACACATCTTATTCCTATTAAGACAAACTATAAAGCCTCGGACATTGCAAGGTTGTTCATCAAGGAGATATTCAAATTACATGGGTTGCCCAGAAGAATCATTAGTGATCCTGACTCTCTCTTCACATCATATTTTTGGAGAGCCATCTTTGAGGCCATTGGGACTCAACTCTATTTCAGTACAGCTTACCATCCCCAAACCAATGGTCAAACGGAGTGAGTCAACCAAGTTATTGAGGATATGCTAAGGGCACACTGCTGTCGCGAACCCAAAAAGTGGATTCAATATTTGTCACTGGTTGAGTTTGCCTACAATGCTTCCTACCAACAAAGCATTCAAATGACCCCTTTTCAAGCATTGTATGGGCATGACTGTTTTAGTCCTTTAAACTTTTCGGATCCAACCTTGAGGGTTGAAGCCTCAAAGCAGATGCTAGAAGACATGGATGACCAAATCAAGGCAATAAGACAAGACATCCAAGCTGCCAAGGACAGACAGAAGGCTTACGCGGACCTAAAACGTCAAGACAGATCCTTCGTTGAAGGAGATATGGTCTTCATTCACGTATGTCCAAAGAAGAGTTGCCTATCCTTGGGTGAATGCAAAAAGCTAAGTTGAAGATATTGTGGACCCTACAAGATCCTCAAGTGCCTAGGGCCCAATGATTACAGATTACAACTCCCTGAGAACCTAAAAGTTCATAATGTATTCCACATCAATCTACTGAAAAAGTATGTGCCTAATCCTAGTCACATGCTTGATGATCAACAAGTTGTAATGCCTAGCCAAGGAGTCCTTGAGCTATGGCCTGATAGGATCTTAGATGTTAGGGAGAGGCATTTGAGATCCAGGATCTTGAGAGAATACCTCATCCAGTGGAAGGACTATCCCGAAGAGGATGCCACCTGGATGGATGAGAGAACTCTCAACCAACAATACCCCCAGATCTTCTCGAGATGAGGACATCTCGATTCCTCTAAGGGGGAGAGAATGTAATATTTCTACACGAAATATTAATAATTTTTTATCCTACACACCCCGCACAAGAGCAGTTTAAAATAATCTCCCCTCGACTAGAAGAACCCTGGGCTAAATGTTCCACCCTCGTGCGTTAATGAACTCTAGTCGCGTTGTGCAAAAGAGGCCGAGGCTAAAAACCCACGAGCCCACACATGAACACCCTCCATGAGAAAAAAAGGGGAAAATGGTTAAAGTTGTGGTAAATTTTTTTATTAATAACCCCTCCCCAATGCATGGCAGGGGAGAGGAGTGTGAGAGGGACTGAAGCTAGAGTGGTGGAGTGCATGAGGGAGGGAGGAGGCATGTAGAGCCACGTGTGTGGCTATCTCCCCTCCCCCCTTTCCTATAAGACCTCCCCCATGGAGCTTGGGGAGGGAAGGGAGAAGAGAGAGGAGGAGATCAAGATGCCTGCCATGCTACCCGCCATCGCCGCCTTCACGCCTGCTGCACCATGCTGGCCTGCTGTTGCCTCAGCACCATCACCATCCCCATCGTAATCATCATCCTCACCTCCTTTGTCATAAACCTCATCCTTTTTTCCAATCATTCCCCTCCCTCCTCCACGTAAGCTTCTGTTCAAAAGCTTAGAAGCTTCTAATCTTAAGCCTCCATAGACCTGGCTCCCTCGTGCTTCCCTGAGAAATTTAAACCCAAGCCTCCAAGGCCCCTGATCCTGCGCAGGAGAGGGAGATTGCGGACTGTGAGTCTTCGGGACGCGGGAGTAACCCAAGGGGAGTTGCTGCGACAAAAAAATACACTCCATAAATGGCCCCAAAGTTAAAGACACGAGGCGCACACGTGGGAGCCTCCAACACAAGTTCACGTGTGGACAACGTTGCGAGTCCTCATGCCCAGGTTCTAATTATTTTTTTGCATGAAATGGATGCATTAAGCACGATGGTTTTTAGGAATTTTTAAATGCATTTATTCAATCGTTTATGAAGTTAACTCATGTCGTGCATTTGAAATTGCTTGCACTTTCAAGTTGCAATCCTTTTGCATAGGTTAAAAGGTGGATTGGTCTAAATGCATCCTTGATTTCCTCGCAAAAAAGAACAGCGCCTAATGCATTTAGATAATAATCTCCTAGTTGTGATTCATATGAGTTAATCATTGACGTCCATTAGATGTTGTCCAAGTAGTTGCATTGCATGAAAGGGATTTATATACCTTGCAAATCGCATGTGGTGAAAATTGCATCCTAGGTTGGCTAAGTGCTCAAGGACAAATTAAATCAATAATGGTCCCGTGACATTCATGCATGGACTTCGTTTATTGAAGTTGGATTTGGGAATGGATGAAATTTCATATTAAAGCTAGAATTCAATGCATTAAGTGAAGGGTTATGAGCATAGTTCTTGATGAAATTCAACGTAGGTTTTATATGAGTTAGCCCTAAACTTGTCAATCATTATGATTTAGGCAAGGAAAAGAGATGGTCATTGTAAATCTTATAGTTGCATAGAAGGAACAAGTCTATGAATCGCATATTTGCATGGAATGTTATATCTTGAAATTATTTACTTCTCTTAGGAAAAGTATTTGCATCTCTTCTAAGGAAAGATCACCTCTTGTTGCAAGACAATTAGATCGATTAGGTAATTTGCTTGCAATGGTGTAACTCAAAACGATGATTACCTCAATGCACTAGGTAGAGTTAAGTTGCGATAAAATTATGTTTGGTATCGCACTCAGAAAACCAACTTGATAATTCCAACCTCAAAGGTCCTACCCATATTCTCAGAATGTTAGGGTTAGTTAGACGCCCATACAGATCTAGGGTTTTTACCCTAGGGTAAATTGGCCTAATACTAGACTTCAAATTGAGTTTAGAAACCCTAGGGCCAAACGTTGTCGGCCTAGTATGGTTAGGGTTGGGTTGGGTCAAGAGGACATCCCAAAACCCTACATCTTGACCAAAGGTATTCTTGACCAAGGAATACCGTGCGATGGGAGAAATGATCCCGTAAGTTAGGTGCGACACTTGTCTCGTGCAGCAAGTCGCAACATCGTACGATTTGGTGACTAAACCACAAAATAGTATTTCCACTCCTTAAAACAAGGTTGGCAGGTTCTAAGTACAAGTCTAATTTGCAAGAGGATGAGTAGTCATCCTACTACATCACCCTTCCTTGGGTTGATTTGCCAAGTTAGGGAAGTTATGTATTGCCTAGCAAGAAATTGACCAATCAAGTTAGGGCGACAAGGTTGCCCAGGATTTACTGCCTTAATTTAAGGAACCTAAGGTGTTGTGAATTTGGGTTAACAGGGTATAAACCCTAACCCAAGGATAAAAGGGTAAACAAATAACAAAACCCTTGGGGATCTTGCCAAGTTGCAATTGATCTTGGATTGAATGCTGGATGCATTCGGAGAGAAGGAATTCACACCTTAGTAGTTGGCCAAACAAAGGACCACTGGATTGATTGTGTTTGTACAGTTAGGAGCACTTATTGTACTTCTTTGCTCAAAGGAACTAAAGATGGAAAAATAATTAATGCTTCAGGTTGAAGGAGAGGCAACATCAGCTACCCCCGACTATCTGCCTGACCCTTACCAAGGGGGTTGTTAGCCCGCGCCGGGTACGTGGACCAAACCTGTTGTAAGAGGTCTCTCCGTGGGTGCTACTTAGAGCAGGAGGACGCTTGGGTGCCAGGGGGGCTCTGGCTGTAAATCCCTTGCCTCCAGGTCCTGCACAAGAGGCCAACGTGACTCAAGATTGGATCTTGAGACCCGCATACTAGTCTACGGGTGGAAACTTGGAATAGCGATCCCTGAGGATTGTTGAATTGCATTCGGGTGGATTATGGAATTACCTTCGAGCGGATTTATGGAATAGCCTTCGGACTAGATTATATGATGTATTCCAAAGACTGATAAATAAGATCAATTGTTGAAATGGAACTTGTTTGACATTGTTTTTCTATGTCAGTGCTTAAGTTACGTGAAAGAACCGATCACTAATTGGATAATTAAGGAATATGTTTTTGCGTGTCAAACTAAATGTGGTAGGTAATTAGATAACTAAAGCAACCCTGAGGAAAGTGCAGTGGATGTGACCATGGGTCCGTCCTACAGAAGGGTGGTCCCGGTTGGTTGGGAACTTTTCTCAAAGGAATTTGATAGCAAGGAACTATTGAAAGAGGGGAGAGAGAGAGAGAGAGGGATGGAGCTAACAGAGAACCATTAGGTTCTTCTTCTTCTCTTTCATTATTCAACACTAGAGTGATACCCACACTACAAAGAGTAACCTAGTGTAAGTGTAACTAGACTGACTAACTCACTGACTAACTCTAGTCAAGTCACCAACTAGCTAAACCGACTTATTCAATATAGTCATATGCAGACAGTTGCACACTAGCTGTCACAGATGTCGATCATACATAAAGATGGATAGACGGGAGAGCTTGACTTCTAACACTCCCCCTCAAGCTCAAGACAGCATCTGCACACCAAGTAGTTGTCTAAAACCACAAAACTTATCTTTACCCAGAGACTTGGTAAAGATATCTGCAACTTGCTCATTCGTCCTCACATGCATGAGATCAATCTTTCGTGCAAGAACCATCTCTTGAATGAAGTGGTAGTGTACCTCTATGTGTTTTGTCCTAGCATGGTAAACTGGATTCATGGCCAGGAGTACACTACTGAGATTGTCGCATAACAGTGTCACTGGAGCATCAACCTGTATATCCAAGTCAGCCATAAGCTTGAGCAGCCATGCAATCTCACATGCTGCCAATGTAGCTCCCCTGTACTCAGCCTCAGTACTGGATAAAGCAACCATAGAATGCTTCTTGTTGCTCCAGCTGATCATGCCGTATCAAAGCCAAAATCATAGCCACTCGTAGACCGTCTGTCAAATGAGCATCCTGCCCAATCTGCATCTGTGTATCCAATCAGTGTCAAGGGCTTATCTCTGACATAGAACAGCCCATAGTCTATAGTGGACTTAACATACCTCATGATGCGCCTAACTGCATCCAAGTGCGGCTTCCTCGACTTCTGCATAAACTAGCTTATCACCCCCTATAGCATAGCGCAAGTCAGGCCTAGTGATGGTTAAGTAAATCAGACTGCCAACCATCTGCCTGTACATAGTCACATCTTCAACTTCAGCCCCAGTGTTCATGTCTAGCTTTACATTCTGATCCAGAGGTGTATCCAGTGGTTTGCATTCAGCCATGCCATACTTCTTAAGCATTTCCATGGCATAGTGCTTCTGCATCAGCCATAAACCATTTTCAGCTGGTACAACCTCAATACCCAAGAAATACTTCAGATCTCCTAGATCTTTCATGTCAAATTCAGATTTCAGCATCTTCATTGCATGCTGAATTCCCATGTCATCATCTCCAATAATTATCAGGTCATCAACATATATAACCAGCACTACCAAGCCACTGTCAGTCTTCTTTGTGAACATGCTGTGATCAGCCCTGCCAACAACAAATCCAAGGCTCTGCAAGTAGCTGCTGATCCTAGCATGCCAGGCTCTTAGAGCCTGCTTCAGCCCATACAGTGCCTTTTTCAGCCTCCTGCACACATAATGCTGAAAATCAGGGTGCTCATACCCTTCCGGCTGAACCATATATACATCCTTTGCTAAATCACTGTTGAGGAATGCATTCTTGACATCTATCTGCTGCAATTCCCAACCTTTTGCAGCAGCCAAGGCAATTACTATATGTATGGTTGCCATCTTTGCAACCAGACTGAATGTTTCATCATAATCCAATCTATACTGTTGAGCATATCCTTTAGCAACCAGCCTGGCTTTGTATCTTTCCACACTGCCATCAGACTTACATTTGATTTTATAGACCCATTTGAAGCCAATGGTCTTTTTCCCATCAGGCAATGGCATCAGATCCCAAGTCTGATTTTCAGCCAAGGCATTCATCTCTTCATCCATAGCATTGCACCAATTTTCATCCTTTACTGCTTCAGCATAAGTACCTGGTTCTTTGATCTCCATCACTTTTGTCATGTAAGCATAGTGCTTTGTAGCATAACCAGTGTACATAAACCTATCAACAAGTCTCTTGATCCTCTCTGATCTCCTGAGCTGTGGCTCACTCTGAGCTTGCCTCTCATGAGGCGGCACATAACGGCTCTGCCTAGCACCTGGTGTCATAACAGACGGAATCCCCAGTTCGATGTCTAAGCTGTCACTGCTCGATGACTCATAGCCTGCTGTGAGTGGTCCTGGCACATCCTCAAAAACCTTTTCTTTTCCTTTTCCCTTGTCATTTCTCCCCCTCACTGACATGTCCATGTCAGTGGACGTAGAATTACGGTTCCGTAAGCGTCCTGACCAAGGACTCACTGTGGAAGATACATCTGCTATCTGACCACTCATAGAAGTACTCTCTACAGGAGTATTTTCAGCATGATTCATACTAGGTGCTCCATCAGTAGTAGGCACCACACCGGATTCCCATACCACGATGCTAACTCATCAAAGACTACATCTCTACTGATGAGTGTCTCATGCATAGAAGGTACATAACACTTGTATGCTTTCCGTTCCTATGCATATCCCAAAAATACACTCTTCACTGCCTTAGGATCCAATTTCTTCCTCTTCTCATCCGGTATATGCACATACGCAATACATCCAAAGACTTTCAAGTGCCTGATGTTAGGTCTACGACCATACAGTTTCTCATAAGGGGTGACTGCATGTATTCCTGCTGTAGGAGTGCGATTCGGCACATAAACTGCAGTCATTACTGCTTCAGCCCAATAGGCATTAGGCAAACACTTCTCATTTAGCATAGCTCTTGCTGACTCCATTAAGACTCTGTTCTTCCATTCTGCAACACCGTTCTACTGCGGTGTATAGCTACATGTGAGCTGCCTTCTGATCCCATACTTGGCAAGATATCTGTCAAATTCTTTTGATACATATTCACCTCCTCCATTTGATCTCAAGCATGATATGTAGTAGCCAAGTTCATTTTCAACATGTTTTTTAAAGTCTCTAAAGACTTCAAACACCTCATCTTTATGCTTCAAAATGTACAGCCAAGTGTACCTACTGAAATCATCAATAAATGAGACATAATACCGTGGACCTCCAAAAGACGCATTATGCGACGGTCTCCAGACATCAGAGTGCACCAACTGCAAAGGCCTAGTGCTGTTTTGTACATGTCTCATGAAAGGAAATCGTGCCTGCTTCCCAAACTGACATGCAGGACACACATGCCCAAAGTCATTATACTTGAATTTCGGTAATCCAAGTACATTCTACTGCATGGATTTCAGCTTCTGTACATTTACATGTCCAATTCTCTTGTGCCAAATCTCTACATCTCTGATGGCACTCTCATCATGAGCAAACATAGCTGCTTTAAGTTCAGGAATGGTTACTTCCAAAGTAAACATCCTGCCATCCCTTCTGCCCTTGGCAATTAGCTTGCAGCCATTTCCATACTCCTCAATGAAACATCCATCCTTGTTAAACCTCACTTGCAGATTCTGTTCTGCCATTTGACCCACAGACAACAAATTCTTCGTTATGGTCGGTACATGTAAAACATCATGCAGGCCTTTCTTCTTGCCATCAGGCATCATCAATGGAACAACCCCTTTATGCTTTACGCCATGTTGGGTGTCATCCCTAGTACATACATGACCATGTGTACCTGCAACCATCTCATCAAACCACTCTCCATGCGGAGTCATGTGGTTTGACGCACCAGAGTCAATGTACCACCTGTCATCTCTGTTCTGCCTTGACGCAGTCTTGGACACATGCTGCATGGCAAAGAGTCTATCAACCTGATCATCCTGACCACCACTAGAGGATGCATAATGCACATGTTGTTTCCCTTTTGCCTTCATGTCATTCTGCTTTTTGTAACATTCCTTCGCTATGTGCCCATACGTGCCAGAATAATGGCAATCTTTGTCCCTGTTGGACTGATCAGAAGACTGCCAAGATCCAGATCCACCTCCTCTTCCTCGAGGTGATCTCCCCCCTACCTCTCAAACCACAGATCCTCGCTGGCCCTGTGTATTGGCACCATGCCAATTTCCCTGCTGCTGCTGCTGTCCATAGGCATTACGAGTGTCGCCACGACCTCGATATGAACCACGGTCTCTACCTCCTCTGCCATGCTGGCTAGAGTATAACACAGTGTCTCTGCTCTGAGAGGCACTGGAACCTGTATTTAGGCCAAGTTTGACCTCCTCATGCAGCAACAATGCAACCAGTTCTTCCCAGTCAGGGGGATCTGCTCTAACTAAGATGGAAGTGTCAAATGCTTTGTATTCTTTCCCTAAACCATTCAATGCAATAGCAATCATATCATCTTCTGATACCCTTGAACCAATGGTAGCTAACTGATCAGCTATAATCTTGATCTCCGTGGTATACACCTGGATGCTCCTGCTATTTCTAGACATATTATTGAACTGCTGTTTCAACTGGATCTTCCGTGCATGTGTCATGGTTCCATAATTTCTCATCAGTATATCCCAAGCATCCTTCGAAGACTCACAGCCAGTGATTTGAATAGCCATAGCATCGGATATACATAGTGAAAACCAATGCAGTACCTTACATGCTCTTTCAGTCCATAACATGTGAGCTCTCTTCTGTTCATTTATTGCATTTGCTTCAGGCAATTCAGGAGCTGCTTCATCTCCTGTGCATAAGTCCCAATATCCTTTGCCAACCAGAAAATTTTTCATTCTGAATTTCCATAATGCAAAGTTTTTGTTGTCTAGCTTTTCTCCAACTATTTGCGTGATATTATCAGTCCCATGTGCATTAGCCATGATGCAATAGACTATATGTCAAATGCCTAACTCCTTGCAAGTCAATAAGTCCGACTGACTAAGTTCAGTCCACTACAGTTGATGACAGTTTTCTGTAATTAATTGCAGTAAACAAAAAACCAGTAAATTTCAGCCCAGTATCAGCCCAAAATAGTCCACAATCAAGTAGTCTAGCTCGTAGAAATAACTGTCAATACATAGGCCGTGTACTTGCTTCAGATTGAACTCCTGCAAATCCACTACCAGGGTCCAAAAACATGCAGTCTAAACCTGTAAATTGTGATTAACAGCAGCACTTTCAATGCCAAAAACAACATGCACACATGTCATATATGTCCCAAGTCTTCTCAGATGACTGCAAGTACATATGTCACTCCAGACATGAGCATAGAAGCACGAAACAGTGCATAATCAGCAAGTACAAGTGTCAACAGTTTTGTTTGCCGGTTGCAGTCAACCAAAAAACAGTATAACCAGCTTCAAACTGCTTCAAAGTGTCTTCAAACCAAACCATACATTTGCTCCAGTATGACAAGGTCAATGCATGACTATATAGTGACCATAGACTGTCTGTCTCTAATGAGCAAAGTCATACATTACTTCTGCAATTTGTATTCAGCCCAAAAAAAAAACAAGATTGCATTTGCTTCAGCTCCAAAAATTTCAGCATTCAGTAGCACTTAATGCTTTTCTCAACCCATGAACATTCTGACATACATATGTCAGTACATACATCTCATAGATGTCACCAAATGTCACACTATACTTCAGTAAAGAACAAATGCTTACTGTCCATGTTAAATGACAGTTTTCAGCTTGTCTAAAATGCTCCACATCTGAGTATTTCAGTTACCAAAATCAGCTTGCAGTGGATCACAACAGGTACATATGACCTCCAGCATATACCTATGCTCTAAGAGTGCTTCTAGGCTTGTCAGAGAGCTTCCAAAGCTCTTCAATGTGTTGCATATACCATGTATGCTGTGTATACAACAGTGCAGGCCTTTTTTTTTCAGATCTGCCCACTCTGATCTCAGCTCATGTCAGAGCTCAAAGTCAAGCATTTGCTTCTTGCAATCTCAATGCACTTCACACATGACATAAACAAGCATTTGATGACCAAAGACACTAGCATTTGATAAAGTGCAGCCCAACAAATGATGACAACAAACAGGCGCAGTTCATGCTACCTACAAACCTGGATTTTAGCACGCTTCTGAAGATGATGATGATGGTAATGAGTGATACACACTCTGATGTGGTCTTCTTGGCCTCCTCAAGGTTCCCAACAAGGCACAAGCACTGATCTTCACCCTGGAGTATGCAATGAACAAATGCTCACCTATAGCCCACAATGGCAGCTTGTTTAATGCAAGGAAAAACCTAAGTCAGGTCCTCTTCACTTCCTCCAGCTTCACGGAGTCCACCAAGTCCTGCTTTGATACCATGTTGAAAGAGGGGAGAGAGAGAGAGACAGGGATGGAGCTAATAGAGAACCATCAGGTTCTTCTTCTTCTCTTTCATTATTCAACACTAGAGTGATACCCACACTAAAAAGAGTAACCTAGTGTAAGTGTAACTAGACTGACTAACTCTAGTCAGGTCACCGACTAGCTAAACCAACTTATTCAATGTAGTCACATGCAGACAGCTGCACACTAGCTGTCACAAATGTTGGTCATACATAAATACGGACAGACGGGAGAGCTTGACTTCTAACAGGAACGATGACCTAGAATTTAGAGTACTAGAGTCCCGATTTATATTGTTTCAGGGGAACGGAATGGGACTATGCCTTACAGGCAAAGAGGTCGAGCTCTGCATCCCTCTCGTTTCCCATTCTCCTTGAACCAAGTGCAGCATGAATCTGCTTCGACCCTAATGTTTGTGTTTAAAGTAGTTCATCTGGGGCTCGACACTAGTTACTTCCAAGGAACTTGACCATTAGGAAAACCCTGATTCAGGTCGATCCTAAGTGGGAACGACCGAAATGCACTTCGTGGCAGACTCGGGAAGACCTAGATCAAAAACCCCGTGACATTTCGTGGGAGTGCCGGACGGTGCTTTCTGGACTCTCTTCCTGATAGGCTGCTAAGACACGTCCTACGAGCAAACAGGTGGACACGTTACATGCACACATATGTGCAATGCTCTAAATTCTCATAACTTGCTGGCTGCTCCATATACACTTTTTCTTGCAATTCACCATGCAAGAAGGCATTCTTAACATCCATTTGCTGCAAAATCCAACGTTTGGATGTTGCCAAGGCAATCACACATCTAACAGTTACCATCCTAGCAACTGGACTCAATGTCTCTTCATAATTTATGCCATATGTTTGAACATAGCCTTTTGCAACAACCAGCCTAGTCTTATACCTACTAATTGAATCATATGCATTATGCTTGACTTCATAAATGCACTTATAGCCAATAGCTTTCTTACCCTTAGGCAAGGGTACCAAATCCCAAGTCTTATTGGCTTCTAATGCAGCCATCTCCTCATCCATTGCTGCATCCCAATGAGCATGACCAATAGTATCCTCAAAACAAGTGGGCTCAACATCCTCAACTAGTTTCACCATATAAGCATAATGGTGATTTGCATAACCTTCAAAGCCAAATCTTTTAATAGGATATCTGACCTTGCTAGACCTACATACCATTGGATCACTCAATGGAGCCTTTACATTACTATGAACTCTCTATACACCTGGTGTCCTAACTAAAGGAAAACCAAGCTCATCATCCAAACTCTCTGAACCACTAGAATCTCCATCAAATCCCAAATGGCTAGTAGATGCAACATCTGTATGCTATATTTCTGCTCACTTCTTTGTCATGCGAGAAGGGTTGTCTTGCTTGCTTACCAAACTGGCATGCTTCACAGACTTTATGAAATTTTGCAACTCTAAAAGAAGGCAACCCTGTAACCAATTCTCTGGACTACATTAATTTCAGCCTTTGCATATTTGCATGTCCAATACATTTATGCCATATTTCAATGTTTGCAACCACTCCTTTTCCTTAAATAGCATACATAGCAGCATCCATTACAGGAATTTCAGCATCTAAAGTGAACATGCGGCCAACTCTACTTCCTTCTATGACCAACCTGCACTTATCATTAAAGTCTTCTACAAAACAACCTTTTACATTGAATTGAACATGCAACCCTTGCTCTACCATTTGGCTAATAGACACTAGATTCTTTGTGATTGATGGCACGTGTAATACATCTGTCAAACTCTTTGCCTGGCCATCATACAAGGACAAGGGAACCTTCTCAATGTGTAAAATTGGGTGGCATGAATCATCACCCATTTGCACATAACTTGGATTTTGTAAGTCATGCATCTCTCCAAACCATTTAACATGACTAGTCATATGATTAGATGCACCTAAATTGACATGCCATACATCATCATGTGTCCCCTTTCCTTTAACTGCATTCATCATATGTTGCATAACAAACATATGCTCATTTTTGTCTTCATTTTATCGTGAAGACAATGCATAGTTTCCCTGTTGCAATTTACAACTGCAAATATTACCCTTTTTAGCATAATATGTCAAGAATCCCGTGGTGGGGGGACTTGCTCAAGATGCTGCGCCAAACATACACAAAATGCACAAGCAGAAGCTCACTCAAGAGACAATAAGAGAGATGGAGGCCAAAACGTTTTTTTTGCTAGTTTTTTCTTCTTCTTCCACACACTTTACGATGTACACAAAGTATAGATAAGATACAACATGAAGGAAAGTTGCCTACTAAGTCAAACAATGCATAACCGACTACACTAGTCGACTGGTGCTATAACTATGCCAGCTGTAAATAGGTGTAACAACCTGAATATAATAAATAATGAGTCAATGGCCATGTGAGAGTCATAATGACCACCAACCTGCTAAGTGTAGACGTGTGGACTCATCTAACCAGGCAGTCCATCATTAATGTCCGTATGTGTTGAGCTTGTCATCTCAACACTCTCCCTCAAGCTCAAGCTCAACTGCATCTCTGCAACTCCAAGTAAGCTTCCAAAATTTTGAAGCTTATCTGTATCCAATGCCTTTGTGAAGATGCGAGCTATCTGATCCTGTGTGCTGACATACACCAAGTCAATCTCACCTGCTAGTACCTTCTCTCTCACAAAGTGGTAGTGTATCTCAATATGTTTTGTCCTGGCATGGAACACAGGGTTCCTAGCAAATTGTGTACTGCTCATGTTGTCACAATAAATGAAAAATGGACCTTCCACCTGCACATCTAAATCATCCAATAACTTTTGTAGCCATACTACCTCACATGCTGCAACAGCAGCACCTCTATACTCAACCTTTGTACTCGACAAAGCAACTGTAGATTTCTTTTTGCTGCTCCAAGAAACTGCTGCACTACCAAGAGAGAACATATATCTGCTGGTAGATCTTCTATCAGACATACTACCAGCCCAATCTACATATGTGTATCCAAACACTTGTACATCTATACCTGCCTCATAGAAAAGTCCATAATGTAATGTGGACTTCACATATCTCAATATGCGTCAGACAATTTCAAAAAGTCCTTGACTTCAGCAATCCCACTATCACTATCACCTGTAATAATCAAGTCATCCACATAGATGACTACGATGACCAAACTTGCATCTCCCTTTCTCATATAAAGTGAGTGATCAACATCAGAAACATAAAAGCCAATATTGACAAGATACTCTCTGATCTTGTCAGAACATGCTCTAGGTGCTTGCTTGAGCCCATAGAGCGCCTTCTTCAACCTACACACATACGTGGGATGCTCTAAATCTTCATAACCTGCTGGCTGATCCATATATACTTCTTCCTGCAAATCACCATGCAAGAAGGCATTCTTCACATCCATTTGTTGCAACCTCCAACCTTTGGCTGCTGCCAAAGCAATCACACATCTGCCAGTTGCCATCCTAGCAACTGGACTGAAGGTTTCATCATACTCTATGCCATATGTCTGGGCATAGCCTTTTACAACCAGCCTAGCTGTGTACCTATTAATAGAACCATCTGCATTGTGCTTAGTCTTATAAACGCACTTACATCCAATAGCTTTCTTGCCCTTCAGCAATGATACTAGATCTCAAGTCTTATTGGCCTCTAATGCAGCCATCTCCTCATCCATTACTACATCCCAATGAGTATGACCAACAACATCCTCAAAACAAGTGGGCTCAATATCCTCAACTAGTTTCACCATATAAGCATAATGGTGAGCTGCATAACCTTCAAAACCAAATCTTTTAACAGGGTATCTGACCCTGTTAGATCTGCGTACCACCGGATCACTCAATGGAGCCTTTACATTACTATGAGCTCTCTGTACACCTGGTGTCCTGGCAGAAGGAATGCCAAGCTCATCATCCAAGCTCTCTGAGCCACTGGAGTCTCCATCAAGAACTGCATCAATGCCATCTGACACTTTAATCTTTCCTTTGTCTTTACCTGTAGTGCTACTAGATGCACCTGAAGATGTAGAGCTACTCCTTAGTCTCCTAGACCAAGGACTACCAGATGATGTCTCTGGTCCACTCAAAGTCTGTGATTCTTGCTTTTTAGCTTGCACATGAGTGTCGTGATCATCATCATCATCCAATGCATCACCACTAGATGCATACCAACTGCTAATTTCATCAAAGATGATATCCCTGCTCACTCTGAACTTACATGTGACAGGGTTATAACAACGATACCCTTTCTGCTCTAAAGAGTATCCAATAAAGACTCATTTTTCTGCCTTTGGATCAAGCTTCTTCTGTAGCTCATCTGGCACATGAACATATGCAACACAGCCAAATACCTTCAAGTGTGATACATCAGGCTTCTTGCCAGTAAAGCATTCTTCAGGAGTCATCCCATGAACTGCAGCTGTGGGAGTTCTGTTCATAATATAAACAGCAGTATGAATAGCCTCGGACCAAAAATGCTTAGGCATATTCTTTTCAGCCATCAAGGCATGTGCAACTTCTGCAATATGCCTATTTTTCCTTTCTGCAACCCCATTTTTCTGTGGGGTATTCATGCATGTGAATTGTCTCTTTATACCATGAGACCTCAGAAAATCATTGGACTCATTCAAGATGTACTCTCCCCCTCCATTTGACCTTAAGCACTTTACTTTCAAGTCTGTTTCTCTTTCAACTACAGCCTTGAAAATTCTAAAGTGGTCAAACGCTTTACTCTTTTCCTTCATAAAATATACCCACAGCTTTCTAGAACAATCATCAATTAATGTGACAAAGTATGAACTGTCTCCAAGAGATACATTTTGTGTAGGCCCCCAAATGTCTGTATGCACAACATCAAGGATATTTCTGCTTACATCTTTGTCATGTGAAAAGGGTTGTCTTGCCTGCTTACCAAACTGACATGCTTCGCATACCTTATGAAATTCTGCAACTCTAAATGTAGGCAAACCTGTAACCAACCCTTTGGACTACATTAATTTTAGCCTTTGTACATTTGCATGTCCAATGCGTTTGTGCCAAATTTCAATATCTGCAACAACACCTTTTCCTTTAACATACATAGCAGCATTCATAGTAGGAATTCTAGCATCTAGAGTAAACATACGTCCAACTCTACTTTGTCAAGATTGTGGGAGAGAAGGAAGGAGTCTCACTTGTAGCTTTCTTGCTTGCACAATGGGGGAATACACACACAGGTGGAGGCTGAAAACAATTTTCCTCTTCTTAGTTGTGTAAGCCAAACGAACTCTCATACATAGAAATAGAAGAACCCTATATATGGGTCTCAAACCAAACTCAACTAACTAAGGTGGCATACTAACTGAGCCATGAACTAGAGTAGATAAGGATAGCTGTCATCTAGCTATTATTCATGGGCGGTGTACCAACCGCATCTGCAACTGACAAGTCGGTGACATAAATGCACAACGGTCACCCTGGCATATCACGAGTGGAGCTCGATATCTCAACACTCCCCCTCGAGCTCAATTCCAATTGCTGCACACCAAGCAAGTCTCTGAACTTGCGCATCTTCTCTACACCCAATGCCTTCGTAAATATGTCAGCTACCTG
The DNA here is from genome assembly GCF_053477565.2 of Lygodium microphyllum. Taxonomy (NCBI): domain Eukaryota; kingdom Viridiplantae; phylum Streptophyta; class Polypodiopsida; order Schizaeales; family Lygodiaceae; genus Lygodium; species Lygodium microphyllum. The sequence continues at coordinate 13,369,769 of NC_141146.1, read as the reverse complement.
ATTCTCTGTGCTGACATAAACTAGATCAATAAGACCTAGTAAAACCCTCTCCCGCACATAGTGATAATGCACCTCAATGTACTTTGTTCTAGCATGATAGACTGGGTTATTTGCCAAGTGTATACTACTCATGTTATCATAATAAATGACAATTGGCCCATCTGTAGACTGATGCATATCATAAAGTAGCTTATGCAACCAAGCTACCTCACATGCAGCCATTGCTGCACCCCTGTACTCATCCTCTGTACTCGACAAGGCAACTGTAGGTTGTTTCTTGCTGCTCCAAGTGACTGCAGCACTCCCAAAAGAGAACACATATCCACTGGTAGATCGTCTATCAGAAATACTACCAGCCCAATCAGCATCAGTGTATCCATGCAACTGTATTTGAACCCCAGTCTCATAAAATAGTCCATACTGCAATGTGGACTTCACATACCTGAGTATGCGTCTAACCGCATCCAAATGCGGTTTCCTTGGAGCCTGCATAAACTGACTTACCAATCCAACAGCATAGCTCAAATCTGGCCTGGTAATAGTCATATAAATCAAACTTCCTACTATGCGTCTGTACATAGTAGGGTCTTCCAGAAGCTCACCTGCATCTGCACTCAGCTTCACATTCTGCTCCAAAGGAACTGAAATAGGCTTACAGCCTGTCATCCCATATTTGGATAGCGTGTCCAATCCATACTGCCTCTGCAAGAGCCGTATCCCACTTGGTGATCTAATCACCTCAATGCCCAAGAAATAACGCAGCTCTCCCAAATCCTTCATCTCAAACTTCTGCTTCAATAGCATTTTCACATGAAGGATATCTTCATCACTGTTACCTGTCATAATCAAATCATCAACATAAATTACAAGTAGCATAATACCTTTCTCTGTTTTTCTCACATAAAGTGAGAAATCTGCCTTGGAAATCTGAAAGCCAATAGTGACAAGATACTGTCCTATCTTGTCAAACCATGCTCTAGGTGCTTGCCTCAAGCCATACAATGCTTTCTTCAACCTGCAAACAAACTCAAGATGAACAGCATGCACATAACCTGGTGGCTGCTCCATATATACCTCTTCTTGCAAATCACCATGCAAGAAGGCATTCTTTACATCCATCTGATGTAAAGACCATTCCTTTGATGCAGCCATAGCAATGACTACTCTTACCGTTGCCATCCTTGCAACCGGACTAAATGTTTCTTCATAATCAATGCCATATGTTTGTGCATACCCCTTGACTACTAATCTTGCCTTGTATCTGTTCACAGAACAATCTGCATTGTGCTTCACCTTATAAACCCACTTACAGCCAATTGCATTCTTACCTTTAGGCAAAGGTACCAATTCCCATGTAGCATTTGCTTCCAAGACATCCATTTCTTCATCCATGGCTTTCTCCCATTTTTCTTTTCCCATGGCTTGCTCAAAAGAAGTGGGTTCTGGTTCCTGTATCATTTTGACCATATATGCATAGTGAATGGCTGTAAATCCATCATATTTCAGCCTATCCACAAGATACCTAGCTCTGGTAAACCTACGCAAAGTAGGTTCAATCCCAAGTGCTCTCAAAACATCCCTGGTCTTCCTTACTCCAAAATACCCAACTCATCATCAATGCTCTGTTCTGAGCCACTAGATTCACCATCCACATAAGAGTGACCTGCATTCACATCAAACATGGGATGATCTACCTTCTCTTTTCCTTTTTGTGATACCTGTATACCACTATCTGCATTGTTTTGAGAAGATTCTCCTGATCTCAATCTGCATGTCCATGGCGAAGAATGTGAACCACTGCTAGAGGACGCTCCAGGTCTACTAATATCCTGTGACTGCTGCTGTGAATTCTGCGCAACATTACCATTTTGTGCATCTACATTATCAATCACATTTACTGGTTTATACCAGCTACTCATCTCATCAAAAACAACATCTCTGCTCACTGTAAACTTATGAGTAGAAGGGTTATAGCATCTATACCCTTTTTGCTGCAGAGAGTAACCAATAAAGATGCACTTCTCAGCTTTTGGATCCAACTTGGATCTCAACTCATCTGGCACATGAACATAGGCAATGCAACCAAAAATTTTCAAATGAGAAATATCTGGTTTCCTACCAGTATACCTCTCCTCTGGAGTCATCCCATGTATTGCTGCAGTGGGAGTCATGTTCATTATGTAGACTGTTGTAGCAACTGCCTCAGCCCAATAAAAATCTGACAGGTCTTTTTCATTGAGCATCGCATGAGATTCCTCTCCAATATGCCTATTTTTTCTTTCTGCAATTCCATTTTGTTGTGGGGTATGACTACATGAATATTGCTGCTTTATGCCATGCTCCTGTAAGAACCTTGCAAACTCATTTGAGAGGTACTCTCCCCCTCCATCTGACCTTAGGCATTTTATTTGCAGGCCTGTTTCTTTTTCAACCATAGCTTTAAGAGTTTTGAAATGCCCAAAAATTTCACTTTTCTTTTTCATAAAATACACCCAAACTTTTCTGCTATAGTCATCAATAAAAGTGACAAAATAATAATAGCCTCCAAGAGATGCAGCTTTAGTAGTCCACACATCAGAGTGGATTAATTCCAATGGCTTCTTACTCTCTTGAACATGTCTAGGAAATGGTTTCCTTGCCTGTTTTCCAAATTGACAGGCTTCACATACCTTATGCATTTCTGTAACCTTGAATTTAGGCAATCCTACAATAATATTTTGGGCCTGCATTGATTTAAGTCGCTGTACATTAACATGACCAATGCGTTTATGCCAGATATCAATATCTACAACTACACCGGTCCCATGTGCAAACATTGCTGCACTCAATTCAGGCATGTTTGCATCCAATGTAAGCATTCTGCCCTTCTTCTTTCCTTTTGCTATCAAGCAACCTTTATTTTTCATATCCTCATAACAAAGCATCCATGAGGATTAAATCTGACCTGCAAGCCCTGCTCAACCATTTGACCAACAGGAACCAGATTCTTGGTGATATTCGGGACATGAAATACATCCGATAAGTATTTCTTTTTCCCATCCTGCATAGACAAAGGAATTTTTTCAATCTGCACAATAGGATGTGCAGTATCATCACCAGTCTCCACAAATCCTGGTTTTTCCATTTTCCTTGCATCCTCCATCAATTCTGCATGACTTGTCATGTGGTTTGATGCACCTGAGTCAACATACCATACATCATTGCTTTCTTCTGCACTTGTCACAGAATTGTTCATGTGCTGCACCATGAACAAATGCTCATTTCTGTCATCACCCTGTCTACTAGAAGATGCATAATTCCCTTGTTGCAATTTTCCATTCATGATGTCATTCTGCTTTTTATAGCAGTCTTTAGCCATATGACCCATTTTACCACAGTAGTAGCATTCAACATTACTGTTTGCATTTTGGCCTCTTTGCCATCCACCACGACCTCTTTGGCTCCCCCTGCCTCTAGAGTTACCACGTCCTCCTCCATAGGATTGGTTTTCTTGAGATTTACTGCATATTCTAATTTCTACCACGGCCTCCAGATCGGCCTCCTCTACCTCTGCCTCTACCTCTTCCAGCATTTGAGTAGAAGACAGCTTCTTTTGAAGTTCCTCCTGAAGAAGATGCACCACCATTTCTCTGCTCCTCAGAAATTAGAAGAGCAATCAACTCCTCACTCCTCAAAATCAGGAAATCTTTCACGGACGGAAATGGATGTTCGAAACTGTGCATAATCCTTTTCTAGACCATTCAAGGTCACAGAAACTAAATCATCATCTTCCACTGGCGACCCAATGGAAGCAAGTGCATCTGCAATCTTCTTCACCTTCATGTGGTAATCATTGATGCTCATATTTTCTCTTTGCACATTATGCAACTCTTGCTTGAGCTGCATTTTCCTGGCTTGCGTATTTGTGCTATACATTTTTGACAAAGTATCCCATGCCTCCTTTGGCGTACTTGCATCTTGAATATGCACAATCATAGAGTCTGAAATGCTGATAGACAGCCAGTACATAACTTTCCTGGCTCTCTCATGCCATGCTTTAAATGCCTGCATTTGCTGTTGATTGGGAATATCAGGAAGAACTGGTTCTTCTTCATTTCCTACAACAAATTCCCAATATCCTTTTCCCATAAGGAAATTCGTCATTCTAAACTTCCATGCTTGGAAGTTGTTCTTGTCAATCTTTTCAGTGACATTCTGTGAAAGAGAATCAGACGCCATTATAGAACACTGCAAAAAATTCTATCACTGCAAAAAACACAGCTCTAGCCTCACAAGGGCAAATCTACAACACTGACGAAAGTGGTATTTGACCACACAGTCACTTCCTAGTGATGATTTTGCATCAACAGGCAACAAGGATGATTCTGTAACTCCCAATGTCTCTGCACACAGGCATACAATGCAATTTCTACAGTAACTTTTCACCGACCTGTAGAATAGTGGTTGCACATGTTGAGATTCAGCAATCACACTCACTAAACAGCCACTTTGTATGGAGCTTCAAGGTCAAGGACATGCAGGCTAACTTATCCCATATGCACAATGGTGTCTACTGCAGTTTCCTACTTTCCTATAAAGCATTGTACTTGCTTCCTTTCTTAATGCAATGATAGTACTCTTTTCTTTTCAATGAAGTGTCAATGTCATTGTCCACATACACAAGATTGTGTTTATGAGTCCAAGTCTCAATCTTGGAACCTAATTCACTTGTGTAATAAACAGTGTCCTTGTCTTCTCCATCATGAGTCCACACTTCTCATTTCATCCTCCATAGCTTCCGGTTTTGCCATGCTCTAGATCCCGCATTTCTCACATGGTATTAGAGCCCAGTTGGGCATGGCATTGCTTCTCTAGTCTCTCTTGATTCCTTTCAACCTTAGTCTAGCTCAATGTCAGCTCATGACTTCATCTCCCAACTCTACTCTCACTAAAGCTTCCATGGCAGCCATAGCCAGCAGCACCCTGTCAGATTGAGCTGCTTATATCTCACTCCACAGGTCAAATCTCTTGGAGCTTCCTTCTGGAAAAGTATTCCCCAACTCACAAAGCTTCCTTGTATCACATCAATCCAGGACATTGGACCATCTGGAGCTCAGCATTGTGAAAATCTTCAATCTCTGCTCTGTGTCTGCCATAGCTAGACAGGACCTACCTTACTTGGAGCTTCCATAACTCTTCAATCAGGCCATTTCAGCCCACGATTTCTTCTAGGGAGTTGTTCCTCTGCTCAAGGCGCTTCATCCTGGCACGAGAATCGACGACATTACTACGCCCTGACCCCAGCATTGCGGAAATTGCGCAAACCTGTCTTGAACTGCGCCGAATCTGTTTGACGTGTCTGCGTGCTTCATACAGGCCACAATCTTGACGATTATGATAGGGCTTTGATAGCCCATGAAGTCAGCTTCCTAGGCATGTAAAAATTTTTGAAAATGATCAAGTGTAGCTCCTGCAATCTGAGAAAAACCAGGCCCCTATCTCAGAAACCCTAATTCCACCATAGCCAAAGCTTCAAAATTCTGACATTTTTCACTGTTTCTCTCACTGAAGTTATCAACAGTGATTTTAATCACTGAGCAATACTCTCTAAAGTTCATTAAAGTACTGTCACTCAGATTTGAAGGTATCAGCATCAAATCAAGAAGGGAAAGATTAGACTTGGATTTAAAAAGAGTAAAGGACCTTGCAGATTGGGTGTTCATTGACCTTGCAGATTGGGTGTTCATTGACACTCAGTTAGTGCTTTTTTAGCACTTGTGTCTCTCAACCAATTCTGTTGCTCAAATCTAATAAGTCTGAAGTTGATTTGCTACTGTCCCATAAGTCTAACATGGGCAAAGATTCTCCAAATGCTCGATTCAAAGGAGTCGGGTTCCACACTTGGCAAACCCGCATCAAGCTCATCTTGATGAAGAAGGGTCTCTGGGCCATCACAAATGGCAAAGAGAAGAAACCTCGGGACGCGGACCTTGCAACTACTTGGCAAAAGAATGATGACAGAGCCCAAGCCATTATCAAACTGGAGCTAGACGACAGTTATATCCATCATGTGGATAATTGTGAGACCTCACAGGATACATGGAAAAGACTTGACACCCTGTTCGGTGCACAATCTAAATCATCAAAGTATGGTCTCCTGATTGAGTTCTTCAGGCTTGAAATGAAGTCCAGCACATCACTTGCCACACATCTCAATTACATGGAAGGACTCCTAACCCAACTTGCAGGAATCAATATTAAAATGGATGAAGATGTTTGCATCGGTGTTCTACTTAAGAGCTTGCCTCCTGAATATAATAATGTATCAACAACTTTAATCAACATGCCAAATCCTGAACTTGTTGATATCCAGGCATCACTGTTAGAAGAAGAAAAGAAGCTAAAAACTAAGGAAGAACCAAGTACCTCTAGAGATGAGCATGCATTATATGTTGGCAATAGGTACAAAGGCAAGAAGGATCAGCTCTTCTGTGACTTCTGCAAAAGGACTGGACACACCGAGAAGTTCTGCCACGCAAGAAAGAGATCCCAAAAGGCCTATCTAGTCGCAATCAAAGAAGAAGAAGAAAGTGGAGCAAAGGAAGAAGAAGATGAAGATGAAGACCACCAGGATCGGAAGGACAAGACTCATCAGTCCTTGTACTCTCATAATTCTGATAGACTGTTTTAAAAGCCTTGTACTTCCTTGCCCTAATGCTTTCTACCATAAGCTTTGTAAATTCCTTATGTAACTTGGCATTACAGTCCCTGTACACTTTGTGAGGCCCCTGTTACAGCCTCTGGATGTCCACCATATTTATGGTACCCACACTTAGCCTTTTCTGCGATAGCCTCTGGTGTTTTGCCATGTTTGTGGTATGCCCACACTTTGCAGGTGGTTCTCATTATAGCCTCTACACACTTTGTGCCTTTCTAGTTGTGATTGAGGAGGGGTGTTGAGATTCAGCAATCACACTCACTAAACGGCCACTTTGTATGGAGCTTCAGGGTCAAGGACATGCAGGCTAACTTATCCCATATGCACAATGGTGCCTACTGTAGTTTCCTACTTTCCTATAAAGCATTGTACTTGCTTCCTTTCTTAATGCAATGATAGTACTCTTTTCTTTTCAGTGAAGTGTCAATGTCATTGTCCACATACACAAGATTGTGTTTATGAGTCCAAGTCTCAATCTTGGAACCTAATTCACTTGTGTAATAAACAGTGTCCTTGTCTTCTCCATCATGAGTCCACACTTCTCATTTCATCCTCCATAGCTTCCGGTTTTGCCATGCTCTAGATCCCGCATTTCTCACAGCACAGCATAAAACTGGGCCTTTTCCTGAGTCCGTGCAGAAAACTTCCGCCTCCAAAACAGGCCCCGAAATTGCCTCAAACCAAAAAAATAGGGTCACCACGGGCTAAAGCCTTCTCCCGCAGCATATACTGCCCTCTTGCTTCACCGCGAAGGGCATCTCAACCTGAGACAATGCACTCTTGCACTTTTCGGCTTTGCTACTTGCAGAGACTTGCTCCCAAAACAGAAGAATGAAAGTAACACTGGTCCTCTTACCAGAACACCGCGAACTTGGCTTGCTTTCTTGAGCTCCTTACCACGAACAAGGCTCTAATACCATGTCAAAATTGTGGGAGAGAAGGAAGGAGTCTCATTTTTAGCTTTCTTGCTTGCACAATGGGGGAATACACACACAGGTGGAGGCTGAAAATAGTTTTCCTCTTCTTAGTTGTGTAAGCCAAAAGAACTCTCGTACATAGAAATAGAAGAACCCTATATATGGGTCTCAAACCAAACTCAACTAACTAAGGTGGCATACTAACTGAGCCACGAACTAGAGTAGATAAGGATAGCTGTCATCTAGCTATTATTCATGGGCAGTGTACCAACCGCATCCGCAACTGACAAGTCGGTGACATAAATGCACAACAGTCACCCTGGCATATCACGAGTGGAGCTCGATATCTCAACATACTTCCCTTTGCAACTAACCTGCACTTGTCATTGAAGTCTTCTACAAAGTAGCCCTTTGCATTAAATCTGACTTGCAGCCCTTGCTCTACCATCTGACCGACTGACACCAAGTTCTTTATAATAGATGGCACATGTAATACATATGAAAGACTCTTTGTCTTACCATCATGCAAGGACAAGGAAACTTTTCCAATGTGTGAAATTGGGTGGTATGAATCATCACCCGTCTGCACATAACCTCCATTTTGCAAATCCTGCATCTCTCCAAACCATTCTTCATGGTTGGTCATATGATTGGATGCACCTGAATCAACATACCAAACATCATCATGTGTTCCCTTTCCTGTAACAGCATTCAGTATATGTTACATAACAAACAAACGTTCATTTTTATCTTCATTCAGTCGTGAAGACGATGCATAGTTTCCTTACTGCAACTTACCACTGTGAATATCATCTTTCTTAGCATAACATTGGGCTACAATATGACATGTTTTGCCACAGTAATGACACACAATACCAGAGTTGTTAGAACCTTTGTTCTACCATCCACCTCTTCCTCTAAAGCTCCCCCTGCCTCTAAAGTTACCACGACCTCCTGAAACCTGCATATCACCAAATTGCTAATTCAATCTGTTTTGCTGGTTGTCACTACCACATCCTGTACCACAGCCTCTTGAAGAGAACCTGCTACGACCCCTTCCTAAAGTGGAGTAGAAAGCTTGGACATGTTCACCACTTCTTTTAGATGTCTCACTCTGCATGTTGATCTCTTCAGTGATCATAAGGGAGACCAACTCATCGAAATCTAGAAATGGCTTTCTAACATATACAGAAGTTACAAAAGACTTCCAAGCCTTTTCATTGTTAAGTCCACCCAAGGTAGATGACACCAAATCATCATCATTGGGCATTGCATCAATCGCTGCCAAGGCATCTACAATGCTTCTTACCTTTAGTGCATACTCGTTGATAGACATCTTCCCTTTCTTCAATGTATTCAACTCTTGCTTGAGTTGAATCTTTCGTGCCTTTGTATTTACGGAAAACATACTTTCAAGTATGGTCCAAGCTGCATATGAATTCTCTGCATTTTTGATATGTCCCAGCATATTATTGTCAATTACTGCAGATAGCCAATACATGGCATTTTTGTCTTTTGCATTCCATTCCTTCCGTGCCTTTTTCTCTTCTGCAGTTGGAGGATCACTCACCTCTGGCTCCTTTTCTTCACCTGATACAAACTCGTAGAGGCCTTTTCCAATAAGAAAGTTTGTGACAGATACCATGTCAAGAATCTCTTGGTGGGGGGACTTGCTCAAGATGCTGCGCCAAACACACACAAAATGCACAAGGAGAAGCTCACTCAAGAAACAAGAAGAGAGATGGAGGCCAAAACGTTTTTTTTGCTGGTTTTTTCTTCTTCTTCCACACACTTTACAATGTACACAAAGTATAGATAAGATACAACATGAAGGAAAGTAGCCTACTAAGTCAAACAATGCATAACCTACTACACTAGTCGACTGGCGCTATAACTATGCCAGCTGTAAATAGGTGTAACAACCTTAATATAATAAGTAATGAGTCAGTGGCCGTGTGAGAGTCATAATGACCACCGACGTGCTAAGTGTAGATGTGTGGACTCATCTAATCAGGCGGTCCATCATTAATGTCCGCATGTGTTGAGCTTGTCATCTCAATATAACAATGGGCTGTAATATGACTTGACTTGCCACAATAATGGAAAATAGTAATAAAATTTCCAGAATCTCTATTCTACCATCCACCTCTTCCTCTAGAGCTTTCCCTACCTCTAGAGTTTCCTTGGCCTCTTGAAACTTGTATTTCACCAAATTGCTAATTGAACCTGTTTTGCAGGTTATCGCTAGTATATCCCATACCACGGCCTCTTGAAGAGGATCTACTATGTCCCCTTCCTGAACTTAAGTAAAATTCTTGGACCTATTCACCATTTCTTTCATATGAGTCACCCTACATATTGATCTCTTTGATAATCATGAGAGAGATCAGCTCATCAAAATCTGGAAATGGCTTCCGTGTACATATACTAAAGTAACAAATGATTTCCATGTCTTCTCATTATTAAGGCCACTCAAAGTGGATGCAATCAAATCATCATCATCAAGCATTGCATCAATTGCTTCTAAAGCATTTGCAATGCTTCTCACCTTCAAAACATACTCATTGACAGACATTTTCTCTTTCTTCAAGGTATTCAACTCTTACTTAAGTTGAATCTTCCGTGCCTTTGTATTTACTGAAAACATGTTTCCAAAAATAGTGCAAGCTGCATGTGAAGTTTTTGCATTCCTAATATGTGCCAATGTCGTATTATCAATGACTGCAGATAGCTAGTACACCACCTTTTTTTCTTTTGCATTCCATTATTTCCATGCTTTTAATTCATTTACAATCGTGGAGGGATACCCAGCTCTGGCTCCTTTTCTTCACTTGAAACATACTCATAAAGGCCCTTTCCAATGAGGAAGTTCGTCACACGAAACTTCCATGAAGGGTATTTTTTCTTGTCAAGCTTCTCAATGATGGGATTTCCAGTGTTCTCTGCCATTATCACAAAAAAGGATACAATACAACAAGCTAGTCTTCTGCAACCTTTCACGACAAGTGCATAGCAATACACCAAGCAACCTTTTTCACTGATTGCTCAATAGTACATGTAATCTATAACCTGTTTGCAAATAAACCTTATGTTTGCTTCGTGGCAAACACCTCAAAAATTACAAATTCAAAGTTTGTAACCTATACACCCACTTTTGATCAATATAGCCGAAATCACATTGTACCCTGAAACTATTGTCCACAACCTTGTGGCTCTAAAACGGGGCCTGAAACGACCTCAGATGCCCAAAAAAACTATAGGTCCTAAAGAACTAGGAGACTTCTCACAAGGCGTTCGACCCTTAGGAATTGTTAGGTTAGAACCCCAATTCATGCTCTTTTGGGGGACTGGAATGGGAGAATGCCCTATGGATAAAGAGGTTGAGCGGTGCATCCCTCTCATTTCCCATTCTCTTTGAACCAAGTGTGGCATGGATCTATTGCGGATTAGGTATCTCTGTGTAAAGTAGAATGTCCAGAACCTGACGCTAGAATGCTATCAGGAGACCTTGACCACTAGGAACCCAAATCGATCCCAGTGGGTTTGGCTGCGAACGTTCCATTGCAAGGCGGACTCGAGAAACCCTAGGCGACAAGCCCTGTAACATTCCATGGGAGTGTTGGGCGGCGGCGGCGTCACTTAGATTCATCTCTCGATGGACCGCAAGAAACGTGCATGGGCAGCCGATAGGCAGGCACATTACATTAAAAGAGGAATATATAGAGTCTTCTAAATCATACGTTTATATTATGAGAGGATTTTGTTACATTTGTGTTATATGTGTTAGATAACGCATCCTAGGGCCAATCCCCCTGAGGTGTAGGAGAGCCGTAGGTACCATAGCATTTTGTTGGGGGGAGCTCTTTGTGTATATGAATCGAGGTATTGATCTATATGTTTGGATACTCCCTCTATTAGAGTTTGGAAGGGAAAAATGTTGCACTCCAAATCGATCCAAATTAGAGTAGTATATAGCCTCCAGATACTCCTAGGGGCCACGAGGCCTTGAGGATGGTTTGGTGAGGGTAGGAGGCACGGCTAGAGTCCTAAAACCAGTATCCAATTGTTTTAGGTCCCGACAAGTGTGGTGCATTTGGGAGGAGCTGCTAATAAGTGGAAATTTTCATATCTTGGTTAATTAGGGACTAGCTATTCAGTTTATGCCAAAGAGCAATAGATTTGTTATTTCTTGATATGCACTATCAAGTTGAGACTCAATGTCAAGAATGAGATGAAAGGGATAGATGATAAGCTAAGATCATTAGGAGATATTCTCCTAGCATAGTAGTTTGATCTATTTGAGAAAGAGAGGTCTTATTGACCCAATCAATATCCCAGTCAATTTGTCAATTAGAGAAGGAAGCTCTAGCATTCTCCTTTCTCTGAAAAGGCAACCTACTTTGAGTGGGAGTATTACCCCTTCGATACAAACCCCTAGAGCAAACTTGATTATCATGATGGCTCAACCCATTTCAATCTTTGCAGGAATGCCAAATTTTCTAGCCTTAGGTTTTCCTCTACCTATCTTTGATGGGTTAGTAGAGCAAGATGTGGACCTTCACATTAGTGAGTTCTAGAAATTAATGTTCAATTGCCGAATTCAGGACAATAAAGGACATCTCATGATGCTTTTCAATATGCATCCAAAAGGAAGAATTTTAATGTTGTATCATGGCTCGGAAGTTGGAACCATAACCACAATCAATTTATTATTTCTAGCCTTTCGAAGAGACTTTCCCCCTAAGAGAGGTTGTCAATATTGGCTGCATATTGGCCTGGTGAGAGAAGAGAGCCATTGCTAATTATCATGAATTTGACTTAGCCAATTCTCTTTGCAAGATAAAGCTTTATGTAAATCTCTAATAACTGATCAAGTTATCTCTAGGTGTAACGTGTCCACCTGTTCGCTTGCAGGACACGTCTTAGCAGCCCATCGGAAAGAGGGTCTAGAAAGCTCTGCCCGGCACTCCCATGGAATGTTACGGGGTTTGAAATCTAGATCTTTCCGAGTCTGCCATGTAGCAAAAGTATTCCGGCTGTCCCCACTTAGGACCGACCTGAATCAGGGTTTCCCTTAATGGTCAAATTCCTAGAACGGCAACTAGCGAACTACTTTACGCAGAAATGTCACGGTCAAAGTGGATTCATGCTGCACTTGGTTCAAGGAGAATGGGAAACGAGAGGGATGCAAAGCTCGACCTCTCTGCCCAGAGGCATAGTCCTATTCTGTTCCCCTAAACTCTAGGTCAGCGCCCTTGCTGTTCATTTCCTTTGAGAAGAGTTCCTTGCTGTCCATTTCGCTTGAGAAAAGTTCTCGCTATTCATTTTGTTTGAGAAACGTTCCCGGCCAACTGGGACCACCCATCCGTAGGATGGACGCATGGCCATATCCACCGCACTTTCCTCAGCGTTGTTTTAGTTTTCTATTTACCTACCACATTTAGTTGGACACGCATAAAACATATTCCTTAATTAACCCATTAGACACTGGTTCCTTTACGTAATCTTAGCACTGACATAGAAAAACAGTGTCAAACAAGTTCCTTTACATCAATTGATCTTATTTATCTTTGGAAGACATCATATAATCCAGCCCGTAGGCTAATCCATAATCCGCTCAAAGGCAATCCATAATCCACTGAAGGCTATCCAACAATCCACAAGGATTACTAATCCAAGATTCTGCCCATAGACTAGTATGCGGGCCTCGAGATCCAATCTCAAGTCGCGTTGGCCTCTTGCGCAGGGCTCAAAAGGCAAGGGATTTACGGTTAGAGCCCCTGTGGCACCCAAGCGTCCTCTTGCTCCAAGTAGTGCCCAACGGAGACACCTCTCACGGTGGGCTCGGTCCACGTTCCTGGCACGGCTTAACAACCCCCTTGGTTAGGGTCAGGCAGACAGTCGGGGGTAACTGATGTTGCCTCTCCCTTGAGGCCTTCAACTTGAAGCATTAATTATCTTTTCATCTTTTAGTTCCATGAGCAAACAATGCAAATAGTGCTCCTAAACTATTACAAGCACAATCAATCCAGTGGTCATTTATTTGGCCAACTGCTAAGGAGTGAATCCTTCTCTCCAAATGCATCCAGCATTCGATCTGGGATCAATTGCGACTTGGCAAGATCCCCAAGGGTTTGTTTGTTCACCCTTTTGTCCTTGGGTTAGGGTCATACCCTGTCAACCCAAATTAACCATCACCTTAGGTTTCTTAAGTTCAGTCAGTGAATCCTGGCGACCATGTTGCTCTAACTTGATTGATCCTTTGCTTATCAAGAAAAACATAACTTCCCTTAACTTGGCAAATCAGCCCAAGAAAGGTGATGTAACAGGATGTCTACTCATCCTCTTGCAAGTTAGACTTGCGCTAGAACCTACCAACCTCATTCCAAGGAATGGAAAATCTATCTTGTGATTAAACCACAAGGCAATGCGACGTTGCAACTTGTTGCACAAGTGCTGCATTTATCTCATGGGATCATTTCACCCATTGAACGGCGTTTCCTGGTCAAGGAATTATGTTTAGACAAGAAGCAGGGTTTAGGGTGTCTTCTTACCCAACCCAACCCTAATTGTACTAGGCCGACAACATTCGGTCCTAGCGTTTCCAAACTCAATCCGAGTTTTAGCTTTAGATCGGTCAATCCTTAGGGTAGAACCCTAGATCGTTGTTTGCATGAGTGTCCAATTGACCCAAACATTCCGTGAATGTGGGTAGGACCTTTGGGTTTGAGGGTTTTGACTTGGCGTTCCAAGTGCGATATTAGGCAGCACTTCCAACGTGCCAAGCCCTAGCTAGTACTTGAGGTATTTATTGTATCGACCAGTTATGCCTATACGAATCCCTTGCGGGTTAGGTGATTTAGATAAATTGATCTACTTGTCTTGCAACAAGGACGATCCCTTCCTAGATATGGTAAACTTGTTCTAAAAGTTGCAAATAGTTGCAACATGTGATTCATTACTTTTAGGCGGCTAAAAGGTTTTGCAATAACTACCTTTTTTCTTGCTAAAGTCATGACGAATGTCAATTTGGAGATTATCTTGCATAGAACCTACAAGATTCACATCAAGGACGATGCCAACAACCTCTTGTTTAATGCAATGGGATTTCATGCTTTGATAAGCCATGCAATCTTTTCTAAAATGCAACTCTATGAAATGAAATTCATGCATGACGAATATGTAACATGCGACCCTTAGATACATTATCGTAAATGAAGTCCATGCAAGACTAAGGCTAGTGTTGACTTAATCCATTTCCAAGCATCTTTTGCATGCAACTTACAAGTTCGTGGTTCCATTCCCATACTATGCATTTGTCCAGGGTTTCATTTTCATGCCGTGCAACGGAAGTTAACAATTTCCTCATGCGAGTCATAACAATTGCATGATATGCACTAAGTTCATAGGACGAGTAAGTGATTTACATTCATAACTTTCGAGATGCAAACGATCCAATTGCATGATATGCACCAATCCTTATCCATCGTTTACAGAGATACTTTCGCAAATGTACTTTTATCACTACTACATGAATTAACGATAAGCGTAAAATGCATTCTCCCTGTGGAATTAAGTGTGCTTAAAGCATTTCTTTATGTGGAAATAAATTCATGGAACCTGAGCTTGTGGATTCGCGGTGATGTCCACATGTAAGTACCGGGAGGAATCTCCCGCGGGTGCGCCTTGCATTTTCTTGGGAGCCATCGTAGACGTGATTATGGACTCCGGGTTGCCTTCGCCCTTACGTGATCTGTGAAACCTCTCTGAGCTTGGTAAACAACCTAAAAAATTGTTCGCTTCTTCCTTACGCAAGAGTACCCTTTACAATTGTGGGTTATAAGCACCCATGCCAAAACCTACATGCACAAGGCCTAAAGTAGCCTTATCCTTAGAAGATTCTAAGGAAGATTCTATGACGTGGGGCAAAAAGGGGGTAATGATTAGAGTAGATTTTGATGATAGAAAAGGGGGGGGGGGGGAGTAATGATTGATTGCGATGATAGCGGTGGTTGTAGGAAAGTGACACGGCGGACTGGGCATGGCAGGAAGGCAATTTTCAGAGGCAGGCGGTGGTCCGTCACGGTAGCATTCGTCCTCCCCTCCTCACGCGTGACCCTCAGCACTACAGCAATCCTCTAATCGTGCCTTTGTCTCCCAGCGTGGCACCCACCTCCCTTCATTCCTCCAGTAGCACGGCAGCGTTTCCTTTGATCCCCCTCCCTTGGTCCACAGGGGGTTCATATAGCCTTGGGGAGGGGGGATGGTAGCCACCACATGTGGCTTGTGCATGCCATTCCCTCCTCATGCATTCCCTACACCACTCTAGCATAGGCCATTCCTCCCCACACTCCCTCTCCTCTAGCCATGCATCGGCTGGGGAAAGGGATAATTAGAAAAAACTTTGCCTAAAATTTATCCAATTGCCCCTTCAAAAAGGGTGTTCTCCCACGAGTTTTGCGGTCTTAAACCCCGGCCTCAATTGCACAATGCTGAGGGCTCATTTTTGCACGTGCAGGGTACAGATTAAGCTACCAATATTTGCAATGTGGGAGATGACTTTGCACAGCCTTTTGCATGGGTGTGTGGTGACCCAAGCTCTTTAATATTCCGAGTGGAAATATTACATTCTCTCTCCCTTAGAGGAATCGAGATGTCCTCATCTCGAGAAGAACTAGGGGTATTGTTGGTTGAGAGTGCTTTCATCCATCCAAGTGGCATCCTCCTCGGGGTAATCTTTCCACTAGATGAGGCATTCTCTCAAGGTTCTGGATCTCAATTGCCTCTCCCTAACATCTAAGATCCTGTCAGGTTGCTGTAGCTCAAGGACTCCTTGGCTAGGCATTACAAGTTATTGGTCATCAAAGTACATGGCTAGGATTAGGTACATACTTTTTCAGTAGGCTGATATGAAATACATTATGAACCTTTAGGTTCTCAGGGATTTGCAGTCTGTAAGCATTGGGTCCTAGGAACTTGAGGATCTTGTAGGGTCCACAATACCTTGGACTAACCTTCTTGCATTCTCCTAAGGATAGGGAACTCTTCTTTGGGTGTACGTGAATAAAGACCATGTCTCCTTCAGCGAAGGTTCTATCTTGACATTTCAAATCCGCGTATGCCTTCTGTCTATCCTTGGCGGCTTGGATGTCTTGTCTTATTGACTTCATTTGGTTATCCATATCTTCCAGCATCTTCCTTGAAGCTTCAACCCTCAAGGTTGGATCCGAGAAGTTTAAAGGACTTCGACAGTCATGCCCATACAATGCTTGAAAAGGGGTTATCTGAATGCTTTGTTGGTAAGAAGCATTGTAGGAAAACTCAACCAGTGTGGCAAGTATTGAATCCACCTTTTTGGTTCATAGCAACAGTGTGCCCTTAGCATATCCTCAATGACTTGGTTGACTCGCTCCATTTGACCATCGATTTGGAGATGGTAACCTGTACTAAAACAGAGTTGAGTCCCAATGGCTTCAAAGATAGCTCTCCAGAAGTGTGATGTGAAGAGAGAATCACGATCACTAATGATTCTTCTGGGCAACCCATGTAGTTTGAATATCTTCTTGATGAACAACCTTGCAATGTCTGAGGCTTTATAGTTTGTCTCAACAGGAATAAGGTGTGCAACCTTAGTGAGCATATCAACCACAACCATAATGGAGTTGTATCCTCCCTAGACTTGGGGTAGGCCAATAACAAAGTCCATACTGATGAATTCCCATTTCATTTGGGGAATGTCAAGTGGTTGCAACTTTCCTGGCATTTTGACATGTTCGGCCTTAATACGTTGACAAGACAAACAGTGAGTGACATATTTGAGAACATCACCTTTAAGCCTCTCCCAATAGTAGCTCTTTTTGACTGCATTGAGGGTCTTGGCATAGCCAGGATGTCCTAACAAAGGGGAGTCATGAGCTTCCCAAAGTATCTTCTGCTTGAGTGACTGGCTTGCCGGTATACATAATCTCGTTCTATAGTAGACAAGTCCACTATTGATAGAGAATTCTTGATACTTAGCCTGTAGCTTCGGGTCTTGATCCTTGCTAGGGATCTCCCTTAGAATCTTCTAATAGGTTGGATCATGGCATGCTTCTTCTCTAGCTAGCTCAAGTATTGGGTTGTTTGGCATGGATACCTTTGTGGCTAGAGATCTAGCTGTTGATGGATTTTGCAAGATTAGAGAATTAAGGAATGCCTTGTGACTGATTGCATCGGCAACTACATTCTCCTTTCCAGGCCGGTATTTGATTTCAAAATCATACTCCTCCAGCACTTCAATCCACCAACGTTGCCTCATGTTGAGCTCATTTTGGGTAAAGATCCATTTGAGACTTTTATGATCCGTCACTAGGGTAAACTTGTTACCCAACATGTAGTGTCTCCAAAGCTTGAGAGCATGGATGACAGCTAACAACTCCAGATCATGGGTAGCATAATTCTTCTCATGGCTCTTCAACTTTCTTGAAGAGTATGCTACAGGATGTCCTCCTTGCATAAGCACGCATCCTAAGGCAAGTGTGCTAGCATCTGTTACTACTTTGAACTCCTTCCCAAGATCCAGAAGTTTCAGGATATGTGATGATACCAAACTTTGCTTTAATCTATCAAAGCTAGATTGTTTGGCAGTTGACCATGCAATCGACGTTTGCTTCTTCAGTAGATCCATCAAGGGTGTTGCAATCAAAGCATAATTTTTTATAAAGACCCTGTACCATCCTATCAAACCAAGAAAATTGTGTATTTCTTTGACAGTTGTTGGTATTGGCCATTCCAAAACATCTATGACTTTGGCTGGATCCACTGATATTCCTTTCGCTGATACGATGAATCCCAAATATTCAATCTGGCGTTTGAAGAATGCACACTTCTTCATCTTGGCGTAAAGCTTGTGTACCCTCATTGTCTCAAGGACAATGTGAAGCTGGGGTTCATGATTTTCTTCTTGTTTGGAGTAGACTAAGGTATCATCGAAGAAGACGAGTACGAAGTCATCAAGATATGGCCTAAAGATATCTTGCATTAACCTATTGAAGGTGGCAGGTGCATTCGTCAGCCCGAATGACATGACTAGGAACTCAAAGTGTCCATATCTTGTGTTGAATGTCGTCTTTGGGATATCTTCTTCCTTGATCCTTATCTAATAGTATCCAAACCTAAGATCAATCTTGGAGAAGATCTTCGCACCTTGAAGACGATCAAGAAGTTCATCCATTCTTGGAATAGGGTACTTGTTCTTAATGGTTGATTGATTCAACCCTCTGTAATCAATACACAACCGAAGCGTTCCATACTTTTTCTTATGGAACAGCACTGGAGCTCCCCATGGTGAACTCCTCGGATTGATGTATCCCTGATCTAACAATTACTTGAGTTGCTCCTTCAGCTCAATCTCTTCCGAGATGGACATCCTATATGGCCTCTTTGCAATTGGTGCAGCTCTTGGCACTAGCTTAATCTCATGATCAACTTCCCTTTGAGGCGGAATTTCTTTCAGCTCTTCAGGAAATACGTCTGTGTACTCCTTTAGCCATGAAGGTTCTTCACTAAACTCCTGATTCTGATCTAGCTTATTAAGCTTAATCAAGTAGACAGGTAGCCCCTTTTTAACTCCCTTTATTATCCGAGATGCTTTGGCCAATTGAATTTTTGGCTTTCCAGCCTCCCCTTGAGTTGTGACCAATGCCCCTTTAGAATTTCGAAAGGAAACTTGCCCCTTTCCACAATGAATGTGGGCATCATTAGGTTTAAGCCAATCCATTCCGAGGAAACACTCATGGATACCTAGGTTCATGACCCTGAATCTGACCGAAGTCGACTTTCCTCCCAGAAAGAATTCCACCTTAGCAGTTTGCCTAGTACAAGTGACCTCATGACCATTTGCTAATTCCACAAGCAAGGTAGGTGCTTCTATTGTGGCTATTCCTAATCTTCTCGCACAAGCTGGTGAGATAAAGGAATGTGTACTGCCACAATCAATCAAGGTTTTGAAGCCTTTACCTTGATAATCCGATTGTGTCTGAATCACTGAAAATTGGCGATTTGGGCCTTTCTTGTGATGAAGGGCAGCATGGATTCTTGCCCTCTCAAAGTCTGCTTCCATGGTTGGGTCTTCTTCATCACACTTTTCCCTGTTGGCAATGCAGGCGGTTCTTCCTCTGCCTCGGATGGCGGCTCCTTGGCCACGGCAGTTCCTTGGAATGGTCCTTGATGTTGTCCTCCGCCAAGTTTGGGACATTGCCTTTTGAAACGACCGGGCTCATTGCAGTGGAAGCAATGGAGATTGCGGCCATTACCTTGGGTAGGAACAAAGTTATTAACATTGTTGGTCCTTACTTTCTTCCTTTGTCCCCAGTTTTGACCTTGAACTCTCTTCGCTTGGGACCTATATGCACCTTTGTTCTGATCATTATAAGACCAAGTCTTGTTATTTCTTGGCTTGGTCTGCACCTCCTGAATTATGGGCGCAGCTCGAATGAGTGTGTCCTGAAGGTTTGTTGGTGGGCGCATGGATTCGAGGCGGGTGTTTACAGGTGGGTTTAGTCTGGCATAAAACTTTGACACCTGTTGTGTCATATCCATTTGTGGCGCATACTTTAAAAGAGAGATGAACTTTGAGTAGTATGCGTCAAGGGTCAGACCAAGTTGTTTCAGCTGATAGAACTCATTCATCTTCTGTGTGCGATATGCAGGTGGTAAGTATCTTCCTTGCACAGCTGTTTTCAGCTTTTCCTAGGTAACGGACCCTTCCGAGATCCCTTGGTCTCTGCACCATTGCTTCCACCAAAGTCTGGATTTGCTGGTGAGCATCAGATTGGCGAGCATTGCCTGGCTGGCAGGTGTAGTGCGGCTGCTTCAAAGTAATCTTCCATGGACTCGATCCAAATCTTAGCATCAGCTTGGACATCCCTTCCTTTGCTGTCAAATTCTGGCGGCTTGATCTGCTTGAGAAGAAACTTCTTCTCCTGCATCACAGTCGTACTTGGTGTAGGGTCGGACTAGGAATCTGTTACCTGAGGTTGTGCCTGGGTATTGAGATTCTTAACCTTAACAACTCGATAAATGTTTCTTACATTACATTTCATACCCAATTGAGCTTTCAGCCAAGAGACCCAAACACTCAATTTTTTATCAATACTCATAGACAAGACAATCATTGATAAGAAAAAGTCTTATTTCATTAATATGGGCATAGCCCTTTCGGAGTACAATATTTCTTGGGATGGTAGAGCAAGCTGATACATTAATTCGGGGAGAATAAGGTTGTGTTACATTCAGCTACTGGGACTGAGTAATAGTATGGATTGGGGTCATGGATTTTCAGGAATCGATAGGTCATTGGAAGATTAGGGTATCTTTTCCTTTGATATCCGTTCTTCTCATGACATCCCAACATCTTAATTCTGTCGGTAGGGATTACTCGAGTCACTTCCTCGTACACATACTTATTCTACCTAACCCTTCGACCTTCGACATGTAGGGTCGCGTTTGCGTGAGCTTCAACAAAGATGAACATCTTTACGATCTTTAAGCCCTCCATCCACTTGATTCTCTTCAAGTTGGTTTGAAGGTACGTAAGTCGGTGGGTAGCTATGTAATAGATCCTTGAAACACCCATCCATCTCCGTTCCATGTACAAGGGTGATGGATTGTAGATGGAACACCGATCCATCTCCGTTCCTTGAAACACCCATCCATCTCTGTTCCATGTACAAGGGTGATGGATTTTAGATGCAGTCTAGGATATTCATCATATCGAGCCTTTGTAGATAATCTGAAGCACGCATCACGGTCATAAACATGACCTGGAACACCAAGAATCTGTTCCATGCTTCATGAATCTACAAGACAGTATCAATAAGTAAGAAGATGTTCTTTACAGCAACATTTGCTCTACTTTTCCTTATTAAGTTTCCTTATAAAGACAGATCCTTTGTTGGTTCGCTCTGATACCAACTGTAACGTGTCCACTTGTTCGCTTACAGGACATGTCTTAGCAGGCCATCGGAAAGAGGGTCTAGAAAGCTCCGCTTGGCACTCCCATGGAATGTTACGAGGTTTGTGATCTAGGTCTTTCCGAGTCTGCCACATAGCGGAAGTATTCCGGTCGTCCCCACTTAGGATCGACCTGAATCAGGGTTTCCCTAATGGTCAAATTCCTAGAACGGCAACTAGCGTCGAACCCCAAGCGAACTACTTTACGCAGAAACGTCATGGTCGAAACAGATTCATGCTACACTTGGTTCAAGGAGAATGGGAAACGAGAGGGATGCAAAGCTTGACCTCTCTGCTCATAAGGCATAGTCCCATTTCGTTCTCCTAAAACAGCATAAATCAAGATTCCAGTAACCTAAACTCTAGGTCAGTGCCCTTACTATTCATTTCCTTCGAGAAGAGTTCCTTGCTGTCCATTTTTCTTGAGAAAAGTTCCTGTTGTTCATTTTGTTTGAGAAAAGTTCCCAGCCAATCGGGACCACCCATCCGTAGGACGGACTGGCCACATCCACCGAACTTTCCTCAGCGTTGCTTTAGTTGTCTATTTATCTACCACATTTAGTTGGACATGCATAAAACATCTTCCTTAATTAACCCATTAGACACTGGTTCCTTTATGTAATCTTAGCACTGACATAGAAAAGCAGTGTCAAATAAGTTCCTTTACATCAATTGATCTTATTTATCTTTGGAAGACATCATATAATCCAGCCCATAGGCTAATCCATAATCCGCTCAAAGGCAATCCATAATCTGCCCGAAGGCTATCCAGCAATCCACAGGGATTACTAATCCAATATTTCGCCCGTAGACTAGTATGCGGGCCTCGAGATCCAATCTCGAGTCGTGTTGGCCTCTTGTGTAGGGACCGAAAGGCAAGGGATTTATGGCTAGAGCCCCCTGGCACCCAAGCGTCCTCCTGCTCCAACTAGTGCCCAACGGAGAGACCTCTCGCGGCATGCTCGGTCCACATTCCCAGCACGGCTAACAACCCCCTTGGTTATGGTCAGGCAGACAGTCGCGGGTAACTGATGCTGCCTCTCCCTTTAGGCCTTCAACCTAAAGTATTAATTATCTTTCCATCTTTTAGTTCCACGAGCAAACAATGCAAACAGTGCTCCTAAACTGTTACAAGCGCAATCAATCTAGTGGTCATTTATTTGGCCAACTGCTAAGGAGTGAATCCTTCTCTCCGAATGCATCCAGCATTCGATCCGAGATCAATTGTGACTTGGCAAGGTCCCCAAGGGTTTGTTTTTTCACCCTTTTGTCCTTGGGTTAGGGTCATACCCTGTCAACCCAAATTAACTATCACCTTAGGTTTCTTAAGTTCAGTTAGTGAATCGTGGCGACCATGTTGCTCTGACTTGATTGATCCTTTGCTTACCAAGTAAAACATAACTTCCCTTAACTTGGCAAATCAGCCCAAGAAAGGTGATGTAACAGGATGTCTACTCATCCTCTTGCAAGTTAGACTTGCACTAGAACCTGCCAACCTCATTCCAAGGAATGGCAAATCTATCTTGTAATTAAACCACAGGGTCATGCAATGTTGCAACTTGTTGCACAAGTGTCGCATTTATCTCATGGGATCATTTCATACATTGAACGGCGTTTCTTGGTCAAGGAATTATGTTTAGACAAGAAGCAGGGTTTAGGGTGTCTTCTTACCCAACCCAACCCTAATTGTACTAGGCCGACAACATTCGGTCCTAGGGTTTCCAAACTCAATCAAAGTTTTAGCTTTGGTCGGTCGATCCTTAGGGTAGAACCCTAGATCGTTGTTTGCATGAGCATCCAATTGACCCAAACATTCCGTGAATGTGGGTAGGACCTTTGGGTTTGAGGGTTTCGACTTGGCGTTCCAAGTGCGATATTAGGCAGCAATTCCAATGTGCCAAGCCCTAGCTAGTACTTGAGGTATTTATCGTATCGACTAGTTATGCCTATGCGAATCCCTTGCGGGTTAGGTGATTTAGATAAATTGATCTACTTGTCTTGTGACAAGGACGATCCCTTCCTAGAGATGGTAAACTTGTTCTAAAAGTTGCAAATAGTTGCAACATGCGATTCATTACTTTTAGGCGGCTAAAAGGTTTTGCAATAACTACTTATTTTCTTGCTAAAGTCATGACGAATGTCAATTTGGAGATTATCTTGCATAGAACCTACAAGATTCACATCAAGGACTATGCCAACAACCTCTCGTTTAATGCAATGGGATTTCATGCTTTGATAAGCCATGCAATCTTTTCTAAAATGCAACTCGATGAAATGAAATTTACGCATGACGAATATGTAAGATGCAACCCTTAGATACATTATCATAAATGAAGTCCATGCAAGACTAAGGCTAGTGTTGACTTAATCCATTTCCAAGCAGCTTTTGCATGCAACTTACAAGTCTGTGGTTCCATTCCCATGCTATGCAATTGTCCAGGGTTTCATTTTCATGCCGTGCAACGGAAGTTAACAATTTCCTCATGCGAGTCATAACAAAGGAAGTTATTGACTAAATGCAAGATCATACTCTTGTTCCTTCACGGCTAGTGCACTTAACAATTTCCTCTTTAACCCTAGGCAATATGCGTTTTAGACTTTCACTTTGGAAATGCACGACAAGGCAATTTGCGACTAAGTTCATAGGACGAGTAAGTGATTTACATTCATAAATTTGGAGATGCAAATGATCCAATTGCATTATATGCACCAATCCTTATCCATCGTTTACAGAGATACTTTTGCAAATGTACTTTTATCACTACTACATGAATTAACGATAAGCGTAAAATGCATTCTCCCTATGGAATTAAGTGTGCTTAAAGCATTTCTTTATGTGGAAATAAATTTGTGGAACCTGAGCTTGTGGATCCGGGGTGATGTCCACGTGTAAGTTCGAGGAGGAACCTCCCATGGGTGCACCTTGCATCTTCTTGGGAGCCATCGTAGACGTGATTATGGAGTTCGGGTTGCCTTCGCCCTTACGTGATCTGTGAATCCTCTCCGAGCTTGGTAAACAGCCTCAAAAATTGTCAACTTCTTCCTTACACAAGAGTAACCTTTACAATTGTGGGATATAAGCACCGGGGCCAAAACCTGCGTGCACAAGGCCTAAAGTATCCTTATCCTTAGAATATTCTAAGGAAGATTCTGTGATGTGGGAGGAAAAAGGGGGTAATGATTAGAGTAGATTTCGACAACGGAAAAGGGGGGGAAGTAATGATTGATAGCGATGATGGCGGCGGTGGTAGCGTAGTGGCGCAGCAGACTGGGCTTGGCAGGGCGGCGATTTTCAAAGGTAGGCGACGGTCCCTTACAGCAGCATTTGTCCTCCCCTCCTCACTCGTGACCCTCAGCACTGCAGCAATCCTCTAATCGTGCCTTTGTTTCCCAGCGCGGCAGCCACCTCCCTTCTTTCCTCCAGCCCATATTCGAATTGGCACGAGAGTCATAGGCTGCTTGTAGTCGAGATTCCACTTCTTGTGCTCGTGTAATGGCAGTATCTATATCCCCCAAAGGGACACTACTCAACTGCAACTGGATATTAAAGTCCAAGCCATGCAGATATTGCAATTGGGTAGCTGCAGGGATAGGAATAGAGGTGTCCAACTTACGAAAAACCTCTTTTAGTTTCTTCGCATAAGCACAAATATCCTGGTGTGGTTCTTGGCGGGTCACGTTAAGTGCACGCAACCAATATTGCCCACCCCTTTCAAGGGCAAACTCCCTTCGAAAAGCTCCATAAAATGAATCAATATTCAATATGGTTCCGGCTTCTAAACCATGATACCATATGGCAGCTCACACGTTGCGACATGGTGTGGTGTGTGTTGAGGGGGGAAGGGGGAGGGGGGGCGCGTCGCGTCGTGTCGTGTCATGGGGGGCACGTCGCGTCGTGTCGTGTCATGGGTGGGGGGGTGGGGTGGGGATGTCATGGGGGGGGGGGGGGGCGCGTCACGTCATGTCGTGTCATGGGGGATGGGGGGGGATGTCATGGGGGGGGGCGCGTCGTGTCGTGCCATGGGTGGGGGGGTGGAATGTCATGGGGAGGGGGGGCACGGCACGTCGGGGGGGGGGAGGGGTGGGGGGGGGAGGGGTGGGATGGTCGCGGCGCACCCCCCCACCCCACCGCACCCCCCCATGACGCCCCCCTGCACCCCACCTCGAAAAACCCCGCTCCATCCACACCACTTCACCACGCCTCCAAAAACCCCTCTCGACCCACCCTACCCCGCGTCACCCCCCCACGACACGGCGCACCTCCCACCCCACCGCACCCCCCCACGACGCCCCCCCGCACCCCACCTCGAAAAACCCCGCTCCCTCCACACCACCCCACCACGCCTCCGAATGGTCTCCTAAGGAAGCCCAAGAAAGAAAGTATGCCTATCAGTAGACGGCACGCATGCGGGTAAAAGGTGTTCACTTTAGAAATTCCATTCTCTCACAACGGAAAAAATTATGTTGCCATAAATTGCTAGGTTCTCATAATTGTGGTGAGTGTTTTGCAAACAAAGTGAAGGCCCTTCCGAGAGGTCCTCATCTCCAAATCATCAAATCCCTCTCTCTCTCTGGCCTAATCCACATCAAAGGAGGACAACTATGCATGAACGGTGTGGAGTTTTGTAGAAGTGCAAAGTATGGAGAGTGTTGAGATTCAAGCTCATTAGTCTTATGTCATTTTTTTACCTTAGTGAATAAGGTTAAGTCAAATTGACTTAACCATGGTTAGATCTAGGTCATTTTGATCTTTAGTGTGTATTGTAACACAGTTGACTTTTGAGACTATGTTGATGGAATGGAATGAACTGAAGGGAGCATGTTTGCCACCCTTTTAGCCTGTGCCTTTTGTCCATATTTCTTTCTCTCAACTCTAATAGAAAACAAGGATTATTTTGAATAAGAAAGGCTGCAATATTTTATTCATGAGGGCTTGAAAAGTAGCGGGTGCATTGGAAAGCCCAAATGGCATAACCAAGAAATGGTATAACCCTTTTTCAATCCTAAAGGTTGTTTTGGACTCATCTTCTTCCTTCATTTGAATCTGATGATAACCTTATCAAAGATCTATTTTGGTGAAGACCTTGGAATCTTTAAGTTCATCCAAAAGATCATCAATTCAGGGAATGGGATACCTATTCTTGACCATTGACTTGTTCACATCCCGACAATCAATACGCATGCGAAATGATCCATCCTTCTTTTTGACTAAGAGTATGGGAAAGGCGAACAATGATTGAATTTGTTGAATTAAACCCATTTGCACCAATTATTTGACTTGTTACTCCACTTCTTCCCTTTCAACTTGAACAAGCGATAGGGAGGTTTGTTGATGGGCTTTGTATTAAGCAACAAATCAATAGGATGGTCAACCTCTTGCTTTGGAAGCAAAGATGATGGTGGCTGAAATAAATCCTTGTGTTCCTCCAATAACTCTTCCAATCTTGGATTCCTTTTCTTTGAACAAGAAGATGGCTAATTTGTTGATTGTCCTTCATCTACTTTTGCAAGAAAAAGAGTGAATATGCATGACTTTGCATTGATTTCTTTTTGCAATTCCTTCATGGAGATGAGTTCTATTTGTTTGTGGTCTATGCCATTCAACTTTATGTGCTGTCCTTGCCAATTAAATCCCATTTGCATTTGCTCCAAGTCCAAGGTGAATTTGCCAAGTGTTTTCATCCAATTACATCCAATGATAATGTCAATAGGCCCCATATCCAAAGTGATCAAGTCTACTTGTATTGTGCAAGATGGTGATAACTCAATTGAAGTGCATGGACACACTTCCTTACTAGAATCATATGCACCATTGGCAACATTTATCAGCAAGGAAGAGTCCATATTAATGGGTAGCAACTTCAGTCCATTCAAAGATTTGGTGTTGACGAAGCTATGAGTATTGCCCGTATCCACTAAAATATGTGCAACCTTGCCATTAATGAAACCTTTGAGTCTTAGTGTATTTTCCCCTTTGCAACCGGTCCATGCATCATGTGAGATGGTACACAAGGAAGCATGAGAATCATGAATACCACCTGGATCAAAAGGAGATCCATCCATGAATACCACCTGGATCAAAAGAAAACCATCCATGGGATCATAGAATTCTTCGTTGGTGGCATGCTCTTCTTAATGAATATCTTCAACCATTGGGTATGCATCAACATGCAATAAATTTCCCTCTTGATATTCTTGTTCTTCAACTTCCACTTCTTGAGTGATCACCATGTTGACTTTTGAGTTCTTAGCTTTTCACTTCAGCTTATGATCTTGTGACCACTTCTCCCCACATTTGAAGCATAATCCTTTTGCATGCATTTTCCTAAGCTTGTCGTGAAGAAGGAAGTTGCTGTTAATTGTTTTGGGGTAGTTTAGGAGCATTTTCAGATCTTGAAAATTTACCTCTTGGCTCAACCACATTTCTAAAAGTTTGCCCCTATTTCTGTACAAAATTTCCACCCTGTTTAGAGGCATAAACAGTGGGAAATGTTGGCACTTTGCTGTTATAATTGTTATGACTGTTATAACCTCTGTTTTCTTGCCTAAAAGAGTCTCTTGATTGGCTGAAAACTTGCCCATACTTTGTAGGTTTATTGGAACTATTATTGCCCATACTTCTTTGCTAGAAATTTCCTGCATCTCTTTTGTATCTCGAGTATCTTTCAGCCAACTGTATGGCCTCATGTGATGTTTTTGGTTGTTGAGCTCCTACCTCCGATGATAGGGCAGGATCAAGATCAAAAATGTATTTATTTAGCTTAGCAAAATCTAAAATGCCTTCAACATACATGGAAAGATTCAAGTAAGTGTTAGAATAGTCTCTAATGGATATTCCTCTTTGAGCGCATGCATACCATCTTCTTTGAAGCCTTTCTTATTCCAAAGGAGACACAAAGACATCAATCATTGCTTGCTTGAACTCCTTCCAAGAGTCAAAGTTTTTCCCAATCTTTTGCATGTAACGCCACCAAGTATAGGCATAACCTTCAAGATGAAGGGCCGCAAAATAAAACTTGGCTTTTTCATTTCTAGGATAAAGGGTGAAGTACAATTCAAGCTTATTGATCCACTCCTCCCATTCCGAAGGTGAAACATTGTCTTCTTTGAAATTAGTTATATTTGTATTAGGCATAACCTTCAAGATGAAGGGCCGCAAAATAAAACTTGGCTTTTTCATTTCTAGGATAAAGGGTGAAGTACAATTCAAGCTTATTGATCCACTCCTCCCATTCCGAAGGTGAAACATTGTCTTCTTTGAAATTAGTTATATTTGTATTTTCCTTATATTCTTTGTCATTGTAAGATGGCTGCCCATGAGAATTTTTTCTCCATGAATCTTTGTTCCATGAATTTTGCCTAAAAGTAGGTGGCCCAAAACCATGAGATGAAGGTTTTCCATTTAAAACATGCTCTTGGTTTGGGATGTCATGAGCTAATCTTCGCTCATCATGCCTTCCATCTTCATTTGAGGGCTGATGATAAAAATTCTTATAGAAGGGGTCACATCCATGATAATCATTATCCCATCGAGTGTTGTCTTGTTCCCCTTCATGTCTATGATTATCTTTTGGGCTGCTAAAGTGAGGCCTTGGGGTATGAATGCCATGAATTTGTGAAGGATGATGATTGCCCCTCACTCTAGATGGTTCTCCCCTTTCAGAAGTGTGCATAACTGGCTGAGACTTCTCTTTGCTTGGATGGGAAGGATTACCAACAAAGGGAATTGCATGGGAGTCTTCAATAGTTTGAGGATCTCTTTGTGGCTTGCTTCCAAATTCCTTTATGGCAGAGATGAGCTCTTGGAATAAAGATTTGTTGCTCTATTGCAAATCAGAGATTCCTTGGTTTACTTGTGCCATCCCTTGCAACAAACCTTGATTCATATGTGTTAAGACTTCATTCAAAACCTTCAAATCCTTAAAAAGGCCTTGATTGACATGTCCCAACTCTTTTGACAGTAAGAGATAATCATTCCCTGCATGCTCTTCGTTTATGTCATGATGTCCTTGATGTGTGCTATAAGCAATCCCAATGATGAATTCTTCATTTTTTTATCAACATTATGGGCTTCAGTTGTGTAATTTTGATCCTCTTGGAAGTCTCTGACACCATTATTCAATGCCTCAGTAATGGGATCTTTCTTCTTATTCTTGGCCATTAGGAAACAATGATATAGTAATAGACATTTTGTCAATTAATCCCTTGTTTCTCTCAGAATATAGCATCAATCCCAATTCTTAATAGCTCTATGGGAAGCTTATTATATGGAGATATAATATATTTCAAGAGATATGGACTTGGGTTGGATATTTTAGGTGGAACAATGTCAAACAGTGTCCCCCTGTATTTTGTCTGGGTGTTGTCTCAACATACATACTGTCAAAAAAGCAGCAATAACTTGAGCTCCCAATGTCAAATTACCAAAAAAATTTATTCAAATAAAATATTAGGATCCCCACTTTAAATTGAGCTATCAAGTTCCTAATTTGGATTAGGACAAAATTTTATGTGATTGAATCTTCAGGTCTGAAGAATAGGACATTTCTGCACCTTGTCCACCACCTGTAAGTACCCTATTTGACATGTATGAAGACCCTGGGTAGAAGAAACCCTTGTAAACCACTGTAGTAACTAGGAGAGGTTTATCAGACACTTGTTGTAGGGCTCAAGAATAACCGGTACATTGGTATATACCTGTTGTTTTATCTGTAAAAACTCTGTCCAACATCTATAGGTACCTTGAAAATAGGAAATGGCCTACACCTCTTCCAATGGTTCTTCTACCACTTATGGAACCCTGAATATGGCTAATAAATGCTGTACTAGTGCCAAACTATGATAATGGGGAATGTACCTGCACCTAAATTTGAGAATTGCATGGGCTGCGAGACAAGAGGGGTGTGCAAAGTTCCACCTCAAGCCAAGTTGTGCACCCCTTCAGGGTCTTAATCGAGAAGGGAGGGTCACCTCTCTTTGTCTTCTCGACTCACCTGGCATCCGCTTTTCCTCATGGGAACAAACATGGCAAGTACATTCTAATGGCTAATCAAACAAGGATGCTATGCATTGACTGAAAAAGCCTTTAAATTCTTTAATGAAATGCAAGTGGGTATTGGGAAATGACTAAATTGAAAGGGCTACGGATAGGGCATTACCCTTTTGTAGTGACTCACTACTTTTACAATGTTCCCACTTACCATTTTCATCATTGTTTCAGTCCTATAGTATCAATGTTCAATCATCCAACAAAAATCCAATTCAAGTAGGCAGTGAGTAACATTTATGCAATCAATTGAGCTTCAACATTGAATGGGTAGGAAAGAACTCATCAAGCAATCATAATCAGTCCTAGGTTGAATTCTACATGCCTTCAATAGAAATTAAGAGGTTCTATTACACTCAATCTCTCTTATGAACAATAGGATTGGTTCAACAATTAGATAAAAAGAGAGATTAAGCTGAAAATTACCTCTTTAATGTTGATGGAAAGTAGTAGATGAATCCAGCCAATCAACATTCAACATAAACCACCATCAATAGACCAAGATTTCAGATCATAAGATCAACTTCAAGATGGCTTTGTCCAATATGATTGCTCCCATGTAATCTTCAGCTCCCAATCAATAAGATTGCTCCAATGCAATCAAAAGAAGTCAATGATTTGATGGAAGTCTACAATAGCTTGTTGGAGAAGATCCTTTGAGCTTTAATGAATGTAAATTCTCACTAGAATCATAGATTCCATGAATTTTCAGACATTGCCATGTTCAAGAGGCTGAAAATGCTTTCAAACTTGAAGAATTTCTTCAATGTAAGCCCAATCTTTGAAGAATACCTTCAATTGAACCTTCCCAAGGTTGTAGACAACAAAAGCCCCATGAATTGAAGCCTCAATGAAGCAAGATTTGATAAAGATTGATGGCTGCCCTATTTTCCCCAATCTGAGATGAAGAAAATGCTTGAATATTTCTTGGAAGCTCCAAAATTTATTCAATGTCAGTCCATTGCTTGATGTAGATGCTTGCTCTTGCTATTAGGAAGCTAGTAGGAGCCAAGAAGAGGCCAAATCTTCAAGCAATTGAAGGATTCTTCATGCTACCCACTTTCAGCCATAGGTAGGGTTGTGAAGAAAGCTTCAAGCATGAAGGAGAGTGAAAGATCAAGAAAGAGATGCCTAATACTTCAGGTTAGGGCTGCATTTGACCATAGAAGAGAGGGCATAGCTTTAAAATGAGGAAAGGAGCTTATCAAGATGATCAACAGGAGACTAAAAATGATGCCAGGAGGCATATTCCACGGTGGATTCCGTGAGGTTTTACGGTGGATTCCGTAAACTTAGATGACCGGGGCTCATACGCAAAGAGAGGATTCTTTGTGCGAGAAGTTGATGGGGACGCCTGTCCTTTTCGGGCGTTTCATTAATTTAGTGTGTACATGGGTGATTCCATAGCGGGTGATTCCGCAAAATGCATATTAAATTAATAAACGTTTATGAGTTTAGAGTGCGCACTCGTAATAAATTAAGGTTAGGATTTATTTCTAACCAGTTGATTTATTTATGTAGCTGAAGACTGCTAGGTATTCACTTTTGTCGGTTTAATTGTGTTATTTTACTAACGATTGTGAATGCTTCAGTTGATGTGTAGAGATAGCAGCAGTGGCGGAGGAAAGCATTGGAGTCTAGCGGGTTTCCGATCTTTCGACTATATTTTGATAGGCGCCACGCCTATATTTTGATTATGTCTATAGAGACATCGACTATTTATTATTATTTTGTATGCGCTTATGCGCCTGGATATGTTATTTTTATTTGGACATTGAGATTGGGCGTGCCAGACTCTTTGGGCACCGTCCATTAGCTTTATTTTCCTATTTTTGGTAGAAAGCAAACTCAAAAGCTAAAAGCTTGTATATTTTTGTATTTGGGCTATTTTTGAGCAAAAAGATTGGAAATATATATTAAATACATGCTTTGTGAAGCGCTCACACAAGGCATGGGGGAGATTCAACCCAATTTGTCTCTTGTCTCATGTCGTGCTTGCTTTTACATTGGTTTTTGTGCTAAAAAGTAGAGAACTTTGTTCTTGGGGACCTTTGGGAATTCACTACGTGAGCTACCTGCGTCCGATCTGCGCACCAGTGGTATCAGAGCGGAGCAGAGATCAAGGGCTTCCAATCGCTACCAATCTCGGGCGAAGGCGGAGCTCCAGGAACAAACGACCTCTACAGTCAATCTCGTCGCGAACCGTCGATACAGGCAGACTTCTGGCGATCAAGAACCCCTGTTTCCACTCTCAGATCGCGAAGGACCACTCTCTGTCGGCGGAGGACCACTCCCTCAACTCCATGAACAAGTCGTGATGAACAGTGAGAAATTTCTTATCTTCTTCATTAACAAAGCTTAAGTACAAAGCTTAAGAACTTAAGAGAAGCTTGATTAGCAACAAATCGTCAAGTCGTGATCAAGAGGAGGACCCCCGAAAATTGCGCGGAATCAAAACGCCCCCCCCCCCCCCCCCCCACGATTGAAAAAACGGCGGACTTACTGATCTGCTTAAGCTTATTAGCTTAAGCTTATTTATTAAGCTTAAGTCATTAAGCTACTCTCAAGTCAGACAAGGCAGAGAAGTCACCAAACTCCGGGTCCTGCGCATCAGAAGTCAAGTTTCGCAAGTCGACACTAATCAAGTACTGCAAGTCCTGCAAATCGGCTAAGTCCAGCAAGTCAACAACCCTGCAAGTCTGTTAAGTCTGCAACTCTGCAAGTCAGACTAAATCAGAACTGACTAACGCTCGAAACTCCTAGAAGACTTGTTCGTTTGCAAAAACTCTGAACTGGAAAGTTGTTCGCAGCAAGCTGTTTTACCTATCTGCAAGTTCGTTGAAGTACTTTCAGCAAACGAAGACAGAAATATTTCAGAATTTTTGAAAATTGAAGAAGAAAATACCCAAAAATACATAGCCTTGTAACCCCAAATTTGAGCTACGCTCATCCCGCTAACTGATTTTGAGTGAGAAAGGTTTGTTGAGTTTTACAGGATGACTACCCCACATATGGATGATCCTATGACTGAAGAAGACGATCTACCCGAGCCTACCATGGAGCAAAAGCTGGATCTTATCATGTTCCAATTGGAAGAAGAGCGAAGAGCTAGGCAAGCCTTGCAAGCGCAATTGACAAAGCTACAAGGAGCGTCCACTGATAAAGAAGAACCCCAAGCTGAAGATCTGATTCGCCGTACCATCGACGCCACTCTTGAAGCACAAACCATTCGCAAGGAATCCAAGATAAGTAAACGAAGTTTCAAGTTTCGCACTTTCAATGGCATAAGAGAAGGAAAGACTGTTTTATCATTCATTAGCCAGTTTGATGACTATTTCCATGAGGAAACTTATCCTGAGAAAGATAAAATCAAGTGTGTTACTAATCATCTGATAGATAGAGCATCACTTTGGTGGACTGTAGTCCGCAAGAGCATAGAATGTCCTGCTACATGGGAAGATTTCAAGAAGAAGTTCATGCAAAATTTCCTTCCACCGCAATTTCATGAGAAGGCTATCAAGCAATGGGATTTACTTCAACAACGCGACCGTGAGCCTATTCCACAGTATACAGAGCGTTTTTGGAATGCACTCCTACAGCTACGCATGCTTGAAGACGTACCAGAGATGACACATAAGCGGAAGTACATGTCTGGACTTCTTGGACATTACTACGCTGAGGTGAATATGTTCAAGCCTGCTACTCTTGAAGATGCCATCTCCTTAGCTCACGACACTGAAGATAAGTTACGTGGAAGAGATCGACGACCACAACCATTCCAAGCAAACGGTAATTATGGATCTAAACAATTCAATTCAAATTTCAGAAGGTTTAATCCAGGTCGTTTTTCATCACCACCTTTCCGCAAGAATTGGCCTAAACCACCCGCATTACCATCCACTATCAATCCAAATCCTAAGCCTATCCAACAAGCAAATCCAAATATACCCAGACTCCCAGCCATTGCAAATAATGTGACCAAAGCCAAGCCTATCGTATGCTACAAGTGTCACCAGCCAGGCCATCTCGCAGCAAATTGTCATTCAAAGAAGCCATCAGCACATATCAACTACCTTGGAGCTATGGACGAGGACGAGCATGAGGATATGCCGGACTTCACTGAAGAAGAAGATGATCCTACTACTACTTCCGACACTTTACCAGGTATGCCTACTTTACATTCATTGTTGACTATGAAATGTATGGTGCATGGAAAAGAAAGAACTGTATTGCATGATGACGGTAGTACGCATGATTTTATTTCAGCAAAATTGGTAAAGGAATTGAAATTGCATACAGTACCTACGCATTATCGCATAAAAGCTGCATTTTTAGGCACTAGGTACAATGGCACACAAGAAGTTCAAGATTTAGAAATTCAAATTGGTCCATATATTGAAAGAAGAAATTTCTTAGTTGTCCCATTACAATCTAGCGACATTATCCTAGGAATGCCATGGAGACACCAACATAATCCCAATATAGATTATTCCACACACACAATGAATATTAATTTTCAAGGAAAATCTATTACATTATTTGGTATGCATGCATCTCATATTTTTCCACTGCTTTCGCATACTCAAGCAAAACGTGCACTACGCAAGAATACTAAATCATATCTCATTTGCGTGAATGAATTGCACGCAAAAGAAACTCATATGCACCCTAGACATAAGGAATTTCTTGCATATTTTAAGGACTGTTTTGCAGAAGACCTACCACCAGGTTTACCTCCATCACGTCCAGAAGACCATAAAATTGACCTAATACCTGGCACACAACCACCTTGCAAAGCCCCATATAGGCACAATCAAATAGAGCAAAAAGAAATCCAGAGTCAAGTAGAAGAATTACTAAATAGAGGTTTAATTCGACCTAGCAGTTCTCCATTCGGTGCACCTGTGCTCCTAGTCAAGAAAAAGAATAATACTTATCGGATGTGTATTGACTACCGAGCATTAAACAAGATCACTGTAAAGAATAGGTATCCTTATGGACAAACTGCAAGGATCTTCTATATTTAGTAAAATTGATCTTAAATCTGGATATCATCAGGTGAGGCTAGATAGATCCGACATATTTAAGACTGCATTCAGGACACAGTTTGGCCATTACGAATTCTTAGTTATGCCATTCGGATTAACTAATGCACCTGCTACTTTCAGTAGAATGATGAACCGTATTTTTCTAAAATATCAGTATTGTGTGATTGTTTTCTTTGATGATATTTTAGTATTCAGTCAAAGTGAAAAAGAGCATTATGAGCATTTATCATTAGTTTTTCAATTACTGAAAGAAAATCAATTGTTTGCAAATCCTGACAAGAGTGAATTCTTTAAGACAGAAATAGAATATCTAGGTCATATTGTATCAGAAGAAGGAATAAAAGTTGATCCTAAGAAAATTGACGCAATATTGCATTGGCCTATTCCTAAAAATGTACATGAATTACGCTCATTCCTTGGTCTTGCTAGTTTCTATAGGAAGTTTGTACGTAATTTCTCATTACTTGCTTTACCACTGACCAAACTTCTTAAGAAAGGCATTGTTTATCAATGGACTGAAAACCAGCAGAAATCCTTTGATTTACTTAAACGTGCATTGACCAATGCCCCTGTCCTACAATTGCCTGACTTTAATAGACCATTCTTTCTAGTTGTGACTGATGCTAGCGGATCAGGAATAGGAGCCGTGCTAATGCAAGACAACCATCCAATAGCATATTCTAGTTCTAAACTGAAACCCTCTGAGCTTAAATATTCCACTTATGACAAGGAACTCTTAGCAGTTGTTCAAGCATTGAAACAATGGAAGCATTATTTAATGGGTTCAGAATTCATGATAAAGACCGACCAGCAAAGCATTAGACATCTACTTAGTCAACCCCAAATTTCTGACCGCCATATCAAATGGGCTTCATTCATTCAAAGTTTCCATCCTATCATTCAATACCAACCTGGAAAAGAAAATGTAGTTGCCGATGCATTAAGTAGAAGACCTGCAATTCATAACATTTCTATCATATCTTTTGATTCTTTGATTGCTATGAAAGACACATATCACCAGGATATTACTTTTCATTTTGATTGGCAAAAATTAGTTCAAAATAATTTCATTCCTGTTGATTCATTGTCATATAATGATGGATTCATGTTCTTTGAAAAGAGACTGTGTGTTACTATTCCATTCCGATCATTTGTTTTGAATGAAATTCATTGTCCCCCATATCAAGGTCATAGAGGTATCATTTCTACATTACGCATGTTAACTGAAGATTTTTATTGGCCGCATATGGATGCAGATGTGTCTAATTTTGTTTCTGAATGTTTGATTTGTCAAAGAATAAAAAGACATCATGGTAAACAGTATGGGTTATTAATGCCTTTATCTATTCCATCTAAATCTTGGGAACATATATCTATGGATTTCATTACTGGTTTACCAAATACTAAATCTAACCATGACATGATTTGGACAATTGTAGTTAGATTTAGTAAGCAAGCATATTTCATTCCATGTAAGAAAACTTTAACAGCATCACAAGCAGCACAGTTATTTTTGAAAACTGTTTTTACTAACCATGGATTGCCGAAAGTGATTATTTCAGATAGAGATTCTAGATTTTGTAATAATTTCTGGATTACACTGTTTGCAAATCTAGGCACAAAGATTGATTTTTCATCTGCATTTCATCCAGAAACAAATGGACAAACAGAAGCCACAAATAGCACTATTTTAGATCTTTTACGTGCATACACTATCTCTAAACCTCAGACATGGGATACTCATTTACATTTATTACAGTTTGCATATAATAATACACCGCACACATCTACAAAGAAAGCACCTTTTGAAGTTATTTATGGACATAGATTATCTACACCTGTTGCATCTTTGTCTAATAGAATACAAAGTGCCGATGATATTGCTGTTATGCATAACACTATTTTTGATGAAGTAAAGGATATGATTGCTAAAGCCCAACAATCATATACCAAACAAGCCAACAAGAAAAGACAAGCCATGAATTTCAAAGTTGATGATTATGTTTGGCTTAGAATAGAAAAGCGTAGACTGCAAAGTGTAGATAGACATCCAGTTGTCAAATTAGCCCCTAGATTCTACGGACCATTTAGAATCATTCATAAGATTAATGACAATGCATTCAAGTTAGAATTGCCATCACATTGGAAAATTCATAATACCTTTCATATTAGTTTATTGAGACCATTTAGAGGACAATTACCTATCCACCCTGTCTATGAAAACCCACCTTTACTAGAAGAAGAGACTGAAATACTTGAACCAGAAGCCATCATAGACACTGATTACATGACCACTAGAACTGGCCGAAGGTACTCTAGATATCTCGTGAAATTTAAGAACCATCCTGTAGAAGAAGCACAATGGATGCACGCTAGAGACCTAAATGCTTTCCCCACTCTGTTAGCTCCACATTGAGCTAATAGCAATTGAGGTCAATTGCTATCCCACCCCGGGGGTATGATGCCAGGAGGCATATTCCACGGTGGATTCCGTGAGGTTTTACGGTGGATTCCGTAAACTTAGATGACCGGGGCTCATACGCAAAGAGAGGATTCTTTGTGCGAGAAGTTGATGGGGACGCCTGTCCTTTTCGGGCGTTTCATTAATTTAGTGTGTACATGGGTGATTCCATAGCGGGTGATTCCACAAAATGCATATTAAATTAATAAACGTTTATGAGTTTAGAGTGCGCACTCGTAATAAATTAAGGTTAGGATTTATTTCTAACCAGTTGATTTATTTATGTAGCTGAAGACTGCTAGGTATTCACTTTTGTCGGTTTAATTGTGTTATTTTACTAACGATTGTGAATGCTTCAGTTGATGTGTAGAGATAGCAGCAGTGGCGGAGGAAAGCATTGGAGTCTAGCGGGTTTCCGATCTTTCGACTATATTTTGATAGGCGCCACGCCTATATTTTGATTATGTCTATAGAGACATCGACTATTTATTATTATTTTGTATGCGCTTATGCGCCTGGATATGTTATTTTTATTTGGACATTGAGATTGGGCGTGCCAGACTCTTTGGGCACCGTCCATTAGCTTTATTTTCCTATTTTTGGTAGAAAGCAAACTCAAAAGCTAAAAGCTTGTATATTTTTGTATTTGGGCTATTTTTGAGCAAAAAGATTGGAAATATATATTAAATACATGCTTTGTGAAGCGCTCACACAAGGCATGGGGGAGATTCAACCCAATTTGTCTCTTGTCTCATGTCGTGCTTGCTTTTACATTGGTTTTTGTGCTAAAAAGTAGAGAACTTTGTTCTTGGGGACCTTTGGGAATTCACTACGTGAGCTACCTGCGTCCGATCTGCGCACCAAAAAACTGGTGCAAACTATCCTGGAGCTTCTCTTACATCATGTGGTGACTATCTTGTTGAAGATCCATCAAATAGGTAGTCCATTTATTACTCAAGGCATCAAGAATCATCTCCAGTAGATGGCTTGAAGAAAAATGATCATGTCTAAGAGAAATGAGCAAAGATCTCCATGACAGTTCTCAGCAACAAGCTTGGAAAGAGGAAAGAGAAGCTTGTTCCAAAAAGTAGCCATGGTTTAACCTCTCCAAACCCTGTTTAGGCTTCAGCTAAGTCCATGATCCTTCAAAATGGCCCAAAATTGACCACGTACTACCAAAATGACCATGAATCTGTCAAGAATTGCATGGTGGGGGGAGTTGCTCAAGATGCTGCGCCGAACATACACAGAATGCACAAGGAGAAGCTCACTCAAGTGACAAGAAGAGAGATGGAGGCCAAAACGTTTTCTTGCTGATTTCTTCTTCTTCTTCCCCTCTCTTTACAATGTACACAAAGTATAGATAAGATACAACATAAAAGGAAAGTGGCCTACTAAGTCAAACAATGCATAACTGACTACACTAGTCGACTGGCGCTATAACTATGCCAGCTGTAAATAGATGTAACAACCTGAATATAATAAGTAACGAGTCAGTGGCCATGTGAGAGTCATAATGACCACCAATGTGCTAAGTGTAGACATGTGAACCCATCTAACCGGGCGGTCCATCATCAATGTCTGCATGTGTTGAGCTTGTCATCTCAACACTCCCCCTCAAGCTCAACTGCATCTCTGCAACTCCAAGTAAGCTTCGAAACTTTTGAAGCTTCTCTGTACCCAATGCCTTCGTGAAGATGTCAGCTATCTGATCTTGTGTGCTGACATACACCAAGTCAATCTCACCTACTACTACCTTCTCTCTCACAAAGTGGTAGTGTACCTCAATATGTTTTGTCCTCGCATGGAACACAGGGTTCCTAGCCAACTGTATACTGCTCAT
This sequence comes from Lygodium microphyllum, assembly GCF_053477565.2. Taxonomy (NCBI): domain Eukaryota; kingdom Viridiplantae; phylum Streptophyta; class Polypodiopsida; order Schizaeales; family Lygodiaceae; genus Lygodium; species Lygodium microphyllum. The sequence continues at coordinate 13,329,765 of NC_141146.1, read as the reverse complement.
GTTGTCACAATAAATGACAACTGGACCTTCCACCTACACATCCAAATCGGCCAATAGCTTTTGCAACCATACTACCTCACATGCTGCAATAGCAGCACCTCTATACTCAGCCTCTGTACTCGACAAAGCAACTGTAGATTGCTCTTTGCTGCTCCATGCAACTGCTGCACTACCAAGAGAGAACATGTATCCGCTCTGGTAGATCTTCTATCAGACATACTACCAGCCCAATCTGCATCTGTGTATCCAAACACCTGTACATCTATACCTGCCTCATAGAAAAGTCCATAATGTAATGTGGACTTCACATATCTCAATATGCGTCTGACTACATCCAAATGTGGCTTTCTAGGTACTTGCATAAACTGACTCACAAGACCAACAACGTAGCTCAAGTCTGGCCTTGTAATGGTCATGTAGATCAAACTCCCCACTATCCTCCTAAACATAATAGGGTCTTCTATCTCATCCCCAACATCAGCACTCAGCTTTACATTCTGCTCCAACGGGACTGAAAGTGGTTTGCATGCAGTCATACCATACTTGGACAACATATCCAAGCCATACTGTCTTTGGGACAGCCATATACCATCATCACATCTGATCACCTCAATGCCAAGGAAGTACCTTAGCTCACCTAAATCCTTCATCTCAAACTTCATCTTCAAATAGCCCTTGACTTCAGCAATCCCACTGTCACTATCACCTGTAATAATCAAGTCATCCACATAGATGACTATGATGACCAAACCTGCATCTCCCTTTCTCACATAAAGTGAGTGATCAACATCAGAAACATAAAAGCCAATATTGACAAGATACTCTCTGATCTTGTCAGACCATGCTCTAGGTGCTTGCTTGAGCCCATAGAGTGCCTTCTTCAACCTGCACACATACGTGGGATGCTCTAAATCTTCATAACCTGGTGGCTGATCCATATACACTTCTTCCTGCAAATCACCATGCAAGAAGGCATTCTTTACATCCATTTGCTGCAATCTCCAACCTTTGGCTGCTGCCAAAGCAATCACACATCTTCCAGTTGCCATCCTAGCAACTGAACTGAAGGTTTCATCATAATCTATGCCATATGTTTGGGCATAGCCTTTTGCAACCAGCCTAGCTTTGTACCTGCTAATAGAACCATCTACATTGTGCTTAATCTTATAAACCCACTTACATCCAATAGCTTTCTTTGCCTTCGGCAATGATACTAGATCCAAAGTTATTGGCCTCTAATGCATCCATCTCCTCATCCATTGCTGCATCCCAATGAGCATGACCAACAGCCTCCTCAAAACATGTGGGCTCAACATCCTCAACTAGTTTCACCATATAAGCATAATGGTGAGCTGCATAACCTTCAAAACCAAATCTTTAAACAGGGTATCTCACCCTGCTAGACCTACGTACCACTGGATCACTCAATGGAGTCTTTGCATTAACGCGTGCTCTCTGCACACTTGGAGTCCTCACTGAAGGAATGCCAAGCTCATCATCCAAGCTCTCTGAGCCACTAGAGTCTCCATCAAGAACCGCATCAATGCCTTCTGACACTTTATTCTTTCCTTTGTCTTTACCTGTAGTGCTACTAGATGCACCTGAAGATGTAGAGGTACTCCTTAGTCTCCCAGACCAAGGAATACTAGATGATGTCTCTGGTCCACTAAGAGTCCATGATTCTTGCTTTTCAGCCTACACATGAGTGTCATGATCATCATCATCATCCAATGCATCACCACTAGATGCATACCAACTGCTCATTTAATCAAAGATGACATCCCTGCTCACTCTGAACTTACATGTGGCAGGGTTATCACATCGATACCCTTTCTGCTCTAAAGAATATCCAATAAAGACACACTTTTCAGCCTTTGGATCCAGTTTCTTTCGCAACTCATCTGGCACATGAACATACGCAATGCAGCCAAACACTTTCAAGTGTGAAACATCAGGCTTCTTACCTGTAAAACATTCTTCAGGGGTCATACCATGAACTGCAGCTGTGGGAGTTCTATTCATAATATAAACAGCAGTATGAATAGCCTCAGACCAAAAATGCTTAGGCATATTCTTTTCAGCCATCAAGGCACGTGCAACTTCTGCAATATGCCTGTTTTTCCTTTCTACAACCCCATTTTGCTGTGGGTTATACCTGCATGTGAACTGTCTCTTTATCCCATGAGACCTCAGAAAATCACTGAACTCATTTGAGAGGTACTCTCCCCCTCCATCTGACCTCAAGCACTTTACTTTCAAGCCTGTTTCTCTTTCAACTGCAGCCTTGAAGGTTCTAAAGTGCTCAAACGCTTCACTCTTTTCCTTTATAAAATATACCCACAGCTTTTTAGAACAATCATCAATGAATGTGACAAAGTATGAACTGCCTCCAAGAGATACATTTTGTGTAGGCCCCCAAATGTCTGTATGTACAATGCCAAGGATATTTCTGCTTACATCTCTATCATGTGAAAGGGTTGTCTTGCCTGCTTACCAAACTGACATGCTTCGCATACCTTATGAAATTCTGCAACTTTAAATGTAGGCAAACCTGTAACCAACCCTTTGGACTGCATTAATTTTAGCCTTTGTACATTTGCATGTCCAATGTATTTGTGCCAAATTTCAATGTCTGCAACAACACCTTTTCCTTTGGCATACATAGCAGCATTCATAGTAGGAACTCCAGCATCCAGAGTAAACATACGTCCAACTCTACTTCCCTTTGCTACCAACCTGCACTTATCATTGAAGTCTTCTACAAAGCAGCCCTTTGCATTAAATCTGACTTGCAGCCCTTTCTCTACCATTTGACCGACTAACACCAAGTTCTTTGTAATAGATGGCACATGTAATACATTTGAAAGACTCTTTGTCTTACCATCATGCAAGGACAAAGGAACTTTTCCAATGTGTGAAATTGGGTGGCATGAATCATCACCCGTCTGCACATAACCTACATTTTGCAAATCCTGCATCTCTCCAAACCATTCTGCATGGCTGATCATATGATTGGATGCACCTGAATCAACATACCAAACATCTTCATGTGTTCCCTTTCCTGTAACAGCATTCAGCATATGCTGCATAACAAACAAACGTTCATTTTTGTCTTCATTCTGTCGTGAAGACGATGTATAGTTTTCTTGCTGCAACTTACCACTCCAAATATCATCTTTCTTAGCATAACATTGGGCTGCAATATGACCTGTTTTGCCACAGTAGTGATACACAATACCAGAATTGTTAGAGCCTCTATTTTGCCATCCACCTCTTCCTCTAAAGCTCCCCCTGCCTCTAAAGTTACCATGATCTCGTGAAACCTGCATATCGCCAAATTGTTGATTCAATCTGTTTTGTTGGTTGTCACTACCACGTCCTGTACCACGGCCTCTTGAAGAAAACCTACCACGTCCCCTTCCTGAACTGGAGTAGAAAGCCTGGACCTGTTCACCACTTCTTTCAGATGTCTCACTCTACATGTTGATCTCTTCAGTGATCATAAGGGATACCAACTCTTCGAAATCTGGAAATGGCTTTCTAACATATACGGAAGTTACAAAAGACTTCCAAGCCTTTTCATTGTTAAGTCCACCCAAGGTAGACGACACCAAATCATCATCATCGGGCATTGCATCAATCGCTGCCAATGCATCTGCAATGCTTCTTACCTTCAGTGCATACTCATTGATAGACATCTTCCCTTTCTTCAATGTATTCAGCTCTTGCTTGAGTTGAATCTTTCATGCCTTTGTATTTACAGAAAACATACTTTCAAGTATGGTCCAAGCTGCATATGAATTCTCTGCATTTCTAATGTGTCCCAGCATATTATTGTCAATTACTGCAGAAAACCAATACATTACCTTCTTGTCTTTTGCATTCCATTCCTTTCGTGCCTTTGTCTCTTCTGCATTTGGAGGATCACTCACCTCCGGCTCCTTTTCTTCACCTGAAACAAACTCATAGAGGCCTTTTCCAATAAGGAAGTTCGTGACACGAAACTTCCATGATGGGTAGTTGTTCTTGTCGAGCTTCTCAATGATGGGGCTTCCACTGTTCTCTGCCATTATCACAAAATTAATACCAACAGCAAGCAAATCTTTTGCAACCCTCGACCTGTAGTGCACAGCAATACACCAGACAGCCTTTTTCACTGTCTGCTCAACAATACATGCAATCTGCAACCTATTTGCAGATAAACCTTGTGTTTACTCACTGGTAAACACCTTTCAACTTACAGATATGAAATCTGTAACCTGCACACCCACGTTCGGTCAATACAATCGAAGTCACAGTGTACCCTGAAACTGCTTTCTGCAACCTTGCGGCTCTAAAACGGGGCCTGAAACGGCCTCAAATGCCCAAAGTAACTGCGAAAAAATCCTAAAGGGATGATTTGCAGAATATACAGTGCTCTTCGCGCACACCAAATCTCACTGCAATCTGAGATTTTTGCTCTACCCTGCTTCCGGTGCCTCCACATGCACTATCCAAGAGAAAGAGTGGAAGGATGGGAGAGCTTCTTACCCGTGGCTTATTTGCTCGAACCTTGCTTCTTCTCCTTTGCTTCAACCTTCAAAATCAGCCTCTCTCAGTGGTGTGGCTCTGATACCATGTCAAGAATCGCGTGGTGGGGGGAGTTGCTCAAGATGCTGTGCCGAACACACACAGAATGCACAAGGAGAAGCTCACTCAAGAGACAAGAAGAGAGATGGAGGCCAAAACGTTTTCTTGCTGATTTCTTCTTCTTCTTTCCCTCTCTTTACAATGTACACAAAGTATAGATAAGATACAACATAAAAGGAAAGTGGCCTACTAAGTCAACAAATGCATAACTGACTACACTAGTCGACTGGCGCTATAACTATGCCAGCTGTAAACAGGTGTAACAACCTGAATATAATAAGTAGCGAGTCAGTGGCCATGTGAGAGTCATAATGACCACCAACGTGCTAAGTGTAGACGTGTGGACCCATCTAACTAGGCGGTCCATCATCAATGTCTGCATGTGTTGAGCTTGTCATCTCAACAGAATCCTTCATTCTTTCTTTAGACATTCTTCAAGACCATCAAATTTAGTCATGGTTTACTGCAGAGACCTTAACTAGTCACGATTTTAACTGAATTAAATCCTATGACTAATTCTTGTCCTCCAGTTACTCTGTGCCTAAACTATAACCAGATTCACCATGAAAATGACTCTTCCCATGGATTAAAGTCCATGCTCTGATACCAATGTAAAGAAGCTAATTCCCACAGGAAGCTATTAAACTGAAAATACAAGAAATAGACATAAAATGCCAAGGATCCATAGCCAAGGTGGCTAGGCATGAAATGATATTACCAATGTTACTTGAGAATCAAATGATGGGTGGCTACAGCAAGGTATGAACCCCAAGCTATGGTGGCCAAAGAGTATTCACCCTCTTAGATGGTGGGAGGTTGAGACCTCAAACATGTAATGTTTGTAAAATGACAAAAAGATGCTTCACATGTTACACCTCCACCTTTTATACTTACCCTAGACTAAGGTATTTATGCTTTATTACATTTTCATAGGTCTATATAGTAGGTACCCATAATTTCACATGTCATTATTGATCCCTATAGGTATTCCATAACGCTCTCCGAGTTTCTACAAGGGTTTACAAGGGTTATTCTCACTCATGAAAAATCTATAGGTTCAAGCAGGGCACTTATAGGTTGTGGAGACAGGGTGTAGAAAACTTTTGTTCAGCACTGAAGATCCTATTACAAAAAATTTAATATTGATCAGGAGGGTCTAGAAGGCTCCACCTGGCACTCGCAGGGAATGAAACTGGGTTTGCGATCTAGGTCTTCCCGAGTCTACCCCGAGTGAAAGTGTCTAGCCATTTCCACTTGGGATTGACCTGAGGTTAGGATTCCTTTCCTACCAGCAAAGTCTCAACCTTTCTCCCAAATGAAAATAGACCCATTTCTTTTCCCTAAAACAGAATAAACTGAAGATTCTACATCCACTGATACTAGGTCTTTATTATCTCAACATTTGAGAAAAGTTCCCAGCTAACTGGGACCACCCTTCCGTAGGACAGACCTAAGTCACGTCCAGCGCACTTTCCTTAGTTTGCTTAAGTTATCTAATTACCTAACACATTACGTTTTGACATGCAAAATTAGCTCCCTTAATTAAACGAATTAATCATGGGTTCCTTCACGTAACTTAGGCACTAACACAAAAACAATGTCAAGCAAGTTCCTTTTTCTCAAGCGTCTGTTCTCTATTTATCATAATTCTGGATTACATCCAACATCATGCCCGAAGGCCATTCCAGCAATCTACAGGATCGATGTTCCAAGTTCCGCACGTAGACTAGTACACGAGCCTTGAGATCCCATCTCGAGTCACGTCGGCCTCTTGTACGGGATCCGAAGAGGCAACAGATTTACAGCCAGATCCTCCCCTGGCACCCAAGCATCCTCCCGCTCCAAGGAGTATGCACAAAGAAACCTCTCACGGTGGGTTAGGTCTATATACCTGGCGCGGCTAACAACCCCCTTGGATAGGGCCAAGCAGACAGTCGGAGGTAATTGTTCCTGCCTCTCCCTCCAGGCTTTCAACCTGAATCATTAAGTGTTTTTCCTTGAATTAGTTGAGCAAAGAGATTATATAATGTACCTAAGTAGAAGCACGAACATTTCAGAAGTCGCTTGAGCGTGACTACTAAGGTGTGTCTCTCTTTTTTTTACGGATGTTCCCAGCACCCGATCTTGGGTCTTTTCGCGACTTGGTGAGATTCCAATGATTTCAATAAGAGCAAATGGTCTTGGTAAGTTGACTTATATTTGCCCCTTTTGCTTGGGTTTTTCCTTAGGGTATCTTAGTCCCTAACTCACAAGCATTAGCTGGTCAATCAAGGCAATGGACATGCCTTATTCACAACCCAACCAAGGGTCGTTTAATCTCTAATTCCAACCAAACTCAGTTAACACACATGGGAGCACATGATTCCTCATTTGAACTTTCAAGATGCAGTCTAGATGCATGTGATCCTTCCAATTTTCTCAGTGCGGTTCTATGTAGGATTTCCCAACCATCATGCACGTTATGCATTTAGTATAGTTGTACCCCTAAACGGCTTTTATCTCTCTTTATTCCTGACAATGAGTACTTATTTCTAATGCACTGGATCACATGTGACTTATGTCTCTGAAAGTCTAGGGTTTTGTCTAAGGATCCAAGTGTATCTTATGGACAAAAATTAACATTTCATGTGTTTCTTTTAACCATGATTGTGAAACATGAATTCTAAATGACTATTCATGCATTGAACTGGTTAAAAAGCTATCAATTTATGTGAAGTAAGGCGATAACCTTATCATTTTATATGTGTAGAAGCTATCATTTCATGTGAGGTAAGGCGATAACCTTATCGTTTTATGTGTGTAGAAGCTATCATTTCATGTGAGGTAAGGCGATAACCTTATCATTTTATGTGAGTAAAAGCTATCATTTCATGTGAGGTAAGATGTTAACCTTATCATTTTATGTGAGTAAAAGCTATCATTTCATGTGAGGTAAGGTGTTAACCTTAGCATTTTACGTACGTAAAATCTTATGGGAATTCAACCTCTACCGTTTCGCACATGCAACTTAGTTCTTAGAATAAACAAAACCTTATGCATGACATGATGAAATGGTAGTGAACCTCAATATGTTTGGACCTAGCATGGTAGACAGGATTGCTAGCCAACATAACATTGCTAAGGTTATCACAATGCAATCTCACTTTGCTTTCTAGCTATATTCCCAGGTCTTTTAGCAGTTTCATTAACCAAACTACTTCACAAGCCACTAAGGCAGCTCCTCTATACTCAGCTTCTGTACTAGACAATGCAACAGTAGGCTATTTCTTTCTCTGCCAACTAATCATATTGCTACCCAATCCAAATGCATAACCACTTATTGACCTCGTACAATAGGCAGAACCAGCCCAATCAGCATTAGTAAACCCTGTTAAGTTAAGGGATTTTCCATATGCATTAAAAATCCCATAATCTATAGTACCATTTATATATCTCATGATCCCCTAACTGCATCTAAATGTGGTTTGTGAGGCTTCTACATGAAGTAACTAATCAACCCCACTGCATAACATAAGTCAGGACGAGTAATAGTCAAGTATATCAAGCTACCCACCATCTATCGATACATGGTCACATTCTCTATGTCATTCCCAACATCAATTTGCAGCTTAACATTTTGATCAAGAGGTGTCTCCATAGGCTTGCATTCAGCCATACCATACTTCTGTAACATGTCATGAGCACACTGCTTCTGTAGCAGCTATATACCTTGAGGCATAGAGACTACCTCAATCCCAAGAAAATACTTCAGCTCACCAAGGTCTTTGACTCTGAATTTAGCCTATAAACATGATTTAATTTCATCAATTCCCTCTTCATCATCTCTAGTGATGATAAGATCATCTACATAAACCACTAGAAACATGTATCCATGATCCATCTTCTTCGTGAATAGACTGTGATCTGCATCACCCAATCTAAATCCATGTTGCTCTAAATAACTGCTAATCTGAGCATTCCATGCTCTAGGTACCTGTTTCAGTTCCATATAAAGCCTTTTTTAGGTTACTGTGTAGGAAAGCCCGGGTGAACATAGCCTTTAGGCTGCTCCGTATATACTTCCTCAACCAAATCACCATTCAAGAAAGCATTCTTGATGTCCATTTTTCATAATTTCCAGCCTTTGCATGCTAACAGTTCTGACTGTTGCCATTTTAGCCACCGGACCAAAAGTCTCCTCATAGTCAAGGCCATATTGTTGTGCATACCCTTTTGCAACCAGCTTGGCCTTATAGCATTCTAATGAACCATCTGACTTGCACTTGTACACCCATTTGCAGCCAATGGGCACTTTGCCTTTAGGCAATTCAACCAATTTCCATGTCTCATTTTCAATTAGGGCTGCATACTCCTCATCCATGCCAGTACACCAGTTATCATCTGTAATTGCATCATCAAACTTTGTAGGTTCTTTGTAAACTGTCACACTAGCCATATATTTCTCACTCTCTCAAATCTCTATAATTGTGGCTCACTTTGAGCTTGCCACATGAGACAGTACATAATGATGGTGCCTTGCTCCAGGCGTCATAATAGACAGAATGCCCAACTCACTATCCAAACTATCACTGCTGGATGACTCATAACCTGATGTAAGTGGACCTGTCACATCCTCAAGCATATTTTCTTTTCCCTTATCCAATCTCCCCCTCACTGACATATCTATGTCAGTGGATGTACGAGTACGACTCCGCAAGCATCCTAGGTGACCCATCACCTCTAGGACCACCCATAGATGTACTTACTATAGGTGTATTTTCAAAATTACTAGTGTTGGTTGATCCATCAATAGCCACTGGAATAGGATTACCATACCACGATGCTAGTTCATCAAACACAACATCTCTGCTAATCAATGTCTCATGTGTAGATAGTACATAACACTTATAAGCTTTTTGGTCTTGTGCATAACCAAGGAACACACTCTTGATAGCTTTAGGATCCAATTTCTTCCTCTTTTCATCAAGAGCATGCACATATGCAATGCTGCCAAATACCTTCAAGTGTGAAATGTCAGGCTTATGACCATACAGCCTCTCATATAGAGTTACATCATGAATCCCTGCTGTAGGGGTTCTATTTAGCACATAGACAATAGTCACTATTGCTTTAGCCCAATAACCATTTGGAAAACTCTTCTCATTCAGCATAGCTCTTGCCGATTCCATCATTACCATTTTTTCCTTTATGCTACACCCTTTTGCTGCGGTGTGTAGCTACAAGTTAACTGTCTTCTCATCCCATATTTAGTAAGGTACCTGTCAAAGTAATTAGAGATATATTCTCTACCTCCATCAAATCTAAGACATGAAATTTTACAGATCAACTCATTTTCAGCATGCTTCTTGAAATCCTTGAATGCATCAAACACATCATCCTTATGTTTCAATATGTAAAGCCATGTGTACCTGCTACTGAAATAATCAATGAAGGATACATAGTAACGAGCACCACCAAACAAAGAATTATGAGATGGGCCCCATACATGTGAATGTACCAATTGCAAGGGTCGTGAGCTATTCCATACATGTCTCATAAATGGAAACTGTAACCACTTTCCAAACTGACATGCATCACATACATGTCCAAAGTCATGATACTTGAACTTAGGCAGTCCAAGCACAATCCCCTTCTACTACATAGATTTTAGATTTTGTACATTCACATGGCCAATCCGCTTATGCCGTATCTCAACATCCCGTATAGCACCATCATCATGTGTAAACATGGTTGCTTTCAATTCTGAAATTGACGCATCAAGGTCTACTTTGCGATCTCTTCGGCCTCTAGCAATCAATTTGCAGCCATTGCCATATTCTTCAACAAAGCATCCATCTCTATTAAATTTCACTTGCAGATTCTCTTTTGCTTTCTATCCAACAACTGACAAAAGATTCTTGGTTATTGTAGGTACATGTAGTACATCATGCAGGCTCTTTTTCTTACCATCAAGCATCAACAATGGAACAATTCCTATGTGCTAAATGTCATGTTAGGTGTCATCCCTAGTAGACACATAACCATGTGAACCTGCAACCATCTTGTTAAACCATTCTCCATGGGGCGTCATATGATTTTAAGCCCCTGAATCAATGTACCATCTCTCATCTCTGTTCTGCCTAGATGCATTCTTAGACACATGCTACATCGCAAACAATCTGTCAACCTGCTCATCATGAGCACCACTAGAAGATGTGTAGTGCCCATGTTGTTTGCCCTTTGCCTTCATATCTCCCTGCTTCTTGTAACAATCACTTGCAATGTGTCCATATCTACTGCAATAATGACAGTCCTTATCTCTGTTTGATTGATCATTTGACTGCCATGAACTAGATCCACCACCTCTACCATGGGGTGATCTCCCCCTGCCTCTAAAGCCACCGGATCCACACTGGCCCTATGTATTTGTGCCATGCCAGGCATTCTGTTGATTGTGTCCATAAGTGTTTCAAGTGTCTCCTCGACCTCGAAAAGAGCCACGCCCTCTACTGCCTCTACCACATTGGCTAGAGTATAGAAATGGTGTCTCTGCTTTGACACGTACTAGAACCTATATTTAGCCCAAGATTAACTTCCTCATGCAACAGCAAAGCAATCAACTCATCCCAATCAAGGGATTTAGCTCTCATAGAAATAGATGTATCAAATGCTTTATACTCTTTGCCAATTCCATTCAATGTCACTGCAATCATATCATCCTCAGACACTGAAGATCCAATGGTGACAAGCTGATCAGCTATGTTCGTGATCTTTGTAGTGTAGGACTGAACGCTTCTGCCATTCCTAGACATGTTATTGAATTGTTGCTTTAGCTGAATCTTTCTTGCATGTGTTACATTTCCATAATTCTTCATGAGTATGTCCCATGCATTCTTTGGAAAATTGCATCTACTAATCTGTATAACCATAGCATTTGATATACATAAGGAAAACCAACGCAACACCTTGCATGCTCTCTGAGTCCATAGCTTATGAGCCCTTTTTTTATCATTTGTCAGATTCCTTTCATGCATTTCAGATTCAGCCTCATCACCTGTACATAAGTCCCAATAACCTTTGCCGACCAAAAAATTCTTCATACGAAACTTTCATAAACCAAAATTTTTGTTGTCTAGCTTTTCTCCCACAATTTGAGTGATATTGTCAGTTCCTTGAGCATTTTCCATAGTTGCAGCTTAGGTATTCAATGATGGATACAACCTGTAAGTATTTGACTCATTTTCCTATAGTTCAGGACTAGTTTCCTGCAATTCAGGAAAATTTTTGTGACAATGTGCTTACTGTAAAATGTATTCCAACAATGAAAAAACATAGTCAACTGAGCATAAACCAAGCTCAAATAAGTTCAAAACTTTCTATGGTAGTGGCAAAACATCCCAGCAACAAACTATATCAATACAAGTATCAATGTTTGTACTATATGCAAGTAGTAATACCAAATATAGCCAGTCCATTACTATAACCAGCAATATTTTCTCTGTTAAAACAAGAGTATTCAGACCTCAAAATAGCTCCAAAACATCTCATTCACTTTCCACTCTATGTAGGAGTTGATACATGTCCGACCAGTCATAATATATTGCATGTATGTCAAGTGAAGATGATAAGTATCCTTTTTGCAGACAATAACCACTCAATACCCTAGTATAACCAGTAACAAATCAATCCAAACTTTGGACTTTTAGCACTCACAATATCCCAAAAAGCATCTACCACTCAAGTGGTATGATCCAAGCATTTGTGAGTTGCAAATAAGCATCATAGATACTTCAACCCTGTAGGTATATTGTTTCCAAATTCAGGACAGCAACCAGTTCACTGTTTCCAGCCTGCAAATAAGCTCCAAAACTAAGTATTTAACACTCCAATATCATGCTCAAATGCATGATAATAAGGGCATATACATTGTTAGGATGAAAGCCACCAGTGCCTTGGAATCACTTGATGTTTATTGCAGTAAATAGCCAATATGCATAGGTATGTGCTGAATATCTCAAAATCTGTGAGGAATTTGAAAAAACTTTCTTCTGCAAAGTTGTATACCGTGTTGAAATAGTCAAGAGTTCAAGGCCGTTTCTCCAAAAACCATTTTTGTAGCAAGATATAGCTTTTGCAAAAAAACGGACTGTAGGCACAGTCTTCTTTATTTACGTTTTCTTTAGATCTGATGTCTAGATGTCAAATGGCCACTGCCAAGCCTTCAAGCTTCAAGCATTCAAGCTCTGATACCATGTTGGAAGAGAGGGAGAGAGACAGAGTGGAGTAGAAGATGAATCTCAATTTATTGTTTTTCTTCTTCCATTATTCTTCCATCATACTCACTGGAAGAGACTTACACACATAGGTATGGCTAACCAAGACTAACTGTGGTTAAGGCACTAACTACACCGACTTATTGAGTGTCACACACATGTACAATTGTATCCAGATAATGTCGGTCACACACATAAATATAGAGTGACTAAAGAGTAATGGGAGCTTGATATTCTAACAAAAAGCTTTAGTGTATTTAAAGCTAGTTAAGAGATCTCTCATGGAGGCTTTAGAAAATGTGGTACCACAAAAGGATCAATCCAAGGTATGAGTTGCAAGGAACTAGATGATGTTGAGATATCGAGCTCCACTCGTGATATGCCAGGGTGACCGTTGTGCATTTATGTCACCGACTTGTTAGCTGCAGATGCGGTTGGTACACCGCCCATGAATAATAGCTAGATGACGGCTATCCTTATCTACTCTAGTTCGTGGCTCAGTTAGTATGCCACCTTAGTTAGTTGAGTTTGGTTTGAGACCCATATATAGGGTTCTCCTATTTCTTTGTACTAGTGTTCTTTTTTGCTTACACACAACTAAGAAGAGGAAAACTGTTTTCAACCTCCACCTTTGTGTGTATTCTCCCATTGTGCAAGGAAGAAAGCTACAAGTGAGACTCCTTCCTTCTCTCCAACAATTGTGACATGGTATCAGAGCCTGGTTCGTGGTAAGGAGCTCAAGAAAGCAAACCAAGTTCACGGCGTTCTCGTAAGAGGACCAGTGTTGCTTTCATTTTTTGAGTTTGGGAGCAAGTCTTTGCAGGTAGCACAGCCGGAAAGTGCAAGAGTGTATTGTCTCAGATTGAGACGTCCTTCGCGGTGTAGCAAGAGGGCATTTCTGTTAGATTTCATGGAAGCAGGAAGGAGAGCAACCCGGAGTGAAGCAACATGCTTACACTCTCTATACTTCTTCTAGTTCATTTAGCACACACACATAGTGCATATACAACCTAAGGTCATAAAGACCATTCACACTAGAAGTAACACCGACTTATTTAATACACCTAACTAATCTAGCCAGACTAGCTGTGTCCAGCTCATGTCGATCAAACACACATGTATGAGCTTGATATTCTAACACTCCCCCTCAAGCTCAAGACAGCATATGTACTCCAAGCAGCTGTCTAAAACCACAAAACTTATCTTTACCCAAGGATTTGGTAAAGATATCCGCTACCTGCTCATCAGTCTTCACATTCATCGTCCTGCAAGAACCATCTCTCTGATGAAATGGTAGTGTACCTCAATGTGTTTCGTCCTGGCATGATAGACTGGATTCATAGCCAGGAGTACACTACTCAGATTGTCACATAATAACTTCACTGGAGCATCTACCTGTATGTCTAAATCAGCCATAAGCTTGAGCAACCATGAAATCTCACATGCTGCCAATGCAGCACCCCTGTATTCTGCCTCAGTACTTGACAAAGCAACCGTAGGCTGCTTCTTGCTGCTCCAGCTAATCATGCCGCTACCAAATCCAAATGCATATCCACTCGTAGATCTACGATCATATGAGCAACCTGCCCAATCTGCATCCGTGTATCCAGTCAATATCAAGGGCTTATCTCTGACATAGAACAACCCATACTCTACAGTGGACTTAACATATCTCATAATGCGTCTAACTGCATCCAAGTGCGGCTTTCTAGGCTTCTGCATAAACTGGCTTATGAGCCCTACAGCATAGCTCAAGTCAGGCCTAGTGACGGTCAAGTAAATCAAGCTGCCAACCATCTTCCTGTACATAGTCACATCCTCTACTTCAGCCCCAGTGTTCATGTCTAGCTTGACATTCTGATCAAGAGGTGTATCCAACGGTTTGCATTCAGCCATGTCATACTTCTTCAGCATCTCTATGGCATAGTGCTTCTACATCAGCCATAACCCATTGCCAGCTGGAATTACCTCAATGCCTAAGAAATACTTCAGTTCTCCCAGGTCTTTCATGTCAAATTCAGATTTCAGCATCTTCATTGCATGCTGTATGCCCAAGTCATCATCACCAGTGATTATCAAATCATCAACATATATGACCAGCACTACTAAACCACTGTCAGTCTTCTTTGTAAATAGGCTATGATCAGCCCTACCAACAGCAAAACCCAATCTCTGCAAGTAGTTACTGATCCTAGCATGCCAAGCTCTTGGAGCCTGTTTCAGCCCGTATAATGCCTTTTTCAACCTGCATACATAATGCTGAAAATCAGGGTGCACATACCCTCCCGGCTGAACCATATAGACATCCTCTACTAGATCACCGTTAAGAAATGCATTCTTAACATCCATCTGCTGCAATTTCCAGCCTTTAGCAGCAGCCAAGGCAATCACAGTGCGTATAGTTGCCATCTTGGCAATAGGGCTGAATGTTTCCTCATAATCAAGTCCATACTGTTGGGCATACCCCTTTGCAACTAGCCTGGCTTTGTATCTCTCCACACTGCCATCTGACTTGCATTTGATTTTGTAGACCCATTTGCAGCCAATGGTCTTTTTCCCTTCAAGCAGTGGTACTAAATCCCATGTTTTATTTTCAGCCAAGGCATTCATTTCTTCATCCATGGCTACACACCAATTCTCATCTTTCACTGCTTCAGCATATGTACTTGGTTCTTTGACCTCCATCACTTTTGTCATGTACGCATAATGCTTTGCAGAGTAGCCACTATATGTCAACCTGTCAACAGGGTATCTGACCCTCTGCGAGCGTCTAAGCTATGGTGCACTACTCGATTCACCTCTCTCATGAGGCGGAATGTACCTGTTCTGCCTTGTGCCAGGCGTATAGACAGTCGGAATACCAAGTTCGATGTCTAAAGTATCACTAGACTCATAGCCCGAAGTCATTCTGCCAGGTGTCATCATACCAGATGCATCCTCAATAACTTTCTCTTTTCCTTTGATGTCCAAGGCATCATGTCTCCCCCTCACTGACATACCCGTGTCAGTGGACGGTGAGCTCCTCAATCTCCCTGTCCATGGGGATACTGTCTGACTGATAGGTCCTGTCATAGCAGTGCTCTGCTGCAAATCAACTGTAGAGACATGAGTGGAAGGCATATCGGATGGCACTGTAACTGATGATACATACCAAGAACCCATCTCATCAAAGATAACATCCATACTTACCAAAGTCTCCCTGGTAGAGGGAACATAGCATTTGTATGCCTTCTTCTCCTGCGAATATCCAATGAAAACACACTTATGTGCTTTGGGATCCAACTTCTTCCTTTTCTCATCTGGAATATGCACATAAGCAAGACAGCCAAAGACTTTCATGTGACTTACATCTGGCTTATAGCCATACAACTTCTCAAACGGTGTCATCTCATGAATACCTGCAGTGGGAGTCCTGTTCAAAATGTACACGGCTGTCATAACAACCTCTGCCCAATAGTAAAGTGGCATATGCTTTTCATTCATCATAGCCCTAGCAGCTTCCATCAGAATTCTATTCTTCCTTTCAGCTACTCCGTTTTGCTGCGGAGTGTAG
Source organism: Lygodium microphyllum (assembly GCF_053477565.2). Classification (NCBI taxonomy): domain Eukaryota; kingdom Viridiplantae; phylum Streptophyta; class Polypodiopsida; order Schizaeales; family Lygodiaceae; genus Lygodium; species Lygodium microphyllum. The sequence goes on along the minus strand of NC_141146.1, from coordinate 13,313,331 downwards.
CGGCAGGTGAGCTGCCTACGAATGCCATTTTCAGCCAAGAAATCATCAAATTCATTTGATACATACTCCCCACCACTATCAGATCTCAAGCAAGAGATGTAGCATTCAAACTCCTTCTCAACCTGTGCTTTAAATTTCTGAAAAACAGCAAAGACCTCATCTTTTGTTTTCAATATGTAAAGCCAGGTATATCGACTGTAGTCGTCAATGAAGGATACATAATATCTAGAACCTCCCATAGATACATTATGAGCTGGCCCCCAAACATCAGAATGCACTAACTGCAATGGACGTGTACTCTGTCGTACATTCCTGATAAATGGCAATCGTGACTGCTTACCAAACTGGCAAGCCTCGCATACATGACCAATATCTGAATATTGGAACTTCGGTAACCCTGTAACCAGCTGTTTCTTTTGCATAATTTGCAGCCTTTGCAAATTTACATGCCCCACTCTCTTGTGCCATATTTCCAAATCCCTAACAGTGCCAGAACCATGGGCAAACATAGCTGAATTAAGCTCTAGCAAAGAAGCATCAAGAGTAAACATTCTGCCATTCCTGTGACCACGAGCTATCAGCTTGCAGTCATTTCCAAATTCTTCAATAAAGCAGCCATGCTTATTGAATCTAACCTGCAAGTTCTGCTCCGTCATCTGACCACAACAGATAACAAGTTCTTCGTAATTGAAGGGACATGCAATACATCATGCAAATTTTTCTTCCTGCCATTATGGACCACAAGGGGCACTTTGCCTTTATGCTCAATGCTATGCTGCGTGTCATCACCTGTGCATACATAACCATGCTTTTCAGCCACCATATCCGTGAACCAATCACCATGAGGGGTCATGTGGTTCGACGCCCCCGAGTCAATGTACCACAGTGCATCATCAGATGATTTTTCAGCAGCCTTATCTTTGACATACTGCATGGCAAACAGTCTATCACCAGAGTCATCTGCCTGACTGGACGTAGCATAATGTCCATGCTGCTTGCCCTTCTGATTTCCCTGCTTCTTCCAACAATCCTTTGCAATATGCCCATACTTTCTGCAGTAGTGACAATCCTTATCTTTATTTGGATTGTCTGACTGACATTGCTGCTGCCATGAGCCTCTGCCACGGGAGTTAGATCTCCCCCTGCCTCGAAAGTTTCCACCACCTCTTGCATTTGATGACTGCTGATTGCTATTACTATAGGATGCATTCTGCTGGCCTCCTCTGCCAGATCCATAGCCTCTACCACGGCTACCACGACCACACTGATTCGAATAAAAAACTGCATCCTTATTCTTTGAGCTGCTTGACCCTGTAGCTAAGCCAAGCTTCACCTCTTCATGAATCAATAATGCAACCAGCTCATTAAAATCAGGCATCTCAGCCCGCACAGATACTGAAGTGTCAAAAGACTTGTACTCCGGACCCAAGCCATTTAAGGTCACTGCAACCATATCCTCATCTTCTACTTGTGAGCCAACAGATGCCAGCTGATCTGCTATGGTCTTAACCTCTATGACATAATCTTGTATGGATCTATTCTTCCTCTCCATGTTATTGAATTTCTGCTTCAGTTGTATCTTCCTTGCACTTGTAGTTGTGCCATAGTATTTGACCAATATATTCCACGCATCTGCTGGGGATTTACAGTTCATGATCTGCATCACCATAGCATCCGAGATACATAATGACAACCAATGTAAAACTCTGCGAGCTCTTTCCGTCCAAGCTCGATGCGCTCGTCTTTGATCAGCTGTAGGATTCCTATCTGGAACTTCAGGTTCAGCCTCAACACCTGTCACTAAGTCCCAGTATCCTTTGCCTATCAGAAAGTTCTCCATGCGGAACTTCCATATTGCATAATTGTTGCTATCAAGCTTTTCTCCCACAATCTGGGTTACATTATCAGTTCTATCAGCATTTGCCATGTTGCAGACCTTGCCTGACTACCTGCAAACCAAGATCTTCTTAACAGTTCAACTTCAGCCCGGAACTGTTTATGACAGTTTTCTGCAATTAATTGCAGTAAAAAACCAGGGTATTTCAGCCCACTAACAGTCCAAAACAGCTCACACCAAGTGGCTTAACCTGTGAGTAAACCAGTCAATGCAAATACTATGTATTCACTTCGGTTTGAACTCCTGCAACCTCACTGCCAGGGTACATATATGCAGTCTGAAAACTGTAAACTATAAATAATCAGCAGCACTTTCAAGTCCAAAACTGAGTGGTAATCATGTCACACATGTCCCAAAAACTCCCAGATAGCTGCTAGTACACTTGGCAGTCATGACAAGAGCATAGAGTCACAGAACAGTGCATAACCAGCACATACAAGTGTCAACAAATTCAGTTGCAGGTTGCAATCAACCAAAGTTCAGCATATCAAGTTCCAATCAGCCCCAAACTGTCTTCCAATCATGTCATACATTTACTTCGTAATGACAATGTCAATACATGAGCATCTGGGTATACATAGGCAACCTGTTTTCACTGACTGAAGCATAAACCTTCATGAACCATTTGTACTTGACCAAGACAATATGTCTGCATTTACTTCAGCTCGAGACTTCAGTTTTCAATGATGCTCATTGCATCTTTCAAGCCTCCATACATCCAGCATGTATATGTCAGCTCTCATAGGTGATAGAGCTCTAAAAATGACCTGTATTGCATGCCTGCATTTGCTGTTGATTGGGAACATCAGGAAGAACTGGTTCTTCATTTCCTGCAACAAATTCCCAATATCCTTTTCCCATAAGGAAATTCGTCATTCTAAACTTCCATGCTTGGAAGTTGTTCTTGTCAAGCTTTTCAGTGACAATCTGTGAGAGAGAATCAGACGCCATTACAGAATACTGCAAAAAGTTCTGTCATTGCAAAGAACACAGCTTCAGCCTCACAAGGGCTAATCTGCAAAACTGACAAAAGTGGTATTTGACCACACAGTCACTTCCTAGTGACGATTTTGCATCAACAGGCAACAAGGATGATTCTGTAACTCCCAATGTCTCTGCAGACAAGCATACGATGCAATTTCTACAGTAACTTTTCACCGACCTGTAGAACAGTGGTCGCACAGCATAAAACAGGGCCTTTTCCTGAGTGAGTGCAGAAAACTTTCGCCTCCAAAACAGGCCCCGAAATGGCCTCAAATCAAAAAAACAGGGTCACCAAAGCTAAAGCCCTTTCCCGCAGCATATACTGCCCTCTTGCTTCACCGCGAAGGGCATCTCAACTTGAGACAATGCACTCTTGCAATTTTCGGCTGTGCTACCTGCAGAGATCTGCTCCCAAAACAGAAAATGAAAGCAACACTGCTCCTCTTACCAGAACACCGCGAGCTTGGCTTGCTTTCTTGAGCTCCTTACCACGAACAAGGCTCTGATACCATGTCAAGATTGTGGGAGAGAAGGAAGGAGTCTCACTTGTAGCTTTCTTGCTTGCACAATGGGGGAATACACACAGAGGTGGAGGCTGAAAACAGTTTTCCTCTTCTTAGTTGTGTAAGCCAAAAAGAACTCTCATACAAAGAAATAGAAGAACCCTATATATGGGTCTCAAACCAAACTCAAATAACTAAGGTGGCATACTAACTGAGCCACGAACTAGAGTAGATAAGGATAGCTGTCATCTAGCTATTATTCATGGGCGGTGTACCAACCGCATCTACAACTGACACATCCTGGCATATCACGAGTGGAGCTCGATATCTCAACATGCGCAGAGACATTGGGAGTTACAGAATCATCCTTGTTGCCTGTTGATGCAAAATCGTCACTAGGAAGTGACTGTGTGGTCAAATACAACTTTCATCAGTTTTGCAGATTTGCCCTTGTGAGGCTGAAGCTGTGTTTTTTGCAGTGTTCTGTAATGGCATCTGATTCTCTTTCACAGATTGTCACTGAAAAGCTTGACAAGAACAACTTCCAAGCATGGAAGTTTAGAATGACAAATTTCCTATTCTTTGGTCAAGGATACCTTGGTCAAGATGTAGGGTTTGGGAGTCTTCTTGACCTAACCCTACTAGGCCGACAACGTTTGGCCCTAGGGTTTCTAATTCCATACGGAGGTTTAGTATTAGGCCAATTAACCCTAGGGTAAGAACCCTAGATCATTTCTTGCATGGGCATTTAACTAACCCTAACATTCTGTGAATGTGGGTAGGACCTTTGAGATCGAAAGTCTTGGCTTGGCATCCCAAGTGCAATACTAGGCAGAATTTTTCACGTACTAAACCCTACCTAGCACTTGGAGGTGTTCGCCGTACTAACTATTTATGCTTTTGTGAATTCCATGTGGGTTATACCATTACAAGCAATCTACCTAAATCGATCTAATTGTCTTGCGACAAGAGGTGGTCTTTTCTTGGAGACGCTAATATTTTTCCTAAAAAGGTGTAAATAGTTGCAAGACATGACATTACATGCAAATATGCGATTGACTTTTTCCTTCTATGCAACTATAAAATGTACAATGACCATTTCCTTTTCTTGCCTAAACTATAATGATTGACAATTTAGGACTAACTCGTATAGAAACCTATGTTGAGTTTCAACAAGAACTATGCTCATAACCCTTTGCTTAATGCATTGAATTCAATTCTTAATATGAAATGCATTCTTCCTTAAATACAACCTTCGATAAAAGAAGTCCATGCATGACGAATGTCATAAGACTATTATTGACTTAATCCATTGTACAGCACTTAACCCAGCCTAGGATGCAATTAACATCGCATGCAACTTGCAAGGTACATAAATTCCTTTCATGCATGCAACTACTTGGACAACATCTAATGGACGTCAATGCTTTTCTCGTACGAATCACAACTAGGAGATTACTATCTAAATGCATTATGCACTGTTTCTTTTTCGCGAGGAAATCAAGGATGCATTTAGAAAAATCCACCTTTTAACCTATGCAATATGCGCTTAAGATTGCAACTAGGAAATGCAAACAAACCCAAATGCACGACATGCACTAACTCTTATAAATCATCCAAGGAAATAAATTTCCCAATGTATTTTAACTTGACTACGTGAATTAAAGACATGCTTAAATGCATTATTTTCAAGCGAGAATCACTTTTAAGAACCTGGGTATTGAGGTTCGAGGTGTTATCCACACGCGAACTCGGATTGGAGGCTCCCGCATGTGCGCCTCGCATCTTTAGCTTCGGAGCCATCTATGCAGTCTATTTTTTCGCAGCAACTCCCCCCTTGATTTCTCGCGTGTCCCGAAGTGTCACAGTCTGCGATCTCCTCTCCCGCATAGGACACGGTCCTTGGAGACTTGGATTTAAAGTTCCGAGGGAGGGCACGGGGGAACGGGACTTTAGGAAGCTTAAAATTAGAAGCTTCTAAAGAAGCTTCTGTGCTTCTGCCTCTGACAGAAATGTGGAAAAAACGTGATGATGGGAAGGATGGAGAGGACGATGGCGATGACGATGATTATGATGATGGTGATGGTGAGGTGGAGGCGGCGTGGCACCAGCGGCCTGGCGGCACTCCACGGCAGCAGGGCGGCGATGGCAGCTCCTCACGATAGGGCAGGCAGCACGGCGGCCTTCTTCTTCTCCCCCCTCAAGCTTCAAGGGGGGGGGTTCATATAGTTAGAGGGGGGGAGATAGCCACACATGTGGCTAGTTTGCATGCTTCCTCCTCCCCCTGTGCTCTCCCACTTCTCATCACTCCTCTCACACTCCCTCTCCCCCTACCATGCATCGGTTGAGGGGGGAGGGGATTATTAAAAAATTTGTCAAAATTTTAACCATTATCCATTTACCTTTTTTCGTTGAAGGGTGTTCTCGTGCGGTCTACAGGTTTTTAGCATCGGCCTCCTATGCTCGATGCAGTGAGGTGTTTATTGAAGCACGCGGGGTAAGCACTTAGCCACCAACATTATTTCGTTGTGGGAGATTACTTTGCACTAATTTTGCACAGTTTACGGGTCTTCAATATTTCGAGGCAGAAATATTACATTCTCTCCCCCTTAGAGGAATCGAGATGTCCTCATCTCGAAAATAGCTGGGGGTATTGTTGGTTGAGAGTACTTTCATCCATCCAAGTGGCATCCTCTTCAGGATAATCTTTCCACTAGACAAGGTATTCCCTCAAGATTCTGGATCTCAATTGCCTCTCCCTAACATCTAAGATCCTGTCAGGCCGTAGCTCAAGGACTCCTTGGCTAGGCATTACAACTTGTTGATCATCAAGCACATGACTAGGGTTAGGTAGATACTTCTTCAGTAGACTGATATGGAATACATTATGAACTTTTAGGTTCTCAGGGAGTTGTAGTCTATAAGCATTAGGCCCTAGAAACTTGAGAATCTTGTAGGGTCCACAATACCTTGGACTTAGCTTTTGCATTCACCCAAGGATAGGGAACTCTTCTTTGGACATACGCAAATGAAGACTATGTCACCTTCAACGAAGGATCTATCTTGACGTTTCACGTCCGCGTACATTAGGGCCAAAAACGTTTCAAAAATGGCACTTGTAAGAAAATGATTAAGTTACTAATTAGTTGAGGTTTTAAAATAATGAACCCTCCAAATTTGGCCATTCAGACGTGATTAATGAGAGAATTTATTATTCATTTAAGAGGTTAGTCATTAAATGCCTAAGGACGTTAACTCATGTCAGAGGTCACTTTTCGGCCGTTATTCTTTCATTTTGAATATTTTACTATCACGTTTCCCACCAAAATCACGCTTCTTTTTTCGCCTGCATTCGTTTGAATCATCGTTCTCTCCTCTTCACTTTGTTTCTTAGTTCTTAAAGTAGATTTTACTCTGTCGTAAAATTTCTCACCAAAATCACGTCCGGTTCTTACCAGCAGCGTGCATTGGTCTCCCTTCGTCTCCCTTCGTCTCCTTTCACAAAATCTTGAGAAGGTGATCAACAATCAAAAGAGTCTCTACACAGAGGATCAATACCACTTACTTGCCGACTGAGCTATAGAGATATGGTCCTCCATGGACCTGAGACGAGATCATCTTGTTAGTTTTCAGCAGACCCAACTAGGTTGGGACATCCAAGCCGCATCTTTACTTCAACCCCTAAGATATCCATTCTGTAAGATTTTGTTTCAACTAAATCCAAGCTTTTTCTTCAATCTCTTCAATTTGATTCATAAGAAAATGGGTAAAAGAGTCCCATGGTGTTGATGCAAATTGGTAGGGATAGATATACTAAGGATAATCCTTAAGCTAATAGAATAGAAAGTGAAAATTTTCACTTTGATCTTAACACTTGAAAATAGAATATCTTCATTATACAGTGTTGTAATATCAACTTTTTAGCAAGGACTAATTGATAAGACAAGGATAATATATTATAATTAGAAGAAAGGAAGTACTTTGATTTCTGGGAGATAAAAATATTTACCTAGTAATAGATTAAAAATATTTATTATTCAATTTTGTCTCTTAAAATATAAAAAAATTAAACAAGTAATAGATAGAAGTATTAGTGATATTGTGTATCATATCAACTTTAGGACTAAGATGATTTTATGTGTGCAGGATGCTTCGAAGAATATGAAGGATACAACTTCTTACTTAATATTAGCTCTTGGGAGTATTTTTCTCATCATACCCTCAACTATGATTAGCACTATGGGGTTTCAAGTTTCAATATCTTCAATTGTGATTCTTATTAGCACTATCAGATTTCAATACCTAAATGGTGGCTTGATGTCATGGGATGATACTACTCATGATATCATATCCTAGCAAATCTCTTAAGATCTATTCCCTTGATTTGTAAGAAGAAATAGAAAGGACTTGAATCTATTTCTTTCTCTCAGAACTCTGATTCTAAAGCAGATTGATTTTATAATTGAAAGCATCACTACATTATTGATGCTTTATCCTTGTATATCTTTTTTCAAATGTAATATATCTCAATTTCACAAAAAAAAGACCATCAAAATAATTAGTCTCCATTTCACAAAAAAATTTACATAACTTTATTAGGCTCTGAAAAAATTTTAGAAATTTTTTAAGCTTTTTTTGAGCTCGTTTGCTATTTTAAAAATATTTTTAAGCAAAAAACGGCCTAAAAGAGACCCAAAAAATCACAAAAAAACCACCCAAAAATAGCATTGCCGATACAACGCGAATATGGGTATCCGAGAAAAAAATTCAAAAAAATTTCCATGAGTTCAATATGCTTGAAAAAATTTTAGAAATTTTTTAAGATTTTTTTGAGCTCATTTGCTATTTTTAAAAATATTTTTAAGCAAAAAATAGCCTAAAAAAGACCCAAAAAAACCACCCAAAAATAGCATGGCCGATACAACGTGGGTACCCATATTCGCATTGTATCGGCCATGCTATTTTTGGGTGGTTTTTTGGTGATTTTTTGGGTCTTTTTTAGGCTATTTTTTGCTTAAAAATATTTTTAAAAATAGCAAATGAGCTCAAAAAAATCTTAAAAAATTTCTAAATTTTTTTCAAATCCTAATGAACTCATGGAAATTTTTTTGAATTTTTTTGATAGGTTTAAGATCTCACAAAAAATAAGTCATTACAAGGGGGTGTACTTTGCACGCGCATGTTTACTCCTTCACGATACTGAGGGAGGAGGATCCCTACGGAGATTTTGTTGTGCCACTCTTGCACCATATCAAGTCATCCATGATATGCAGCGAAAAGTATAGTACTAAACATTATGCTTTTTGCCACTCTCGCGCCGTATGAACTGCTCCACGATACGGTGCGAATATGACCCTGCGAAAATTTGGCTTTGCTGCTCTCGCGTCATATCAACTTATCCTCACATGGTTGACTTTATGAATTTATGAATTATCCTTACATTGTTGCTGCTCATGCTCATAAGATCACCCTAATGAATAAAGATTTTAATATGATTAGCAGAATAAGGTACCGAGGATGATGTTTGCAAGAGAAAAATCGATGTACTTGGACTTGTTAATTATAAGAGAATGGGTGAGGTGTATGGGCAAATGGTTATTAATGTTTCTTGCACTTCTGAGGAAGAGGACTATCTTAGCATATCTCATGAGGACAAGTCCATGCTAGTTGTAAAAAGGATATTTAATTGTTAGATTCTGTAGTTTATTATTGCATAAGGTAAGGCATTTTGACTCTAAAAAATTTTAGTATATAGAATAATTGTGCTATTGATTGCAAATAACACTCCTTTATTTTTGCTATTAGCTTTAGGACATTGATTGCATCTCTTAGCCAATAAATCTCTAAAATTATGTGTATTGTTGATCCACTGTTATCAATGGATTTTTTTTTTAGATTTGGTTCAAATATAACAATGTCTTTCAAAGCTTTTGATTCCATCACAACTACCATAAATTTTTTTATTACATCGGATACACTCACCAGAGAAATTATCCTCATGAACTCTCTAAGTGGTATCCATGGCCAAGGAAGAATGTGGGTTGAATGGAATACTGCTTGCTTTTTGGTTAATTATTTATTTTATTTGATTATCTATTTTAGTTACATGTTTCCATTTGCAGTGCTGGCAGGCTCCTGACTACCTTCTTGGACACCACATATGAGGATATTGTTGATCCTAGAAAACCATATAACTCTCTCTAACAAGAAGTACCATTGCAAAGTCACAAAGTCATACATATACTTATGGAAAAAGAGTGCTTTTCAAATGTCTACAGGACAATAGATTCAAAGATACTCAAGATAGATGGAGTGAATGTAAGTCTCTTTCATATTGTTGGTTTTTTTAGGGACCCCTTTTTACCAACTTGTTACATTTTTTCTTGCAGTGCTGGCAGGCTCCTCTTCCGAAAAGTTTCTACTTAGCCAGGATACCTTCGTTCTTTGTAAATTTGCTGTTTTGAAGCAAGCCACGAAGATATGGAGGGGTACAAACCATGATAAGCGTATTCTTCTTGAGATCCTTCCAGCTGTCATGGACTTTTTAATATCCTGAGATATTTTGAATTTGAAACTCTGCACCGTTACCTTGTCAGGAATCTCCCAGTTTAGAGATGAAAGACTTGGCAATGGCAAATCTTCGATATTCCCATACCTATCCGCTTTAGAGGGAACCACATACTGTGCATAATATATAAAAACCTTGCATTCACTAAAAAAAGACACAGTTTGATCGGCATAAATAATGTCTGCCAATACCTTATGAATGGCATGGAAAGTCCCACTTAGGCTTTCCACAGGTTGCCATTCAATACTTGTTGACGGAAAGATATCTACAATGACGAACCGTTTGTTAGAACTTGCATAAATGGAAAAGAATTATATACGTTATTCAACTAATAACTTACAATGTGTTTGTTGGGGAACACATTCGTTTGGAGGCAAGTTCATATCCTTGGCCATGTAAACATGTTGCACCTTGACAAACCAGCCTTCGGGCATAATTTTGAAGGCAATGATACGCCCCTTCCAATGATGTTTTATATCATCTCATTTTCTTCTTTTCACCTTATGAGAGCCCTTGCAAGATGGCAGCATGGTAACCCAATCGTTTACAGCAAAGGTTTTGGGCTCAAAATTTCCATCTGCTCCCTAGCTATAGACTGTGCAAGAGTGTATTAAACGAGAAGGGCGCCTGGAGGAAGCCATGAAAAGAATGAAAGCGCAGAAAAAGAAGCTCAAAGAGGGGTGAATGAACTAAAAAGTAGCGCCAAGAATACAAATGAGTATGTATTGGGCGCCAAAAACAATATTGAAAGATCTCCCGACTTTCAAAAAACTCATTATTAATTTCATCACATCTTTGTCACGTATTTTGTCAGATTTGTAAGTAAATAACGTCTTTGGGACTCCAAAACATGTCAGACTTTAGGGGTTTTGGCTAAAAAAGAAGAGAGAATCACGAAATGGACTCCACTATCTCTAAAAAAGAGGAGACAAGAATACCATATTCTTGCACACGTGGCGAACTCTCTTTGGCCCTTTCCTTAATCCCGTGATTAACAAAAGTGCATTTTTTGAAGCGTTTTTGGCCCTAATGAGCCTTCTGTCTGTCCTTGGCAGCTTGGATGTCCTATCTTATTGACTTGTTTTGGTCATCCATATCTTCCAGCATCTTCTTTTAGGCTTCAACCCTCAAGGTTGGATCCGAGAATTTTAAAGGACTACGACAGTCATGCCCATACAATGCTTGGAAAGGAGTCATCTGAATGCTTTGTTGGTAGGAAGCATTGTAGGCAAACTCAACCATTCGCAAATATTGAATCCACTTTTTGGGTTCGCGACAGCAGTGCGCCCTTAGTAGATCCTCAATAACTTGGTTGACTTTCCCCATTTGACCATTGGTTTGGGGATGGTACGTTGTAGTGAAACAGAGTTGAGTCCCAATGGCCTCGAAGATAGCCTTCCAGAAGTGTGATGTGAAGAGAGAGTCACGATCACTAATGATTCTTCTGGGCAACCCATGCAGTTTGAATATCTTCTTGATGAATAATCTTGCAATGTCTGAGGCTTTATAGTTTGTCTTAACAGGGATAAGATGTGCAACCTTAGTGAGCATATCAACCACAACCATAATGGAGTTGTATCCTCCTTGAACTTGGGGTAGGCCAACAACAAAGTCCATATTGATGAATTTCCATTTCATTTGGCGAATGTCAAGTGGTTGCAATTTCCCTAGCATTTTGACATGTTCGGCCTTAATGCATTGACAAGACAAACATTCAGTGACATATTTGAGAACATCGCCTTTAAGCTTTTCCCAATAATAGCTCTTTCTGATTGCATTGAGGGTCTTGGCATAGCCAAGATGTCCTGAAAAAGGGGAGTCATGAGCTTTCCAAAGTATCTTCTGCTTGAGTGACTAGCTTTCCGGTATACATAATCTCATTCTATAGTAGACAAGTCCACTATTGATAGAGAATTCTAGATACTTTACCTCTAGCTTCGGGTCTTGATCCTTGATGGGGATCTCCCTTAGCAATTTCTGATAGGTTGGATCATGGCATCCCTCTTCTCTAGCTAGCTCAAGTATTGGGTTGTTTGACATGGATACCTTTATGGCTAAAGATCTAGCTGTTGATGGATCTTGTAAAATCAGAGAATTTAGAAATGCCTTGCGATTGAGTGCATCAGCAACTACATTCTCCTTTTCGGGCCAGTATTTGATTTCAAAATCGTATTCCTCTAGCACTTCAATCCATTGGCGTTGCCTCATATTGAGCTCACTTTGGGTAAAAATCCATTTAAGACTTTGATGATCTGTCAAGGTAAACTTGTTACCCAACAAGTAGTATCTCCAAAGCTTGAGAGCATGGATGACAGCCAGCAGCTCCAGATCATGGGTAGCATAGTTCCTCTCATGGCTTTTTAGTTTCCTTGAAGAGTATGCTACAGGATGACCTTCTTGCATAAGCACACATCCTAAGGCAAGTGTGCTAGCATCGGTTATCACTTCAAACTCCTTACCAAGGTCCAGAAGTTGATGGGTGCTGACACCAAGCTTTGCTTTAGTTTGTCAAAGCTGGATTGTTCAGCAGTTAACCATACAATTGATGTTTGCTTCTTCAGTAGATCGGCTAGCGGCGCTGCAATCAAAGCATAGTTTTTTATAAAGACTCTATACCATCCTGTCAATCCAAGAAAGCTGCATATTTCTTTGATAGTTGTTGGTGTTGGCCACTCTAGAACGTCTCTGACCTTGGCCGGATCTACTGAAATTTCTTTCGCCGATACAATGAATCCCAGATATTCCATCTGTCATTTGAAAAATGCACACTTCTTCTTTTTGGCATAAAGCTTGTGTGCCCTCATTGTCTCAAGGACAATGGGAAGCTGGGATTCATGATCTTCTTTCTGTTTGGAGTAGACTAAGGTATCGTCAAAGAAGACGAGTACGAAGTCATCAAGATAGGGCCTAAAGATATCCTCCATTAACCTGTTGAAGGTAGCAGGTGCATTTGTCAGCCCGAATGACATGACTAGGAACTCAAAGTGTCCATATCTTATGTTGAATGCCATCTTTGGGATATCTTCTTCCTTGATCCTTATCTGATAATATTGAGACCTGAGATCAATCTTGGAGAAGATCTTCGCTCCTTGAAGACGGTCAAGAAGTTCATCTATTCTTGGAATGGGATATTTGTTCTTAATGATGGATTGATTCAGCCCTCTGTAGTCAATGCAGAACCGAGGCATTCAATCTTTCTTCTTCTGGAACAGCACTGGAGCTCCCCATGGTGAACTGCTAGGACGGATGTAGCCTTGGTCCAACAGTTGCTTGAGTTTCTCTTTCAGCTCAATCGCTTCTGGAAGGGACATTCTATATGGCCTCTTTGCAATTGGTGCAGCTCCTGGCGCTAGCTTGATTTCATGATCAACTTTCCTTTGAGGAGGAAGTTCTGCCAGCTCATCAGGAAATACGTCTGTGTACTCCTCGACTTTCCACCTAGAAAGAATTTCACCTTAGCAGTTTGCCTAGTACAAGTGACCTCACGACGATTTGCTAATTCCACAAGTAAGGTAGGTGCATCTTTTGTGGCTATTCCTAATCTTCTTGCACAAGCTGGTGAAGTAAAGGAATGCATACTGCCACAATCAATCAAGGTTTTGAAGTTTTTACCTTGATAATCCAATGGAGTCTGAATCACTGAAAATTGGCGATTCGGGCCTTTCTTGTGAAGGGCGGCATGGATTGTTGCCCTCTCAAAGTCTACTTCCATGGTCGGGTCTTCTTCATTACACAGCTCCTTGTTGGCTACACTAGAGGTTCTCCCTCTGGCCCTGGCAGCGGCTCCTTGGCCACCGACAGTTCCTTGGAATGGTCCTTGACATTGTCCTCCGTCAAGCTTGGGACACTGCTTTTTAAAATGACCGGGCTCATTGCAATGGAAGCAACAAAGATTGTGGCCATTACCTTGGGTAGGAACAAAATTATTGACAGTGTTGGTACTAGCTCTCTTCCTTTGTTCCTGATTTTGGCCTTGCACTCTCTTCGCCTGGGACCTATACACTCCTTTGTTCTGATCCTTATAAGACCAAGTCTTGTTACTTCTTGGCCTGGTCTGCATCTCTTGTATTATGGGTGCAGCTCGAATGAGTGTGTCCTAAAGATCTCTTGGGTGCATTGATTCGAGGCGAGTGTTTACAGGTGGGTTTAATCTGTTAAAGATGCGGGATCTAGAGCATGGAAGAGGCGGAAGCTATGGAGGATGGAAGATGAAGGTACTACTCATGTTGACATTGACAAAGAAGACAACTGTTACACAAGTGAATTAGGTTTCAAGATTGAGACTTGAACTCATAAACACAATCTTGTGTAGGATTGACAATGACACAGGGACTTGACAGAAAGAGACAAGTACTATTGCATTATCATCATATGAAAGTGATAGTCAAGTACATCATTATATAGGATTGCTTGGTAGCACACTACATCACTATGCCTATGGGATCTGTCTCTCTTCCTAGAATGAACTGCATCTTCCTAGCCTAGTTGTTCCATACAAAGGGACATACATAGGGTGTGATTGGCAGATTCTCAACACCCCTCCTGGAGCCCCGAGAGGAACACCAAGGAAAAGGGAATTCTCTTGCAAGAAAATCTATCTTGTAACATCAACAAGCTTGTTTATTATGTTTCATATGATCACAATGAAGAAAAGAACACCAGGCACAACAAATCTTCATGCAGCATCATGTAGATCTCCCACGGATTTAATAGAATCAACCATATCCTTCAACATCTTCACAAAATCCATCAATAGAACAAAGAAAGCAAAGAAGTACACCATCTTTGAATGGAAATACATCACATAGTATTCATCTTCAATATCTTCATAGTCTTCTCTCTCAATCTCTCTTATACAATCACTCTGTTTCAATAGAATTGGCTATCTCTGACTCTCTCTCTCACACTTTCTCAATAATACATCATATCCTCACTACAATCTCTCAAAAATTACTCTCAATAATCACTCTTAGGTCGTGGATACCCCTCCCAAGAGGTATGTCTGATATGAAGGGTCACCAGAGCCACTACAGTGTCTCTTCATAGCTCACTACTGTCACTTCACTCTAGTCTTCTCTTGAGTCTTCAGCAGCTACTTCTTCCACTTCTTTCAGCTCTTTTGCACTTGTATTCACCTCTTTCCAAGGCTAGAAAACTTTCCCCAAAATCACACATACATTCCACAGAACACTTACAGAACAGTCTACAGAACAGTACCAGAACAGCTACAGTACAGAAGCAGAACAGAAACAGAACAGAAGCAGAAGCTCTACAGAAGACCTACAGAAGGTTACAGAAGGTTATCAAAACTTCATAACTCACTCTCAAACCATTTTAAACTCTCACAAACCATTCAATAAACTTTCACAATATCTCATTCTTCATCAATCAATACTCCATCCCTCCTTACAGAAGACAATCAGAACAAAACAGACCAAAACAGAACAAAACAGAAGGTATACAGAACCAATCAGAACCTATCAGAACATCATAGAACCATCAACAAACATCATGATCTTCCAAAACACAATCATTATCATCTAAAACACTCTCAATCCACTTCCTAATCAATCAATCATCTCATAAAATCAACCATTCAGCTCTCAAAAACAACAAAAATCATCCAAAAAACAAGTCATTTCAACACTCAACATATCCCCACACTTAATAAGGAAGCGTCCTCGCGACCCAGGAAAAAGGTAATACAAGTTCATAGAAAAGCTTCACTGTGATCTTCATTATCTTCTTACAAAAAATCCATCCACCACGACCCCAACTTATAACCTGTTTCTGATATAAAAATACAAAGAAAGGAAAACTCTATTGAAATTAACACCTCTTATCAAACTAAAAATCACCACAAATTTGTAAAGGATATAAGAGTTTGCTTCTTCTTCATCAGCATCATCTGCTTCAACTCTCCAACCACGACCCCATCTCGACAAATCTCCAAAACATAGCTCGTACACAAAATCCAATAGGAAACCACCACGTTCGTTTGACATACATGAACTCACAACACAAACACTAATACACAACACAACCATCTGAATGACTTCTTCAAAAAGAAGAGTTTGGCATTAAAAAGCTTCCACCATACATTGGAAAGGCATCAATGAAGATGATCCCTCTTAAAAGATTGATGTTGTCGGAATCGATCCATAGATAAGGATTCATCTACAAATTTTTTAGGAGGATTTTGGAAAAATTGGAGACAGCACATCCTTTCCAACAGGACCAAGTATCTGCTAGGCAAACAGAGGGCATGAAAATACAATATCTCCAGCTGTTGGGAATCAATGCTAACATTGACATTCATGCACAACTTTGGAATAGGCTTTGAATCAGTATGAGAGTGCCTATGCATATACGCCAGGTACCAAGCAAAGTGAGCAGTTAATCTCACTGAGGGATCTGCAGACTGTGAATATTGTTGGGCAAAATGAACATAGTTTTGATAAGCTTGACTTGAAACTGTCCATTCCCCTGGAATTACTGGCCAATTAATCTGCGGTCCTGTAAGGCAATCATCCGAACTCCATCCCCTTCTTCTGGAAATCTGAGTATCAAAACCGGCACAGTCACTAACCAACTGAGGTGGTTGAGATATGGAAGTGTTAGGAGAGGGTAATGGAATAAGAGAAAGTGGATGTAGGGAAGGATAGGAAAAATCATAAAAGGAAGAAAAGGTTAAAGAAGGAGTGGCAGAAATGTGGAAGGAATCACTACGGAACGGTGTTAACTGATAAATAGGAAATGTGGAGGGTACATTAATGAGGGGTGAAGGACAGGGTGGAGAAGGGGAAAATACCCTATCCTCAATAAAGGAACAGTAAGTGAAAATAGGAATTTGAGGGAAATTGGAAGGTTGGAAAAGAAGGGGTAAAATGACTGTGGAATTAGTTTGACAAAGGGAAAAATATATAGCATAGCGGTGAGCCAATTGTTGGTAATAGAGGAGGGTAGGAACAGAAGGTCCCAAAAGAGATCGTCTATGATAGGCATCAAAGAAAGTAGCATCAAATGGATTATGTTTGGAAAGATAGGTTAAGAGATCCATCCTCAGTTGGTTAGTATTCTGTACTAAGGTAGGAGCTGTGTTTTGTCTTTGATTGAGGACCACCGAATCAATCATAGGATGCCATGAATTATCCTGACAATCAGCTACTTTGGAGGAATAACTTTGGAACATATCAGCTATGCGCAACTCCAAATGATTGACATATAAAACAGCCTGTAAGACCACATTCCCCACATACCATGCCATATCTACCTCATCTGGAATTAACAAATCTCCTCGGAGATACATGTATGACATTAACATGGTGTCTGGCGTGACAGAATCTTCAAAGAGCATTCTAACTACCTCTGTCAACAACTCAGCAGACCAAGCCCCACTCCAGCCATCCTCGGGAAAAGGTAAATCCATCGTGGAAAGCTTCATATAGAAGACCAACTTCTGCAAGTGGTAGTGGACAAAGAAAGAATGGTCTGGTAAGACATATTCCTGAAACTGTTCAAAGGTAGACCATAACAAGTCCATTCTGGACTGCAATCTTTCCACTTTGTCTTGGAATAGAGGGCACAAAGTAGCCTGTCTCTGTAAGGCAGCCAAGTCCTGCTGTGAAAGAGAAGGAATTAATGGAACAGGAGGGCTTGGAGGAACAGAGCGGGACTTTGCAAGCTGATCCTGCAACTGCTGGATTTGGGAGGCTTGGTTGGCCACTGTGTCATTAGCCATCTGTAAAGCTGAAAGCTTGTCATCTAAAAGAACTTGGAATTCTTTCGCTTCACTGGACATCCTCTCCTTCTCTGCTGAAAGGCTAGTAACCTGTGACTGAGCCTCTAGTAATTGGGTCTTCAATGAAGAAATCTCATCACTTTGAGTGGCAACCAGTTGGGTTTGCTGTTCCATTTGCTTAAATAGATCTGCTAGGGTATCCTTAGCAGATGCTAACTCAGATGTTGCCTTATGCAACTGGTCTTTGGACTGCATGAGCTCCTCATAGAAAGATGCGTCAAAAGGTTCTCCTTTGAAGGGTAAAGACAGAGCCTTCCCTAAGCCTCGAGACGTCAATGTCATAGACATGCCTTGGACTACTCCTGTCTTCTTGCTGTAAGAGGCCAGGAACTCATCACATACGGACGGATCCTCTGGAAGTAATGGAAAAGGAGTGGCCACAAAAGCAGCAAGTCCTGCCTTCGTGAGAGGCTCAAAAGTAAGTAGGGACGAGTAATCCCTACTAACTAGTGGGACGTACTGGATAGGGGGAGGAGCATGAGAAGGCGCCATTCAGATGGTTACACACACACCACAAACACAGACAATCAAAGAGAATGCCTGCAAAGCAACAGACAAAAACCAAGGATAAGAGGATTACCAAATAAAACGTGACCCGACCTACTAACCCCAAGCAAACCACATCCTAGAAAAAATTTGACATGACCTCGAGACAAATGCGACCGAAAGCTTCATGCGATGCATCAGACAAACACCCTGAACCCCGGATCAGGCAATAAAAGAAAAAACTGCATACCGTACCCGTAACCGTAACTAAGACAGGAAACCAAAACCATACCATATCCGACACATATCAATACGACATCTGTGATAGAACCAAGACTGGACCATGGAAAACAACACTAATGACTGCGTATACCCCTCCCACGAAACGGTTCATGAAAAAGGGGATTAAGTGCAGTGAGGGGGGAATTAATTTAATGAAGGGTTGATTTTAATCAAATATTAAAAATGGGTGAATTTTTATTAGGTGATAAACCTTAGCAAGAAAACGGCGGTTCCTTATTATAAATTTATTTACCAATTATTAGGTTAAACGGTGCAGTTATACGATTCCCGGACTACGATTCCCGACTGGGTCTCTAAATGCAATTTATTGATTATAATTAAGGTGATGTGGAGCGCTTTTTTGCCAGCGCGTGCTCATGTGACGGCTGGTTGATTTTAATTAAAAAATTTGAGTGCCTCTTTAGCGCACGTAGCGCGTGCTAAGTGAACGGCTGGTTTATTTTAATTAAAAAAAATATGTGTGTTGAGCGCGAATGCGCGTGGAAACTGTGGGTGAATTAAAGAATTCATTTTAACAATTAATTGTGATTAAGGGGGAAAATAAATAAATACATCACAGAAAATAAATACCTGGAAGGGTGTGTATGGAATGCAGGAATGCGCACAGAAGAGTCCCAGTAAAGGAAAAGCAAAAAGCACTGATGAAACAACAATGAGAACACCTTAGCAGATGTGTTAAGTTGGTTTATGTTGGTTTGTTATTTTATTTTTATTTTGTTTATTTTTAGTTGTGATTTTTTATGTTTGAATAAACGGAAAATGAGCAAGGGAGGTGAGGGAAATTTTTTAGAATGTTTTTAGAATGTTTTTAGAATTTTTTAGAATTTTTTACAATTTTTAAAATGATTTTTCCATATGTTTTTTGGCAATTTAGGGGTAATTTTAGGAAAGATGGATTTTTCTGAAATTATAGGAAAGGCAATTCCTAGCAGAAAAAGTTCCAAAAATTGGCAACTGGCAGAAGGAATTTTTAGAAATTTTTTTAAAATTTTTTATGGAAAAATTAATGTAGTGATTAATTAAGTCATATTAATCACATTAGTCACATTAGTCAATGAGACATAAGTCACATTAGTCAGGTTAGTAGGATAAGTCAGGTTAGTCTACCTAAGTCTAGTCTGGGTAGTTAAGGTTAAGTAAGTTAGGTCTAACTAACCTAGTCTGGTTAGTTAAGGGTAAGTAAGTTAGGTCTAACTAACCTAGTCTGGTTAGTCTAACTAACCTAAGGTAGGTTAGTGGACTAACTATAGTTAGGTTAGAGTTAACCTAACCCTAGTTAAATGATGACTTAGGTTAGTGGTTAATCAAACTAAGGTTAGTAACTAATTAAACTAAGGTTAGTAACTAATTAAACTAAGGTTAGTAACTAACCTTAGTTAGGTGAAAGGGTGGGAGGAGGAGGAGGCTGAGGTGGTGGAGGATGGTTGGAGGCAGCCACGGGCGGAGGTGTAGGTGGAGGCGACCGCTGGAGGAGGCGAGGAGGGTGGCGAGTCCGCTGGCGGGAGGGTGGAGGAGGCAGAGGCCGCGGGCGTGGCAGGAGGCACGGGCGGCGGAGTACGCAGGGCGGCGGCGGGCAGAGACGTCGTGGGCGACGCTGTGACTGCGGCGGGGCGGAACGCGACGGCGGCGAGCTGGAAGGCGACGGCGGTGCTGGCGGCAGACTGGGGGGGAGGAGGAGGAGGGAGGGGAGGAGAAGGAGGAGAGGGAGAGGAAGAAGAGTGGGAGGAGAGGGAGAAGACAAGGAGGGGAAGTGGAGATGGAGAAGGCGCAGAGAGAGAGAGAGAGAGAGAGAGAGAGAGTGGGTGGAGATGGAGAAGACAAGGAGGGGAAGTAGAGATGGAGAAGGCGCAGAGAGAGAGAGAGAGAGAGAGTGGGTGGAGATGGAGGGAGTCGTGGGCAGGAGAGAAGGGAGAGGATACGCAGAGAGAAAGAGAGAGAGAGAAAAGAGAAAGAAAGAGAAAGAGAGAGAAGAGAGAGAGAAGGGACGGTTGGCGGGAGGGGGTGGCCGTTGGTTTTTTTTTTAATTATTATTATATTTTTTTTTGTTTTTTAAATAAAAGGTGGGCGGGCAGGGGAAAGGGAGGATGGGCGGGGTCAAGAGGGGGCGGATCCCCGTCCCGCGCACGTGCGCGGGGCGGGGTAAAAAAATTTGCCGTGACGGGATTGAAACGACGCGAGGAAGACGGTACGGGTTTCGCGGACACGACCGGGGCGCGTGGAGATTCATAAAATCGAAAAAGGGCGCGTTCACGCGCAAAACGAGCGCGAGAAAAAAACGGAAAAATAAAGAAAAATTAATAACTCCCAATCCGGATGTCAAAACGAAATATCGTAAAAACGAAAAGTGGGCAGGACAACAGGGGGAAACAAGGAAAATACGGAACGGGGGTTCCGGGAGGGGTAAAGGGCAGTCACGTGCAAAAAACACAAAAAACGAACCAAAAACGCAATTTAAAAATTAATATCGAAAGATCCGTGCATCGGAATGAAGTTCAGAAAAAAGGAAAACGGTGCAGTTAGATGTGCCCGACAATCTTATCATGTCAAAACATAATCCCGACTGAGATAAGATGCGTTCACATGGGAAAAACCCAAAAAACAAACCCGAAAATGGGATCGGAAATTAATATCGAATAAACCATTCACCGGAATGACATGCAGTAAGAAGGAAAAATGTCCACAGGAAGGGGGGACACAGGGTTATCATGTTAAACCGCAGGTCCGGTAGAAGTAGGAGGGGTTCACATGTGAAAAACTCCAAAAATACTCCCGAAAAGTCATTTAAAATTTAAGAAGTAAAAATCCGAACGTCGAAAAAGGATGGAGGAAAAAGGAAAAAGGTAGGGGAAGGCACGGGGGACACGGCTGTCAAATCAAATTGGAATTCCGATGCAAATAGGGCAGGTTCACATGGAAAAATGTCAAAAATACGCACGAAAAAGTCTTTAAAAAACCGGAAAATTAATAACGGACAAACCATGTATCGGAATGATGCGGAATAAAAAGGAAAAATGTTAAGGGAAAAGCGGTTGTCAGGGCTATGATGTCAGATCACGGTTCCGAAACAAGAAAAGCGCGTTCACATGGAAAACCGGCTAAATTGCGTAAAATGCGTCAAAAATTAATAACTCGAAAACCGTGCACCGGAACAGGGGTAGGTAAAAAGGAAAAATGGACCGTTCAATGGGAGGAACAAGGCTATAAGGTTGGATTTGGATTTTGGTGAACGTAGGATGCATTCACATGGAAGGACCTCAAAATCAGGGAATGAAGGAAAACTGCAAGGAAACAGCCCCAAGGGTGGGTGGGAAGGGATCCCATTAGGATAAAAGCAAGTCATGGCACACATGCATGAGCAAAATAAGGCATATGCAGATGAGTATGCAATGTAGACGCGCAGGGACGCGTCCCCACACTTAAGACCTGAACGGATAGGGTTAACCGAACAATAGGGACCTAGGACCACGCCATAGACCATCCACTAACTTCCCCACACTTAAAACATGACCAGCACAAAGAAACAGAAGTTGTAGGGTTAGAAAAACTTGGCTCGTTTCGTCAAGAATCAAGGTTGAGTGTCGATGGCACGTCCAGTGTTGTTGTTGGCGCTGGAGGAACCAAGGCATCTCTACAGCACACGTCCGTCATGGCAGGGACCACGCGGCCGTACCCAGGGAGGTAGCTGATGGAAGGAATCGTAGGAAATTCGTCGATGATGAGGGATACTACACTCAACTCACAGTCACTCAAACGAATTGAAAGAACGGTCACTCGCCCCATGACTAATATCACTTGAGGAAGAATGATTAAAACCCATAACTCATACCCGGTTGAGGAATCAACAAGGGGGAATGGTGCAAAGGGAGTATGCCAGGGTGCACAGTTGATGGTGCATTAGTGCGTCCAACCCGTCTGGCATAGGTGCAAGGAGAAAGGCAAGGGAGCCTTACAGTGCAGTGTACAGAACAGGGTGATGTGTCTTGTGATGACGGTAAAGACCCATCCTGTGGGTGCATAGGGAAACGGGAACATACCTGACTCCAAGTGTCGTAACGTCCCTCAATCTCACCTCTCGGTAATTGATTGAAGAAACTCCAGTCACACTCAACCCACCCTCTGTCTCACGCTCTGTTGATAGATACAGAAGGGTAGTCTTTTACTAAAACCCATTGATGTAATCCTCACAATCACTTGTGCAAAGGGTGTATGCCTTGTGCGCATTTGATGGTGCAACTGTGCATCCCGCCCTGTGCCGGCATACGGTGCGAGAATGAAGGCCAGGGAGCCTTATAGTGCAGTGCACAGAAACAAATTGTGCTTTGTGCTTTGAGAGGCCCATCCCGTGCGTGCAACACTTCATTCACACTTCTCACCTCGCATTTGATTTGAAGGGAAAAAACTGGTCTCTCGCCCCACCCTCTGTCTCACTCTCTGTTGATAGATACCGAAGGGCAGCCTTTTCCTGAAACCCATTGATGTAATCCTCACAATCACTTGTGCAAAGGGTGTATGCCTTGTGCGCAGTTGATGGTGCAACAGTGCATCCCGCCCTGTGCCGGCATACGGTGCGAGAATGAAGGCCAGGGAGCCTTATAGTGCAGTGCACAGAAACAAATTGTGCTTTGTGCTTTGAGAGGCCCATTCCGTGCGTGCAACACTTCATTCACACTTCTCACCTCTCATTTGATTGGAAGGGAAAAGACTGGTCTCTCGCCCCACCCTCTGTCTCACTCTCTGTTGATAGATACAGAGGGCAACCCATACGCACTTCCCCATCCGGTTAGGATGAAAGCTCACATCACTCAAGGGGTTGTCGATGAAGATCGCGTCATCAGTTGTTGAAGAGGCGTACCCAGGGAGGTAGCCATCAAATCGAATATTGTGTTGGATAGGAACATGTTGTCTGCTAGAGGACAGGTAGTCACTTTGCAGAGAGACACAGGACGCAGCGTACCAAGGGAGGCAGCTTCGGAATTGAATCCTAGGGATATCAATTAATGAATCCGCTTTCTGGACTGCTGGGTGTTACCACCTTTTCCACAGCCAGCTTCTCGCCCAAGGGTGTTTACCACCTTTTCTTGGAACGAGGCCCGCTATGACAGGGAATTGCTTCCTTTTCTCTCATAACAGATTTGTTTTGTTTTTTTTTTTCTTTCTCTTTTCTTTTTTTTTTTTAAATTCCTGAGGGTGTTTCCACCTTTTCTCGAAGCATAGGTCGGCATGACAGGGACTTAAGTCCTTTTCTCCCATGACCGATATGTTTTTTTTTTTCAAATTGAACAGGGGAATGGTGGAAAGACCATGTGTCAGAACCCACCTCGCCACTATCGCTGATGGAAAATAGAGGATAAGAGATCAAAGTTGGAAGGGGGGTTTAAGGGGACAGAGGGTTGCGTCCACTTCATCAGGAGTGATCGAAGAACGGCTATCAGAAGTAGCATCATAAGAAGTACAGTGCCGCGCCAACGAGGGAAAGGATCAAGTGTCCGTAATTGTCAAGATCCCCAAGGAGGGAAGTACTTCTTCAGGCGATATCCATTGATCAGAAAGGGATCATCAGAGGCATCAACGGTCTGTACTTGGACAGAACCATTAGGGTTGACGGCAAGTACCTTATAGGGGCCCATCCACCGCTGTTGGAGCTTGCCAGGAAACTTGCCAAAGCGTGAATCATAGGCTAGGACCAAATCACCTTCTTTGAACTCCTTGTGCTTGATGAAGCTATCATGGTAAGCCTTGCGTCGAGCTTGCGTGGCTTCCATGCACTGTAGAGCCATCCTGCGAATTTCGTCCAAACATTCCAAGTGCAGGAGACGGCGTTGCAGTGAATCATCATCCCCCAAACGCTCTTTGATCGCCACTCTCAAAGAGGGTAGTTCCAGTTCAACAGGAAAAACAGCTTCTGTACCATACACCAACTGGAAAGGTGTCTGTCCCGTTGCTGCTTTATGAGAGGTTCTGTACGCCCAGAGGGCCTCTGTAAGTCGATCGTCCCAATCACGACGATGTGCAGCAATTGTTCTTGTCAGAATCAAGCAGAGGATGCGATTCGTGACTTCGACTTGGCCGTTGGCTCTGGGGTAATAAGGAGTGGACTTGCGATGGCGGATCTTATACAACTCTGTCAACTCCTCCATGACTTTGTTAAGGAAATGAGTGCCTCTATCACTTACCAGCTCTAAGGGACTGCCAAAATGGGTGATGATATTCTCGTACATGAACAGGGCCACGCTGTTACCATCGTCCCGCTTGAGAGCTTTAGCTTCACACCACTTTGTGACATAATCCGTACATACGAGGATGTATCGGTTCTGTCTCCTTCTGGTAGGAGGATCGATTGGACCTACGAAGTCAATGCCCCACTTCTCAAACGGCTTCAACGGAAGGATAGGTTGCAATGGCATGGCACTTGTCTTCGTGGGTTTCCCCATTCTTTGACAAGCATCACATCGTTTACAGTAATCATAGGCATCTTTGTGGATGGTAGGCCACCAATATCCCGCTAGCAGAGCCTTCCTGGCCGTAGCTTTTCCTGCAAAGTGACCTCCACATGGCTCATCGTGGCAAGCCTTCAGAACAATCCCAATCTCTTTTCCTACAACACATCTTCTGAGCACTTCATCTTTGCCTTTCTTGTACAGTGCACCGCCTAACAAGGTATAGGGGGCTGATTCTAGCATGAGCTTCTTCCTTTCCCGACTAGAAATACCAGGAGGGTACTGTTGGGTTGCCAGCAGATTGGCAATGTCCGCATACCAGGGAGTGACAGTTTCTACCAAAAATAGGGAAGCATCAGGGAGGTCTAGATCATCCTGCTCCTCGTCTGCAGTTTGTGGGATACGCGACAGATGATCAGCCAGAACATGGGAACGACCAGGCTTAGTAATCACCTCAAAGTCGAACTCCTGAAATAGAAGGAGCCATCTCATCAATCGTCCTTTCACATCTGCTTTGTTCATCAAGAAGGACAGGGCCTCATGATCCACATAAAATTTAAAGTGGGTGGATAGGAGGTAGTGGCGAAACTTCTCCAGGGCAAACACCATTGCCAAGCACTCCAGCTCTGTCACTGTATAGTTCCGTTCCCTATCAGTGACTTTTCGGCTTGCATAATAGATCGTTGATCCAACTTCGAGGAGCCCTTTTGGCAGAGGACAGCGCCTAAGCCTTCAATTGATGCATCAGTGTGTACGTGGAACTCTTTCGTCCAATCAGGAGGTTGCAGGATGGGTGCCTCAATCAGACACTGCTTCAGAGTGTGGAAGGCTTTGTCACATTCTTCCGTCCAAGTAAACTCTGCATCTTTCCTCAGAAGCTTGTGCAAGGAAGTTGCCTTTGTCGCAAAATGGGCTATAAACCTTCTGTAGTAACCCACATGGCCTAGGAATCCCCTCAACTGTTTGAGGTTGGTGGGTGCTGCCAGAGCTGCGATCTTTTCAATCTTTGCTGGGTCTGTTGATATCCCTTGTGCAGAGACAATGTGGCCCAACAGAACTCCAGAAGAAACCCCAAAGATGCATTTGTCGGGGTTGAGGGAAATCCCATACTCCCGGCATCGGTCAAAGCATTGTTCCAGGTGGTCCCAGTGTTCACTGATCAAACTATAGACACAGAAGTCATCCAAATATACTTCGATAAAGTCATGCAGATGATTTTGAAATGCAGCCATCATGACTCGTTGGAAAGTAGCAGGGGCATTGCAAAGCCCAAATGGCATCACTCGGTAAGCGTAGGTCCCCCATTCTGTGGTGAAGGTTGTTTTGGATTGGTCTTCTTCTGCGATCTGGACTTGGTTGTATCCGCTGAATCCATCCAGAAGAGAATAAAGTTCATGTCCTGCCACTGTATCCAACAGTTGGTCTGTGAAAGGGATAGGAAAATGATCCTTCTTTGTCTTGGAATTAAGCTTTCGAAAATCCACACATATTCGCAATTTGCCATTCTTCTTGGGTACAACCACAATGGGTGAAATCCATTCACTATTTGCCACTGGATAGATGAACTCGGCTTCCAGAAGCTTCAGCAGCTCCGCTTTCACCAATGTGGAATAATTCGGGTTCATTCGCCTCTGTCGTTGCCGTACTGGCTTGGCATCAGGCTCCAAGTCAATATGATGTTGACATATTGTGGGATCAATCCCCTTTAGGTCTTTGTAAGACCATGCAAACACGTCCAAATTCTCTTTCAACAAGTTGTACAAGGTTGACAACTCCTCTTCTGGGAGACTGCTACCCACCTTCAAGTGGCGTTCAGTGCCTTCTGAATCCACAAAGGTTAACTGCCTTTCACCTTCTACTTCACGGATGAAGGTCCCGCGGACTGCTTCTGGATACAGATCCGACTCCTTCAAGGGAGTGGTGTCCTCTTCTGATGTCCCACTAGAACCAACTTCTTCTTTTGGTATAGACTTAGGTTGCTCCTTAAGACGTTGGAATGGGATAAGAGCCGTTTCGGATTTGGTTTCAAAATTAATTACCTCTTGACTTGAAGACTCCTCTTCTGAAGATGACACATCCAGGAACGTCACATAGCAGGGACCCTCTGATGCCTGTTGGATTGGTGGGACTGGTGCTTGTTGGCACGGTGCATCATCATCATCTTTCTTTGGCAAGGATGGGTTAGGACGACATGAGCCACTGCTGAAAGACGGCTTGCTCTTCTTAATCCATTTCTTATAAAGGTTTTGCATAGAAGATCCATTTACCAGACCAAATGGTACCATCATCATTCTGTCCCATAGCATGAGCTCATCGGCTTCTGATGCTTCTGGAACTTCTTCCTCAAATGTATCCTCTTCGGGTGGGATAGACTCTTCTGGCTCACTTTCATCACCTTCTTCGTCCATATCATATTCATCCTCTTCTGTCTCTGTCTCTGTCTCTGCGTCTGCTTCTGTCTCTGTTTCTGCTTCTGTCTCTGTAGGAGCTCTGTAACAGAAGAACAGATTCTCTGTTTCCTCTCCTGTCTCTGTCTCTGTTTCTGCTTCTGCTGTGACCATGTAACAGGGAGAGCAGTACATCCATGCTTCTATCTCACTGTCAGAAGTGATTTCAGAAGGCATTCCTGATTCAGGCAGGAAGTATTCACCCAATGATAATGGCTTTGCATCTTTTGGAAGTCGGCTTACAGTATCCACTGTTAAGGAATGTGCCACTGTTTTCTTGGGAAGGATCTGTTTGACAGCATCTTCGTCTGCTGATGTTCCATCTGTAGCCTTGTTAGGAGAATCAGAAGATAATTCCAAGGAGGTGGATCCATGTCCTTTTTGAGAACCATACAGTTTCAGCACCACTTTGTTGGGTCCTCGACCCAAGGTCAAGGTTCCTTTGAACCAATCCGTCCTTGCTCTGGCTTCAAAAAGCCATGGTCTGCCTAGTAACAGGGGATAGGATGTACCATAAGAGTTTGGCTTCACCACCAAATAGGTTAGCCAATAATCTTTTCCAGCCACGGTAGTCTTCACATATGGGAGAATGCCCAAAGGCTTGATTCTGCTCTGATCCGCCAGTCTGATGAGCCATTGGGTTGGTTGCACACCTTGTAGACCTAGATCCTTCATTGTCACATCCGTCATAATGTTCACTGATGAACCACCATCAATCAGTGCATTTGCAATGAAGCAGCCTTCTATCCACACACCAGTCTCTGGAGTACCTGGATCTAGGAAAGCATTAGCTACATCCACTTCTTTTACAGGCTCTGGAGCCTTGTTGGACTTTGTTGCTGTTGAGGGAGCAATCCTTAAACCACGTCTTTTCGTCAGTATACTTTTGAATCTTTTCCGGCAACTGGGGGACAACATCAATAATTGTCGGAATGTGAGGTTTGGTCTAAAGGTATCTAGATCTCTGACCAGATCGTATTCCTTAATCGGATCCACTGGCTTCTCTAACCGATTAGGGAATGGGGCAACACCCATTTTCATTTTTCCTCTTTCTTCCAACATAGGAATTACAGGAACTTCTTCTGCCACTTGTGGCACTTCCTCCTCTTCTGTATCCTGGACCTCTGGTCCTGTCTCTGTAACTGTCTCTGTAACTCTCTGTGGCACTGTAGGGCTCTGTACGGCACTGTTAGGCTCTGTTCTGTTCTGTTCTTCTGGTGGAAGATTGAACTTCACTGTTCTGGCAGGAGGGTTATTTTCTTTCTGGATAGGTGGTTCTTTCTGCTTTGCACGCGTGATGGCAGCAACTTCCAATTCTACTAAATTGGAGGTAGGCTCTTGGGCCTTGGCTGGACTATCAGTAGCACTGTTTTTCACTGGGGCTGGGCTTGGACAGTCTTTTGCAGTGTGGCCTTCTCCTTTGCATCGACTGCATAAGGGCTTGTAATCCACTGACCTTCGAGGATTTGGACAATTTGGTGAGATGTGTCCCTTTTCTCCGCATCTGTAACATTCCACTTCTGATCTCTGACCACCGCCAGACTGTCTTCCTCTGTAACTTTGAGAGGGAAATCTTATGGGTCCGAAATTAGGACCAAACTCTCTAGGCTTGGGTCCAATATCTTGTGTTGTCATTTTGGATTCCAACAGGTTGAATCTTGCGTCTTCTTCCTTTCTTCTCCTATCATGTATCTCCTTCAGAGAGCAAATGTCCTCTGTATGGTTCTTTCGCAAACAGTAGGAACAGAAGGCTCCAGGGATGGTTGGTTTCCGTGTACATTCAGTGGCTAAATGGCCTGCTTGATGACACTTATCACACCAAGTATTTGACCTCATCACATCTCTTCCTGCTCCTGCAACATTGGATATGCTCGCTGTGTTCACTTTCAGCGTCTGTAGTTGCTCTGTAATCACATCCATCAACTCCTTTTTGATGTTTGCAACTGAGTTGGATAAATAATCCTTCAAGCTTTCTCCTCCTGACGTACTGGTAGGAGGGTTTTGAGGAGGTTCTGTAATCACTGCATAAACAGGTTGGGCTGGTACAGAGGGGTCTCTGTCCTGGTTCTGATTCAGGGCTCCTGTTTGAACTGTTGGCTGTTGACTCCAGTTGGTAGGGTTCCACTGTTGCTGCTGATTTGGCATTGAGGAAATTGGTTGGGACCATTGTTGTTGTGGTTGAGCCATCATTTGAGGCATGGATTGTGGCCATTGTGGATTTGGTGCACTGTACTGTGATACTGGGGGCATCTGTTGGTAGGGATAGGGAACAGTCCCTGGAACTGCATTTGGTGGGTACATCATTCCTGGCACCAGAGGAGGTAGGACTCCTCTTCCTGTATTCATTGCTAATCTAGCTTCCACTTCATCGTACAGTCTTGCACCTTCTGTTGCAGCTTGCAGGGTGGCTGGTCTTTGTAGCTCCACAAACTTACGGACTTCTGGTTGTAATCCTCTGAGAAATACCCCCTTTTGAATGCCATCATCTAGATTATGGTTAGTCCATCTCTTCAAGATGGATTCCATTCGCGAGACATAGGCTTCCACTCTTTCTCCAGAGGACTGACTTAGGTTCATAAATTCCTCTCTCATCCGCTCTTCAAAACCTTCACGCCTGAATTTAGTGAGGAAGGCCAACTTCAGGTCGTCCCATGTGCCAAAAGTTCCTGCTGCTTGTCTCTCATACCACTGAAACGCCGCGCCCTTGAAAGTGGCGGGGAATATCGCTAACCAATGCTCAGGGGTTCTGGCATTGTTAGCCACACACGCTACCATAAACTCTGCTACATGAAGATCGGGGTCTTCATTGTACTCTCCCTTAAAAACTGGCAATGGGACTACATTCGCTGGCCTGTCATCAATATTTCCAGGACGGATCTGGCTTGGAAGTGGACCTCCAGCAGGAGGAGGAAGGGCTTGATGTGCCATTGGGACTTCTGTAAAGAGTTCCACAAGGGCGTCAAAGGCGGCTTCTGCTGCGAGCTCACTCTCGGCTCTGATTCTTGCTTTCTCTCTTCTTACGTACCTCTGGACTCGTTCCAACGCTTGCCTTTTTATTGCGTCATTCATCAGGGGGTTGGCTCCACTATGTTGTTAGTGCTCCCCAGAGGATTAACAGAAGACTTCAGTCTCTGGAGGACTCTCTTGTCAACATTTCTTCTACTTCTTTCTTTTCAACGTCCCTGAATTCTGCTTTCATGCCACTGCACAGGGGAAGGTATTCGGTTCTGAAGGTGTCAAAATGCATACGTCTGAGCATTGTGGTGGTGCCATCATCATAGTAATGCCAGCTTCTGATGGTTTCAATAGTGTATGTTGTGAAAAACAATCTGTTCTACCAACTTCCAGTGGGTTGCTAATTGAACAAACAGAAGATTATCAGTACACCAAGCATCCCATGTATCTTGCTGTTGAGCATCCACGAACAAATTCCAACTCTTTTCCTTCTTGTCTTTGTGAACCTCGACAGACCAAGACTCCTGAAGCTTCTTCACAATCTTCCACTTGATGTTGTCTGGAAACTTCTCAATGAATGCCAAATCTTCCATGGATGTTCATTCTCTCTGTTTCTGTTCTTCAGTTTGTTCCCAAACAGTTTGCCACCAAGATGCAAGTTTCTGCTGCTTCAATAGGAAGAGGAAACTGTCCACTACATAGAGCATGCATCATAATGGTGATGTGTTTCCGCCATTGTGGGATGAACTTCTTGTGGAAAGTGGCTTTGATTATGAGAAATTCCAACTCTTCAGTGGAAGAAGGAACTTTACAATCATCCATTGAATTCTTCTCTTCTTGGCAATGCCATTTCCTTCATTTTCAGCCTCTTTTGGTGCTTGTTGATGGCAAAGTTCCCCGGCTGCGCACCAAAAACATGGAGCCCCGAGAGGAACACCAAGGAAAAGGGAATTCTCTTGCAAGAAAATCTATCTTGTAACATCAACAAGCTTGTTTATTATGTTTCATATGATCACAATGAAGAAAAGAACACCAGGCACAACAAATCTTCATGCAGCATCATGTAGATCTCCCACGGATTTAATAGAATCAACCATATCCTTCAACATCTTCACAAAATCCATCAATAGAACAAAGAAAGCAAAGAAGTACACCATCTTTGAATGGAAATACATCACATAGTATTCATCTTCAATATCTTCATAGTCTTCTCTCTCAATCTCTCTTATACAATCACTCTGTTTCAATAGAATTGGCTATCTCTGACTCTCTCTCTCACACTTTCTCAATAATACATCATATCCTCACTACAATCTCTCAAAAATTACTCTCAATAATCACTCTTAGGTCGTGGATACCCCTCCCAAGAGGTATGTCTGATATGAAGGGTCACCAGAGCCACTACAGTGTCTCTTCATAGCTCACTACTGTCACTTCACTCTAGTCTTCTTTTGAGTCTTCAGCAGCTACTTCTTCCACTTCTTTCAGCTCTTTTGCACTTGTATTCACCTCTTTCCAAGGCTAGAAAACTTTCCCCAAAATCACACATACATTCCACAGAACACTTACAGAACAGTCTACAGAACAGTACCAGAACAGCTACAGTACAGAAGCAGAACAGAAACAGAACAGAAGCAGAAGCTCTATAGAAGACCTACAGAAGGTTACAGAAGGTTATCAAAACTTCATAACTCACTCTCAAACCATTTCAAACTCTCACAAACCATTCAATAAACTTTCACAATATCTCATTCTTCATCAATCAATACTCCATCCCTCCTTACAGAAGACAATCAGAACAAAACAGACCAAAACAGAACAAAACAGAAGGTATACAGAACCAATCAGAACCTATCAGAACATCATAGAACCATCAACAAACATCATGATCTTCCAAAACACAATCATTATCATCTAAAACACTCTCAATCCACTTCCTAATCAATCAATCATCTCATAAAATCAACCATTCAGCTCTCAAAAACAACAAAAATCATCCAAAAAACAAGTCATTTCAACACTCAACACCTCCTCAATCACAACCTGAAAGTACAAAGTGTGTAGAGGCTTTAGTGAGAGCAGCACCTGCAAAGTGTGGGCATACCACAAACATGGCAAAACACCAGAGGCTGTCACAGAAAAGGCTAAGTGTGGGTACCATAAACATGGTGGACATCCAGAGGCTATAACAGGGGCCTCACAAAGTGTACAGAGGCTATAGTACAAGGCTACATGAGGAGTTTTTACAAGCTTATGAAAGGAACATTAAGGCAAGTACAATGCTTTTAAAACAGAAAATGAGAGACAAGGACTGATAGGCCCTTGTGGTCTTTTTCAGCATATGCTTTCTCTTTGTCAGCATGGAAAATCTTCTTGTCTTTCATCTTTGGCTCTTCAGCTTTGAATGATGTGATCATTTGGTCTTCATGGCTGATCTTCTTCTTGTCCTTCTTCTCTTCTTCATTGTCTGTTTGGTCTGCTTCTTCTTTGACTTTGCTTGCAGCTTTAATCTTCATGTCCATGTCCCCCTCAAGCAAAGGTATCATCTTTGAGGTAGTGGAAATGTCTTCAAAA
Source organism: Lygodium microphyllum (assembly GCF_053477565.2). Classification (NCBI taxonomy): domain Eukaryota; kingdom Viridiplantae; phylum Streptophyta; class Polypodiopsida; order Schizaeales; family Lygodiaceae; genus Lygodium; species Lygodium microphyllum. The sequence continues at coordinate 13,280,376 of NC_141146.1, read as the reverse complement.
TCTTCTGATGGATTCATTGGATTGAACTTTGATGTAGACAACTCCATGTCTTTCTGCAAGTAAGATAGCCAAGTCTTGCATGCAATGTAAATGGGCAACAAGAGTAATGTTACTCTTTATGACAGGTAACCACCCAAGAGACTTCATGCTTGGCATTTCCATGATGGAATCAACTTAAAATTTCTGAAACTTTCCAACACAGAGTTGAAATCTAATGTGTCAGAAGACACAACCAATGGCAGTGTGAAAACACACTATGTAGTATCAAAAGATACTATGGTTGAACTTGATGATGATTCTTGATGCTTTGATTTTGCTGATGCTTATCTTCTTGAATCTTTTTCTTGCTGGGAACTTCAGTAACACAGTGGATCAAAGTGACAGAGGCTTGGGTTGAGTGTCAAGAGAGAGAAAATGAAGAAAAATGAGTTTGAGAGATTTTGGCTATGGTGGAATTAGGGTTTCTGAGACAGGGGCCTGGTTTTTCTCAGATTGCAGGAGTTGTACTTGATGATTTTCAAATCTTTTTTTATAGAAAGATAGCTTACTTCATGGGCTATCAAAACCCCATAAGAATCGATCAGATTGTAGGCAGTATGGCACACGCAGACAGCTCGATCAGACACGACGCAGATTAGGACAGATGACGAATTTTCGTAATGCCAGGGTCAGGGCGCAATAATGTGGTCGATTGATGTGCCAGGGTGGAGCGCATTGAGCAGGAGAACAATCCCCTAGACAGAATCAGGAGCTAAAGTGGCCTGGTTGAGGAGTTATGGAAGCTCCAAGTGAGGTAGGTCCTGTCTGGCTATGGCAGACACAGGGCAGAGATTGAGAATTTTCACAATGCTGAAGCTATGCTTGCCCAAAGTCAATGATTGATGTGTCAAGAAGAAGCTCTCAAAGCAGGAGAACACTTTCCCAGAAGGAAGCTCCAGGAGGTTTGACCTGTAGAGTGAGATATAAGAGCTTCAAGCTGACAGGGTGATGCTGGCTATGGCTACCATGAAAGCTCAAGTGAAGGTAGAGTTGAGAGATGAAGTCATGGGCTGGAACTGTGGTGACCAGAGTTGAAGAGGAACTGAGAGAGAGCAGAAAAGAGCTAAGCCATGCTCAGCTGAGCTCTGATACCATGTTAAAGATGCGGGATCTAGAGCATGGCAGAGGCAGAAGCTATGGAGGATGGAAGATGAAGATACTACTCATGTTGACATTGACAAAGAAGGCAAATGTTACACAAGTGAATTAGGTTTCAAGATTGAGACTTGAACTCATAAACACAATCTTGTGTAGGACTGATAATGACATAGGGACTTGATAGAAAGAGACAAGTACTATTGCATTATCATCATATGAAAGTGATAGTCAAGTACATCATTATATAGGATTGCCTGGTAGCACACTACATCACTATGCCTATGGGATCTGTCTCTCTTCCTAGAATGAACTGCATCTTCCTAGCCTAGTTGTTCCATACAAAGGGGCATACATAGGGTGTGATTGGCAGATTCTCAACATAATCCAGCACAAAACTTTGACACCTGTTGTGTCATATCCATTTGTGGCACATACTTCAAAAGAGAGACGAACTTTGAATAGTATGCATCAAGGGATAGACCAAGCTGCTTCAATTCATAGAACTCGTTCATCTCCTGCATGTGGTAGGTAGGTGGTAGATATCTTCCTCGCACAGCTCTTTTTAGCTTCTCCCAAGTAACTGACCCTTCCGAGATCCCTTGGTCTTTGCACCATTGCTTCCACCAAAGCCTTGCTTCGCCGGTGAGCTTCAGTTTGGTGAGCACCATCGCTTGGTTAGCGGGTCCAGTACTTGCTGCTTTGAAATAATCCTCCATGGATTTGATCCAGATCTCGGCATTAGTTTGGACGGTCCTTCCCTTACCATCGAGTTCTGGTGGCTTGATTTTCTTGAGAAGAAACTTCTTCTCCTAAATCACGGTCGTACTTGGTGTAGGGGTCGGACTAGAAATCTACACTTGAGGTTGTGCCTGGGCATTAAAATTATTTACGTTAAAAAATTGCCAAACATTCCCCACATTACATTACATACCCAGTTTAGCTTTTAGCCAAGTGACCCAATCACTTAACTTCTTTATCAATACTCATAGTCAAGACAATCATTGATAGAAAGAAGTCTTATTTCATTCATATGGGCATAGCCCTTTCGAGTACAATTATTTTGTGGGAAGATAGAATAAGCTGATACATTAATTCGGGGAGAATAAGGTTGTGTTACATTCAGCTACAGGAACTGAGTAATAGTATGAATTGGGGTCATGGATTTTCAGGAATCGATAGGTCATAGGCAGATTAGGATATCCTTTCCTTTGATATCCGTTCTTTTCATAACGTCCCAACACCTTGATTCTGTTAGCAGGGATTATTCGAGTCACTTCATCATACACATATATGTTCTGCTTGACCTTTCGACTGCCGACATGTAGGGTTGGGTTTGCATGAGCCTCAACAAAGATGAACAGCTTCACAATCTTTAAGTCCTCCATCCACTTTAGTCTCTTCAAGTTGGTTCGAAGGTACGCAAGTCGGTGGGCAGCTATGTAATAAATTCCTGAATCACCCGTCCATCTTCGTTCCACATAAAGGGGTGAAGGATTGTAGATACGGTCTAGGATATTCATCATATCTAGCCTTCGATGATAATCCGAGGCACGCATCGCAATCATAAACATAACCTGGAACACCAAAAATTTGTTCCATGCTTCACGACTATGTAGACCAGCATTGATAAGTAAGTAAGAAAATGTTCTTAACAGCAACATTTGCTCTACTTCTCCTCATTAAGTTTCCTTAAAAATATTAGATCCTCGTTGGTTCGCTCTTATACCAACTGTAACATGTCCACCTGTCGACTTGTAGGACACGTCTTAGCAGCCCATCAGGAAGAGAGTCCAGAAAGCGCCGCTTGGCACTCCCACGGAATGTCACGGGGTTTGCGATCTAGGTCTTTCCGAGTCTCCACGAAGCGGAAGTATTCCGGCCATTCCCACTTAGGATCGACTTGAATTAGGATTTCCCTAATGGTCAAGTTTCTCAGAGGTAACTAGCGTCGAACCCAAGGTGAACTACTTTATGCAAACGTCAGGGTCGAAGCGGATTCATGCTGCACTTGGTTCAAGGAGAATGGAAAACGAGAGGGATGCAAAGCTCGACCTCTCTGCTTGTAAGGCATAGTCCCATTTCGTTCCCCTAAAACAGCATAAATCAATGACTCTAGTACTCTAGATTCTAGGTCATCGTTCCTTCCTGTCAATTTCCTTCGAGAAAAGTTCCCGGCCAACTGGGACCACCCTTCCGTAGGATGGACCCATGGTCACATCCACCACACTTTCCTCCAGGTTGCTTTAATTATCTAATTACCTACCGCATTTAGTTTGATATGCAAAGATAGCTTCCTTAATTAGCCAATTAGTCACTGATTCCTTCACATAACTTAAGCACTGACATATAAAAACAATGTCAAACAAGTTCCTTTTCAACAATTGATCTTATTTATCAGTCTTTGGAATACATCATATAATCCAGCCCGAAGGCTAATCCATAATCCGCCCGAAGGCAATTCCATAATCCGCCCAAAGGCACTGCAGCAATCCTCAGGGATCGCTATTCCAAGTTTCCGCCCGTTGACTAGTATGCGGGCCTTGAGATCCAATCTCCAGTCATATTGGCCTCTTATGCAAGACCCGGAGGCAAGGGATTTACAGCCAGAGCCCCCTGGCACCCAAGCGTCCTCCTACTCCAAGTAGCACCCACGGAGAGACCTCTCGCAGTGGGTTCGGTCCATGTACACGGCGCGGCTAACAACCCCCTTGGTTAGGGTCAGGCAAACAATCGGGAGTAACTGATGCTGCCTCTCCCTCCACGCTTTCAACCTGAAGCATTAGTTATTTTCCAGGATTAAATTCCTTGAGCAAAGAAGTACAAACAATGCTCCTAATTGTACAAACACAATCCATCTAGTGGTCGTTTGTTTGGCCAACTGCTAAGGTGTGAATCCTTCTCTTCGAATGCATCTAGCATTCGATCCGGGATGAATTGCGACTTGGCAAGATCCCCAAGGGTTTCGTTGCTTGTTTACCCTTTTAACCTTGGGTTAGGGTTTATACCCTATTAACCCAATTAACAAACACCTTAGGTTTCCCTATATTAAGGTCAACAATTTCTTGGGCAACCTTGTCGCCCTAACTTGATCGGTCAATTTCTCGCTAGGCAATACGTAACTTCCCTAACTTGGCAAATCAACCCAAGGAAGGGTGATGTAGTAGGATGACTACTCATCCTCTTGCAAGTTAGGCTTGCACTTAAACTCGCCAACCGTGTTCCAAGGGGTGGCAATTCTACTTTGTGATTTAAACACAACATCTTCCAACGTTGCAACTTCTTGCATAGGTGTCGCGCCTGGCTTATGGGGTTATTTCTCCCCTCGCACAGTATTCCTTGGTCAAGGATACCTTGGTCAAGATGTAGGGTTTGGGAGTCTTCTTGACCTAACCCAACCCTAACCCTACTAGGCTGACAACGTTTGGCCCTAGGGTTTCTAATTCCATACGAAGGTTTAGTATTAGGCCAATTGACCCTAGGGTAAGAACCCTAGATTGTTTCTTGCATGGGCATTTAACTAACCCTAACATTCTGTGAATGTGGGTAGGACCTTTGAGATCGAAAGTCTTGGCTTGGCATCCCAAGTGCAATACTAGGCAGAATTTTTTACGTACCAAACCCTACCTAGCACTTGGAGGTGTTCGTCATACCAACTATTTATGCTTTTGTGAATTCCATGTGGGTTATGGCATTACAAGCGATCTACCTAAATCGATCTAATTGTCTTGTGACAAGAGGTGGTTTTTTCTTGGAGATACTAATATTTTTCCTAAAAAGGTGTAAATAGTTGCAAGACATAACATTACATGCAAATATGCGATTCATTGATGTTTTCCTTGTATGCAACTATAAAATGTACAATGACCATTTCCTTTTCTTGCCTAAACTATAATGATTGACAATTTAGGACTAACTCATATAGAAACCTACATTGAGTTTCAACAAGAACTATGCTCATAACCCTTCGCTTAGTGCATTGAATTCAAGCCTTAATATGAAATGCATTCTTCCCTAAATACAACCTTCGATAAAAGAAGTCCATGCATGATGAATGTCATAAGACTACTATTGACTTAATCTGTCGTACAGCACTTAACTCAGCCTAGGATGCAATTAACATCGCATGCAACTTGCAAGGTACATAAATTCCTTTCATACATGCAACTACTTGGACAACATCTAATGGACGTCAATGCTTTTCTCGTACGAATCACAACTAGGAGATTACTATCTAAATGCATTATGCACTTTTTCTTTTTTGTGAGGAAATCAAGGATGCATTTAGACAAATCCACCTTTTAACCTATGCAATATGCGCTTAAGATTGCAACTTGGAAATGCAAATAAACCCAAATGCACGACATGCACTAACTCTTATAAATCGTCCAAGGAAATAAATTTTCCAATGTATTTTAACTTGACTACGTGAATTAAAGACATGCTTAAATGCATTATTTTCAAGCGAGAATCACTTTTAAGAACCTGGGCATTGAGATTCAGGGTGTTATCCACATGCGAACTCGGATTGGAAGCTCCCGCATGTGCGCCTCGCGTCTTTAGCTTTGGAGCCATCTATGCAGTGTATTTTGTCGCAGCAACTCCCCCCTTGATTTCTCGCGTGTCCCAAAGTGTCACAGTCTGCGATCTCCTCTCCTACGTAGGACACGGTCCTTGGAGACTTGGCTTTAAAGTTCCCGGGAGGGCACGGGGGAACGGGACTTTAGGAAGCTTAAAATTAGAAGCTTCTAAAGAAGATTCCATGCTTCTATCTCTGACAGAAATGTGGAAAAAACGTGATGATGGGAAGGATGGAGGGGACGATGGCAATGACAATGATTATGATGATGGTGATGGTGAGGTGGAGGCGGCGTGGCAGCAGTGGCCTGGCGGCACTCCACGGCAGTAGGGCGGTGATGGTGGCTCCTCACGACAAGGTGGGCAGCACGGCGGTCTTCTTCTTCTCCCCTCTCAAGCTTCAAGGGGGGGTTCATATAGTTAGAGGGGGGGAGATAGCCACACATGTGGCTAGTTTGCATACTTCCTCCTCCCCCCGTGCTCTCCCACTTCTCATTACTCATCTCACACTCCCTCTCCCCCTGACATGCATCGGCTGGGGGGGAGGGGATTATTAAAAAAATTTGTCAAAATTTTAACCATTATTCATTTACCTTTTTTTGTTTGAAGGGTGTTCTCGTGCAGCCTACGGGTTTTTAGCCTCGACCTCCTACGCTCGATGCGGTGAGGTGTTTATTGAAGCACGCGAGGTAAGCACTTAGCCACCAATATTATTCCGTTGCGGGAGATTACTTTGCATTGCTTTTGCGTGGTTTATGAGTCTTCAATATTTCGAGGCGAAAATATTAAATTCAAGTACCTTCTACGTATGCTTCGTTGATTTCTTTTCGGCACCATCATAAAAAACAATTGTTCTTTTTCAAGGTGTTTTATAATATCTTTTAGGTTGCTAAAGCATCATACATTACTACTTGCAAATATCATGCATGAGTTTCGTGATGACATGCGACATGTTTTACGAAAGCTTGGCATGGACTACAACAACATCCATGCATGTGTCAATGATTGCATACTATTTCAAGGAGAATATGAGATTATGGAGACAAATCTAAAGTGTGGTTCTCATAGGTATCGACAAGACTTGCAAGGGAAAACCATCCCACAAAAAGTTCTTAGACACTTTCCGCTTATCCCCCATATACATCACATGTTTTGTGCCTTTGTTATGGCGAGCTTGACAACGTGGCATGTGCATAATAGATCCATAGATGGAGTCCAATGAATATCAGTAGATTCAGCACATGGAGCCACATTGACTCTACCTTTCCAAGCTTTGCTTGAGAGCCAAGGAATCTTTGACTCAATCTTGGTATGGATGGCATGAACCCATTCGGTCTATGCTCAACTTCTTACATTGTGTGGCATGTATTCCTTGTCAACTACAAAATCCCTCCATGGCTTTCTATGAAGAAAGGACACCTCATCATTAGCTTGCTCATTCTTGGTCACTACAAAGTCAAGAATATGGACATGTATCTTCATCTATTATTCAATGAGCTTAAGATTTTGTGGGAGGAGGGGGCTTTCGTGGAAGATATGAGCAAGCGCGATGGTCGACAGTCCCAATATACGAGCCATTTTCATATGGATCATGCATGACTTTCTCGGATTTGGGGAGTGCTCAGGTAAGTAGGCTTTCGTTCTCGTTGGTAATATCTATCATAGCTCATTCAAGTTTGTATTCATTGGATAGAGGTATTGGGACAGGTTTGGTTACCTCAGGTTATCATGCATGTCCATTGTCTAGGCCACAGTTATATTCCTGAAGGTCACGAATCATGAAGAAGATGGTATATCAAGGACATGTCTCTTTCTTGGCGTAGGGTCATGAACTGAGGGAAGGTTTTCTTGGACGACCTCCAATACGAATGAATTCCCAAAGCTAGTAAGAGCTGAAAATGGTCCACACGGAGTCGCATCCAAATAGAATGTGATGGTTCTAAGTTTTCTACGAGTTGCCATATTGGACCCACTTAAAAATCAACCACTTGTTGGATCCCATGCATATTTCAAGAACGTGGGCAGCTTACTATGGGACCACATCACAGGAAAGAGAGACACTTCAAGGGCACGAATGGATTTGAAGGAGGTACACAAGATGGAGGCCCTTTAGCCACATGGCTACAGTCGAGTGCTAATGGTCATTTCCAACTACCTCATGCTCCTTTGATTTTGTCCACTAAAGAAGAGTGCATTGTGAAGCAAATTATCAAGTCTATCTGCACTTTGATGGGTATGATGCGTTCTCTCAGGTGCACGTTTTCTAAAGACGACAAATTATGTAATATTTCCACTTAAAAATATTATTAAACCCGACCTCCCCGCGCACCGTGCAAAACTCATGCAAAGGTTATCTTCAGTGCCAGCAGTTAATCTGTAACCACACGCGAGAAATTGAGAACTCCGTCTTGGAAAAGTAAGGCCGAGAATTCAAACTCGCATAGCCGCAGGGAAACACCCTCTTGGGAGGAGGTTAAGTGGATAAGGTGAAATTTATTGCAGTTTTTTTTTACTAATTTTCCCCCAGCCGATGCATGGCTGAGGGAAGGGGATGGCTAGGTGGGAGAGGTGGTTACAAGGGGGAGTCGTGGGCTGCATGCACAGCCCACGTGGGGGAGGTCCCCTCTCCCCCCCTTGGCCTATAAAAACCCTCCTTAGTGGAGGGGGGGTTGGAAGGAGGAAGCAAAGAGGCTGCATTGTATTCGTGAAGGAAGAGGAGGACTTGAACGCCATGCGGCCGTGCTGCAGGACTGGGAGGACGCCACACTGGAGACATCGCCGCCATGAAGCCAACTGCTGTCGCCTGCAGCGCTGACAGCTACCCCATCATCCCTCTTCCACGTCGTACTTATTACCCCTCCTCTCTTCCACGTGGCCTTTGATCATAGTAAGAAGCTTCTAAGGGGGCTTTCCTAAGCCCCCTTCCCACCAGGGCCCCCATAAAACAATCCCTAGCCCGAGACTTTGAAGAGAAGAAGAGGAAGCTTATAAAGCCCCCTTCCCACCAATCATTCACAAGCCCATCCCTAGTCCGAGACTTTGAAGAGAAGAAGAGGAAGCTTATAAAGCCCTCTTCCCACTAATCCCCCATAAGGCCGGCCCTAGCCCCGGAATTTTAAGAGAAGAAGAAGAAGCTCTCAAAGCCTCCATTCCCGCAAGGCCGTTCACAAGAGCCCTTTTCGCGAACCCCCTCATAAGGCTTCAATTTCCGAAATTCCATTCATAGAAGCCCCATTCCCAAGAACTTTCTCCCCCGCAAAAGGCCCAAACTCCAAACCCTAAGACCTTCCATAAGTCAAATCCCGCAAGCCGGTACTTCTTCAAGGATCCGTACTTCAAAGGGGATCTCCGCGTACGAGGGAGACGGGCAAAGATCTTAAGGCTGTGTATCAAGGCGGGTAAATTCGTAAACCGCAAAGGAAAACTAGAAGCCGAAATCACGTCTATGATGGCCCCTAAAAAGTCACAAGGCGTGCCTGCAAGAGGATCATCTCCTAGTATTCATGTGGATATTTCATCGAGCCCACAAGTCCAGGTTTTCTTCCTATTTTTGATTTCACGTAGAAGTATTGCAATTATGCATGGCTATTTCATGGACTAGGATGCACTTATGCTTGTCAAATCCACCTAGCTAAATGCGATTGAAATAAATTGGCTATTTGAAATTTACTAGAAGTAACTCACGATATGAAGATTGGTCATTGGTACTTTCAATGGAATGAACGGAAAAAAACATAAGGTGTCTATGCATTTTAGGACCTTATTAGTAAGTTGCCTTTTGTGCATTTCAAAGTGACGGTCTAGAACGCCTATTGCCTAGCTTTACAAGGTCGAAATTATTAAAGTACACCTTTGATTAGGCATGGAAAGATTAGATTGCATGTCGCATTTTTAAGACAAATCTTCTTTGTAATGATTCATTAAGGAAGTCGTTATCAACCGTAGGAAATAGCAAAGCATGGAAAAGATTTTAAGGGTTGCATGAAATAGGTTTACTCTAGCTTAAATTGGCATGAATCTCATTTAACTACGTAGTAGTTAGGAAAGGTTGCATAATGCACATTCATCGTACGAAGAATTTCATTCATCAAGAGATGTAGTTAGGGAAAGGCTGCATGGTTCATTTAAGCATAAAATCTTAAAAGCTTAGTGGCATGAATCGTGAATGCATGCCCTAGTAGGATCAATGGAATTTATGCCAAAATTTAACATGCGCTTTGGTCTTAACAAGAAAAGTTAGGAATTGTAAATCTAATCGTACGTAGAGGCAATGAATCGTGTGCTTACGAGAATTGTGTCGTAATGCAACAAGTTTTTCCCTTTTAGATCAAGTTAACATTTCTAGGAATGGTTCATCCTTGTCGCAAGACAAGTAAATTGGATCTACTAAACCGCAAGGAATTCGCATAGGATGGTTCAATCGATACGATAAATACCCCAAGTGCTAATTAGGTTTTAGCACGATAAAGACTCGGCTTAGTTTCGCACTTGTTACCAAGTCAAAACCCCCATACCCAAAGGTGTAAAATATTACACGGTGCAGCGAACAGAATCTGAGAAAGAGATAGAGAGTACACAACAGATAAGAGGAGAATCAGTAAATTCTTTAACTCCAAACAACTGATACAAAGATGGCTCTGTCCACCCGTGCGCTTCCACTATGTGAAGCTTAGATGGCGATCTAGACAGAAGATAGGTGAAGAGCTTAAGGCTAACTGGAATAACAACTCTGACTGGGTGAAAGATGAGTGAGAGATGCCTGCGAAGGGGTTTAGCTTTTATAGCCCGCGAAGGTCGTTAGGTCGGCATGCTCACCGACCTACCATATGAGCCTCCACTAGTCGGCCATGGAATATTCCAGGGAATATTCCCTTTACCATCGGGCCGAGGACGCTGCCCTCAAACCCCCGCCAGGGGGGCCGCTGGCCCCCCTGGGACCCCCCCAGCCAAGGGCCGCTTCCGCGGCCCCCGGACCCCACAATAGGTGCCCCTTTTAACTCCCTTACACTGCAACTCGATGCAATGCGCCTCGAGTTGCTACCAGCTTAACCACTCCGTCTAACCCAAAGATTAGACCCACAACAGTCACCTTTTTGCCATAGACCTCATCTGATATACAAGTCAAGACTCAACCAATGTCCGGGCTCACATTTGGCTTCTCCTCATAATGGGGGCCTTACAACTTTGAGCACCATGGATCATTGGTAGCACCTAATGAGGGTGGGGCATTGATCATATCTAATAAAAGGTCCTATCCACATTCATGGGATGTAGGGACAATTGGACGCGCTTGCAAGAAACGATCTAGGGTTTCTACCCTAAGGATCACTCGATCAAACGTTGAAACTCGAATTGAGTTGGAACCCTAGGAGCGAACGTTGTCGGCCTAGTGCAATTGGGAATGGGTTGGATAAGAAGACATCCTAAACCCTGCTTCTTGTCTAATCATGATTCTGTGACCAGAAGACACCGTTCGATGGGTGGAATGATCCCATGGAATAGATGCGACACTTGTGTAACAAGTTGGAACATCGCATGATCTTGTGGTTTGATCACAAGAGAGTTGCCAATTCCTTGGAATGAGATTGGCAGGTTCTTGCGCAAGTTTAACTTGCTAGAGGATGAGTAGTCATCCTGTTATAACACCTTTCTTGGGAAAAATTTGCCAAGTTGAGGGAAATTAGGTATGTGCTTGGAAGCAAAGGATCAGTTGACAATTTAGAGTGACATGGTCGCTAAGATTTACTGTTAATAAAACCAAAGGTATTGTTTAAGTTGGGTTAACAAGGTATGGCCCTAACCCAAGGACAAAAGGGTTAACAAAGAAACCCTTGGGGATCTTGCCAAGTCACAATTGATCCCGAATCGAATGCTGGATGCATTAGGAGAGAAAGATTCACTCCTTAGCAGTTGGCCAAATAAATGACCACTGGAAATGATTGTGCTTGTAATAGTTTAGGAGCACTGTTTGCATTGTTTGCTCAAGGAACTAAAGGTTGGAAAGATATTTAATGCTTCAAGTTGAAGGCTTGAAGGGAGAGGCAGTCTCAGTTACCCCCGACTGTCTGCCTGACCCTAACCAAGGGGGTTGTTATCCGCGTCGGGAATGTGGACCGAACCCGCCGCGTGAGGTCTCTCCATTGAGCGCTACTTGGAGCAGGAGGACACTTGGGTGCCAGGGGGGCTTTGTCCATAAATCCCTTGCCTTCTGGGCCCTACACAAGAGGCCAACGTGACTCGGGATTGGATCTCGAGGCCTTCATACTAGTCTATGGGTGGAATCTTGGATTAGTAATCCCTGTGGATTACTGGATAGCCTTTGGGCAGATTATGGATAAGCCTGCGGGCTAGACTTTATGGATGTATTCTAAAGATAAATATGATAACCTATTGAAAAGGAACTTGTTTGACACTGCTTTTCTATGTCAAGTGCTAAGATTATGTGAAGGAACCAATGTTTAACTGGCTAATTAATGAAGCTGTTTGATGCGTGTCCAACTAAATATGGTAGGTAATTAGACAACTAAAGCAACCTTGAGAAAAGTGTGGTGGATGTGGCTATGGAACCTGCCTACGAATGGGTGGTCCCGGTTGGTCGGGAACTTTTCTCAATCGTGATGGACAGCAAGGAGATCTTCTCAAAGGAAATGAATAGCAAGGGCGCTGACCTAGAGTCTAGGTTACAAAAATCCCGATTTATGTTGTTTTAGGGGAACGGATTGGGACTATGCCTTATGGCAGAGAGGTCGAGCCTTGCATCCCTCTCGTTTCCCATTCTCCTTGAACCAAGTGCAGCATGAATCTGCTTCGTCCCTGGCATTTCTGCATAAAGTAGTTCGCTTGGGGTTCGACGCATAAAATGACCATTAGGGGAGGCCCTGATTTAGGTCGGTCCTAAGTGGGAACGGCCGAAATACTTCCGCTACATAGCAAATGCGGAAAGTCCTAGATCGCAAACCCCGTAACATTCCATGGGAGTGCCAGGCGGAGCTTTCTAGACTCTCTTTCTGATAGATTGCTAAGACGTGTCCTGAAAGGGAATAGGTGGACACATTACAGTTGGTATCAGAGTGAACCAACAAAGGATCTGTCTTTATAAGAAATCTTAATAAGAAGAAGTAAAGCAAATGTTGCTGTTAAGAACATTTTCTTACTTTTGATGTTGTCTTGCAGAATTATGAAGCATGGAACAAGTTCTTAGTGTTCCAAGTCATGTTTATAACTACGATGCATTCCTCAGATTATCGACAAAGGATCGATATGATGAACATCCTAGACCGTATTTATAATCCATCGCCTTTGTACGTGGAACAGAGGTGGACAGGTGACTCAGGAATCTACTACATAGCTGCCCACCAGTTTGCGTACCTTCGAACCAACCTAAAAAGGATAAAGTGGTTGGAAGACCTGAAGATCGTGAAGCTATTCATTTTTGTTGAGGCTCACGTAAACACAACTTTATATGTCGAAGGTCGGAGGGTCGAGCTGAACTCATATGTATACGAGGAAGTGACCCGCATAATCCCCGCCGACAGGATCAAGGTGTTGGGATGCTACGAGAAGAATGGGTACCAAAGGAAAGGATACCCTAATCTTCCGATGACTTATCGATTCCTGAAGATCCATGACCCGAAACCATACTATTATCCAAGTCTCGTGGCTAAATGTAACACAACATTATTCTCCTTGAACTAATGTATCAGTTGCTCTATCATCCCAGGAAACATTGTACTCCGAAAGGGCTAGGCCCATATAAATGAAATAAGACTTCTTTTTATCAATGTTTGTCTTGTCTATGAGAATTGATAAAAAGTTAAGTGGCTAGGTTCTTGGCTAAAAGCTGAATTGGGTATAAAATATAATCATAACGATTAGCGAGTTGTAACGTTAAAAATTCTCTATCCAGGCACAACCCCAGGTACAGATTCCCAATCCGCCCCCTACATCAAGTACGGCCGTGATTCAGGAGAAGAAGTTTCTTCTCAAGCAGATCAAGCCGCCAAAATTTGATGGGAAAGGAAGGACTGTTCAAGCTGATGCTGAGATTTGGATAGAGTCCATGGAGGATTACTTTGAAGCGGCCGGTACTGCACCCACCAACCAGGCTATGCTCGCCAAGCTGAAGCTCACCGGTGAAGCCATGCTTTGGTGGAAGCAATGGTGCAGAGATCAAGGGATCTCAAAAGGATCCGTTACTTGGGAAAAGATGAAGAAATCTGTGCAAGGAAGATACTTACCACCTGCATATTGCATGCAGAAAATGAATGAGTTCTACGAGCTGAAACAGCTGGGTCTCACTCTCGACACATACTACTCAAAATTCGTCTCACTTCTAAAGTATGCGCCACAGATGGATATGACACAGCAAGTGTCAAAATTTTGTGCCGGTTTAAACCCACTTGTGAATACCCACCTTGAATCTATGCGCCCAACAAATCTACAGGACACACTCATTCGAGTTGCACCCATAATTTAGGAGGTGCAAGAGGCTAGGCCAAGAAGTAACAAGACTTGGCCTTATAATGACCAGAACGGAGGAGCATATAGGCCCCAAGCAAAGAGAGTTCAAGGTCAAAACCAGGGACAAAGAAAGAAATCAAGGACCAATAATGTCAACAACTTTGTCCCTACTGATGGGACCTCAAATGGGCCAGCACTGGCTATGGCACTAGCCGGACCTCATGCTCATAAGAGACAAACACACCCTCACGGCCTCGTGGGCTTGGAGCGTCTATCTGCTGCTAAAGGACGAACTGCCCTAAAGCCTAATCTATGCGTTTACAGTTTTGTAGTCCAACGTTTTCCTTTCTATACACTCCACAGAGGGAGAACCCTTACACATTGGCACTAAATACCACGATAATCACATACATGGGAGGCAACCTCTCGGTGGAATCACTACGGCCCCACTGTAGCTCTCCTACATCGCAAGGACTAGCCCCTTGATGCACTACTCAACATATAGAACAAACGAATAAACTCCACTCTTTCACTTTGAAAGTATTCCATGAGATACCATGTGTCCTTACCAAATAATCCCCCAAGAAACGAACGTCTATCCTACGGCTTAGGATGCCTTTCCATACTCAAGCATGGGTTATTATAATCGAAAATAGGTGCTATGCATCCAGTCTTTTTTATTCTAATACCATGGTTGATATGCACATGCAAAGTGGATGATCCTAAAGTGCTCAAACATAATTTTCAATGAGACACGTATTGTGCACAACTAGGCTTTCCAATGCTCATTCACTAACTCGTTGCGGCGATGTAAGGATAGCACCGAGACAATGCTCGTGCTACTATCCTCTTAATTAAAATACAACAAACTTTATGCCATGATATGCATCAAAAAATCAACAACAATCAGCACGTAAATCACACCATTCAAACACCTCAACCCCCTACGTTTAGGTATTGTTTTTGTTGCGTAGGTGTAGAGGTTCATTTTGTCATGTTTTGATGTATAAAAAGCGATAAATCACAAACTTTGACAAAGAGATAGGGCAAATTGAGGCTAGACCTCATGCTTCGCCACTACCACACATCCACAAACAATCATTATATTTTTCCTTATTTTTGTAAGACGTATTTCTATTTTTCTTCTTATTTTTCCCATTTTCTTGATTTATTTGGCAATAAAATATGCTATTTTCTTGTTCCAATCACTTCATCATACTAACATTCAATTTATCTTCCATTTCCCCCCCATGGGAACACCTTTCACCCACCCAAACCGAAAAAACTACAATTGCAAAATGTAAATTTTTTTAAATAGCAACATGTAAATCATTGCAAAATCAATTTTTTTTAATAAAGAACAATTAATCATGATGCAACCAGCACATAAACAAATTTTCATCCAATAAGAACATAATTATCATCATAAACTATCAAAAATCCTTCATTTTCTTCATAAAAATGGTCATACCATGTTTTTACGAAACCCAAGACGCCTTAAATGATTGCATAGCCAGCAGACGGAGCCTCCATTTCTCTCAATCCAATGCTGCCCATCAATCTTCAACATCTCCATCAATCTCCCTCACCATTTCCTTCATTCTTCCTCCCAGTTCCTCCTTCAAGATGGTGCACATGAACAGCCCATTGAGGGGAGAGAGAGGGAGGAGAGAGAAAGACTAGATTCTGATCTCTTCATCCAGACAGCCATATCTCGCGCGAAGACCGGTGATAGAGTCAGGAAAGAGGGAGAAGTTGCCGAGTATTGTCGGTTGCATGGGTTGCTTGTTGCAGCCTCAAATCATGATTCATGAGGGGGGGAGGGGGGCGCAATTTTTGGCGCCTGTTCTTCACATCATGCTCACGTCATTCTTCTTCACATTTTTTCAAAAATGAGGGAGGGGGTTAAAGGTCCCAAAGGGCACCCCCCCCTTTGGTCTTAAATTTGTCCACCTTTTCAAATCTTGGCCAATTTTTGGCCTCTTCCGCGTCCGGGCCCCGTTTCAGCCTCTGAAAAATTCTGCGCGTCCGTCTTGATATCCCACACTAACTGCAGCTCCTGACATCCCGTACGGCAGTCAAAAAAATTATCAAAAATCCACAAGTGTCGCTCGGGCACCTTTTAAAAGCTGTCTTTCACTTGGTGCTTAAAATCGTCTTAGCTGCAGCCGCCGCCTTCGATGTTAAATATTTTTTCCCTAAATTCCAGATTTTTTGAAAAATTTTAGGTACATACCTGGCTCAAAACTCCTCTCTCATTGGCGACCACGAGATAGAGCGACTCAGCCTCTCGAATCCCACAACATATCTGCACATAACAACCAAAGGAAGCATCAAGCTGATACAAAATAGATACATACTAAAACACAGCACAATGCTCACCCTACCCCCTGACAAAACCAAGGCATGAAATCCACAAGGAGTAGGCCTAGCATAATCTGATAGAAGGTCTGAAGCTAGTCACTAACCGACTGCTCCAACACGACCAAACTAAAAAGAACTATCAAAGAGGTCACCCTAAGTGGCGGTCTGAACTACCTACCTGACTAAGGACAACACAACTAGGAGCTCCTACTAGGCGAGGACTCCTATAGCCTGATCAAGAAATATTTTCTTTTAGCACATTTCTTCTTTTGGGTTTTTATTTTTCCATACTCGGGCGTGTAAAAAGGAGGGAGCTGAGCGTAGTGACCCAAGGAGAACAAGGCATCGGCCTCAGGTCCTGTCTCGGTACCCAAGAGCCTACCAAGCCCTCGCAAGGTGACACTTAATCCTTTATAGAAACAGAAAGAGAGTGAGACTTCGTGATATGCAAAGATAGTTATGTCTATGGACTGTGCTATTGATCTAGATACTCTGGGAGGTTATTTATGTTAAAATCGACCTGCATTTATGTATTTTCATTAGTCAAGCTAGTTTCCAAAATTTTCCATTATTTGAAAGCTACATGACATCTATTTTATCACACAAATATTTTTGTAAAATGTAAATATTAGCCAATAGTGACTAGTATGCACTGGGAGACTCCCAAATTACTCCCAACTTTGGATCGCACATAGAATTTGATGAATTTGTCAACTTGGAATATTTTTTATATTTTTTATGCTCATTTTGCAAAGATTATGTGAGCTGAAATTGATTTGTGAAGGCAATTCACATGTAATTGGTCTTTGATGGCTATTTTATACTCAAAAAGATAGCCAGGATACGTGGGACAACTTGTAGAAAATCCATACACATTTAGGAGTGTGGAAATATTATTTTTACATTAGTTTTATACTATTTCAATATTTGGATAGCTGTTTCTTAGCTTTGTGGTGCACTCAATTTGCAATCTGTTGGTCTATTTTGAGCTTGCAATTGGGTAGTCTTGTTGTTTTTTGTATACATTGAGTTTAGAGAATGCATTTTTCAATATTGAAAACCTTTATTATACAAACTTTTCATATTAAAAAGAGCAAATATAAAATGTATTGGTCTAGAAGAAGTAGATGAAGCCGATCAAATGTAATATTGAGAGCAACTTGCTCATTGAGGATCTGAACAAAAAGAATAATACAGGGTCAAAGAGATCCATTGAAATTATGGTGAGAGGAAGGTCAAATGTTAGGGAAAACTCTCGCGAGAGATGTAAATCAAGAAGCAAGTCATGTAGCAAAAAGGGTGTAGAATGCTACCTATGTAACAAAAAGAACACACCAAAAAGGATTGATATAACTAAAAGAACAAGCAAAAAGGTAAGATAAAAAATGGGGTTGATGGAAAACAGAAAAGCAAGGTAAAGATTAAGGATATTAATGCATGTGGAAATGATGATGGTGATGTATATTTTTTAATCCTCTTTTGATTATGCATTCTTGGTTGCCATGCATAATGGCATGTCTTAGAACTATCTTATGGATTCTCAAGTATCATTTCATATTCCTTCACATAGGGAGTGGCTCTCTACTTATGATATTGGAAAGGGAGGATGCATCCGTCTTGGAAATAATTATGCATGTGGCATTGCTAGCATTGGGGATATATGCTTGTCATTGCCACAAATGGTTCTTCTTTTATCTTACATAATGTATAACATGTTTCAAACTTGACAAATAGTTTGATCAATATTGGATAGCTTGATTATTGTGGTTAGAGTGATCTTTGGTAATCATGTGTGGAATATTTGCAAGAGATCCCTTGTTGTGGTCAAAGGGCCAAAATCTAGTATTGTGTCATTTCCATGTTTCTGGTCTTAAAGACCATGTTGTCATTATCATTGAATAGCCATCTATTTCTTTATGGCATCATTGTTTGGGTCATATGTCAATCACTAGAATGAAAGCTTTGTTCTGTTTAACTATCGTTCTTGTCTAAATTTTTTGGTCTTGGTTTTTGCAACAAGTGTTGTCTCTTTGGAAAGCAAATAAAAATATTGTATAAGAAAGGTAGTGGGAGTAGAACATTTGATGGGACCTGAAATGGGCCGGCACTGGCTATAGCACTAGCCGGACCTCATGCTCATGACACACAAACACCCTCACGGCCTCGCGGACCAGGAGCGTCAATCTAGGGCTGAAGGATAAACTGCCCTAAAGCTTAATTCATGCATTTATAGTTTATAGTCCAACGTTTCCCTAAAACTCCTCAAAGGGAGAACCCATACACGTTGGCAATGCCACGATCACACACATATAGTAGGCAACCTCATGGTAGAAACACCGCGGCCCCACTGCAGCTCTCCTACATCACAGGGATTGGCCCTTTGATGTGCTGCTAAATATATAACACAAATGAGCACAAACTCCTCTCAAGGTACTAATATTTTACATTCCAGGATGTACCATTCCTCACTACACTTTCCCCCTTAGGACCCAACGGCTAACCTACAGTTTAGGACATCCTCTCATGCTCATCGTTGGTCACAACCTAAGGAAAACATGTGCCATGTATCCATGAGGTTTTTCTGATACCTTTTAATTATTATGCTTAATGCAAATCGTGTATGGCTATGTGCTCAGACAAAGGGAAAAAAATCAGCATCGTGCATAGTGCATAAAGCATTCTTTCCATGAATTTTACTAGCGTGTGCTGCGTTGAAAGGAGGCACCGAGCCATATGCTCATGCTACCATCCTCTTTATTTAAACCGTTTCCTATATGCCAAGTGCAATGCATAAATCAAATCTTTTCTTTATCTTTTAGTGTTTCAGTCCCTTTTCATCCAACTCTTAACATTTTGCACCATTAATCGGTTAAATAGGGTTTCTATGCATTTTCCTTTTAAAAGAACGATAAATACACACAAAACATAGAAACGGGGACAAACCGAGGTCAACCTCATGCTTTGTCATCATTATACATTGCACAAACATAGATATAATTTTTCCTAATTTTCCTCAACCCATTTTCTATTTTTCCCTAATTTTAAACCCATTTCTTCTATTTTTTGGTATTTTCCCCCATTTTTCTTTAATAAATAATGACTAAAAATGAAAGTTGATTGTGGGCTGTGGCCCTTAGGTTCATTGACAGCAAAAACTCAGATTTTGTTGGTGTGACATATCGTATTTCTCATTTATATAGCAAAAATCCCAATTTTACCCTTAAAACGCGTGTTTTCCATATATTTTAACACTAATTCTAGCCATGTTTTTCTAATTTTCAGGTTGCAAATAGTTGAAACTCATGGCAAACAATATTATAATGAACTTTAGTCCCATATGAATAAGGTTTCATAAAGCAAATAGCATAAAAAGATCATTTTTCTTCATAAAAATAGCATTACCGCTTATTTTCAAATCTCAGTTTCTTGGTCTTGATTACAGGGTTGATTTCCAGCATGCATTTAATGCAACATCTTCAAGAACAGTACTCTTCATGTCTTCATCCATCCGGAAGCAATCCGGTCTCATCCGGACAAGCTTCCCTCCACCATTCTTCATTGTCTTCTTCCACACAAGAACACCCCCTTAAGGGAGAGAGAGGGAGGAGAGAGAAAGACTAAAATTAGAGATCTTCATCTAGGCCATCATTGCGCGAGTGAGAGGCGGTGATAGATTCAGCATACAGAGGGTAGGCAAGGGCCATTGTCAATTAGGTAGGTTGTGTGCAGGCTGGGAATTGATCTCCATGATTATGGGTGCATTTTTTGGCGCCAAAACTGCCACGCTTCCTCCATGCTCTCTCTCTCCACGTTTTTTCAGCCACATTTCATGTGGCATAAAATTTGGGCCCCAAAGGTCATGCCCACTTTGGCCAAACTTTGGTCCACATTTTCGTATCTTGACCGGTTCTTGGCTCCTTCCCCGTCCGGACTCCGAATCGAGCTCTGAAAAATCCTGGGCATCCGGCTTGACATCCGACATTGGCTGGAACCTCCTAACAACTACACGATAGTTTGAAAAATTAACAAAAATCAACAAGTGTCGCTCGGGCACCTTTAAAGCACTTGACGCTTAAAATCGTCCTAGGTCGAGCCGCCGCCTTCGACGTTGAATATTTTTCCCTTGATATCTGTAATTTTTAGCTATTTTTAAACACTTCTTAGCATCAAAACTCTGCTCTCATTGGCGACCACGGGATAGGGCGACTCAGCCCGTCGAGTCCCACAGTAGATCCGCACAAAACAACCAAAGGAAGCATCAAGCGGATACAAAATAGATACATACTAAACACAGCACAATGCTTACCCTACCCCCTAACAAAGCCAGGGCATGACATCCACAAGGAGGAGGCCTAGCATAATCTGATAGAAGGTCCGCAGCTAGTCACTAACCGACTGCTCTAACACGGCCAGACTAAAAAGAACTATCAAAGAGCGTGCCCTAAGTAGTGGTCTGAACTACCTACCTAACTAAGGACAACATAACCAGGAGCTCCTACTAGGCAAGGATTCCTATAGCCTGATCAAGAAGTATTTTCTTTTAGCATATTTCTTCTTTTAGGGTTTTATTTTTCGATACTCAGGTATGTAAAAAGGAGGGAGCTGAGCGTAGTGACCCAGGGAGAACAGGGCATCGGCCTCAGGTCCTGTCTCGGTACCCAAGAACCTACCAAGCCCTCGCAAGGCAACACTTAATCCTTTTCTGACGCTCACTTTTATTTTTACTCCAACCTTCCTTACTTTCTTCTTCGCCTAGCAAGACGCCACACCTAGGAAGACAAGGCATCGGCCCCGAGTCTGACTCGTCCCCAGGAACCTACTAGGCCTTCGCAAGGTGATGATCAATTGCGTATAAATTTTCATTTCTTTTCTTTTCTATTTTTATAGGGGTTAGAACCCCTTTTTACACACCTTTGTACATATTCATTGTCTTTAAGATATTCAGGGTTTCGTTTCCTTTATCCTCATTTTTTCTTCTTCCGCAGGCTTCTCTAACTGCCTCACAACTAATAAGAACTCCTAGAACAGCTGCCTAGCAGGCTAGCAGAACAGGGTCGCTAGGACTCCCTTCTAAAACAGGTCTTTCAATGCCTGGAAATGTCTTTACAGGAGGCAACGACTACTCAAACCTCCCTCAGACATACTGAACCTAAACCTGGGACTTCATGCCTTGGTTGCCGGTCCCCAAGAAGAAAAGAAAATCCCCCACAAGTACACAGATACATATAGCATAAAACACGGTACTCATAAAGGAGAGATATCACCTGGATAGGGCTACGAGAAGCTTTCGCACAACAAAAGGCTCCTTCCAAGCTCTTCTTCAAACCTGTCTAGCACAAAATTAAAACAAGAAACCATTAACCATACCTGCACTAAATAGACAACTGGCCCTCTTGGCCTAATGAAATAAAGCACTTCACTACAAAAGTTGATCGGCCCTCTTGGCCTTATAAAATAAAACATTCAAAACCTCGCAAAACGGGCCCTCTTGGCCTAACGAGATCAAACAAAATAGCACTTACACATCCCTCCCTGAAATAGCACAAATATACAATAACATGCCCCTTTCCAAGGAGGGCTCGCAGCCCTAAACTAAATGCATAAGGTTATTACCCATCCCTCCTGCATATATAGCAAGAGGCATACGCATAACATGTTGTCTAATTAGCCTATGGGTCCAGGATAATAACGGTAGATTGGTCTTGGCTACTCTTTGCATCACCCATATCAACCATCGTATGCCATATATTGCATGCTCTGATAACATTCCCCACAAGCGACCAGGTCCTGTTCCATCATTGATAACAATATCCAAACTAGGACCACAATTGAAGAAGAGGTCTTCCTCATAAGCAAGATTTTCCAGTGAATCCGCAAACTGATTCCAGTAACGTGGAATCAGTTGAAAAGACACTCTCTCAAACTCCTCAAGTAGGGTCATGGGGCAGTTCGATGACACATACAAAGAATGGGATTCCGCACTGTGTATGTCCCATTTAGCTGATTCAGGATCAACTCGGAATCCCCTTTTACTAACAATCGACGAATACCACCTTGTTTGGTAATATACAGTCCTATAATCAAGGCTTTATACTCTGCCATATTGTTAGTGAATCCTACCCCGAGATAAGCAGCTAACTTCATCGTAACTCTACGTCGGGAGTCTCGGATTACTACTCCAACACTCCCTTTTTTATTAGGGCCCCTGGATGCTCCGTCAAAATATAATGTATACGTCCATAATGGGTTTACATAGCCTGCCATCACGAACTTCTCTATTCGTAATTATGATAATCAAAATTTAGCATGTTTAGAGGGTGACCTGATGGCTCCATCCCACCTTCTTCATTGAACTCAACAGGGATACTTGTCAACAGTCGTAAGCAGTCATGGCAGAAGACTTTGATCTCCCACACAAAGGTTTCGTCTTCTTGCTCAATCACTTTGTATCCTTTACTCCACCAAATAAGTTTCCCCTAATGGTATCTCTGGTCCAGATATGGGTGCTCCAAATAAGGAATTAACCGACCCATCAACCAGCTTGTAAGCTCTCTTTTTTTCAGGTCTCAAATCATCCCCAGCATGGACCTGCAATGCATTTTCTTTGTATTAGCATACTTAGAAATAATAAGGTTTAATCTTATTAAGATTAACCTTATTCTTAAACTCTACTCCCTGTAGATCAGCTAATAGAGCCATAGACCTATTTTTCCCTAACCTGACAATCTTGTAGGGGCCATCCCATTTAGGTTCCAGCTTCCCTGGAAACATCTCCCGACGCGCATCATAATACAGAAACTAATTGCCCTTTTTCAAAGGTATACTTCTTTGCTCTAAGGTCATGCAACTGCTTCATCCGACGCTTGGCTACCTCCTGGTGTAATAAGCTGTGCAACTTCAACTCATCCAGGTGGGCTATGGTCGTAAAACGTTCAAAAAGGGAATCCTCATCGCCCAAAGAGTGGTTAATTGCAAACCGTATGGTTGGCAACTCGATTTCGAGGGGTAACACACACTATTCTCCATAAACTAATTTAAATGGAGTATGGCCGGTAGCTCGCTTGAAAGTGGTATTGTACGCCCATACTGCCACATACAACTTCCTGTCTCAGTCTCGTTTCTTCTCAGAGACTATCTTAGACAAGATCCCCATAAGTTATTTATTAGTACTTTCAACTTGCCCGTTTGCTTGCGGGTTATAAGGGGTCGTTTTATTATGCTTGATTTGCCAAGCTTCAGTCAAGCTTTTGATCACTTTATTTAAAAAATGGGTTCCACGGTCCGACACTAATTCCTTCGGTGGACCGAAACGGCAGATAATCTGCTCTAAAAGGAAACTCGCAGTCTCTTTTGCATTGTCCTGCCTCGTCGCCCACACTTCTGACCATTTTGTAAAATAATCAGTGGCTACTATAATGTATCTCTTTTGAGTAGTAGACGATGGGGTAATAGGACCCACAAAATCAATGCTCCACTTCTCAAATGGAAGGATAGCCATGATAGGCGTAAGTGGACGTTTCATATTCTCTCTATTGTCATGTCTTTGACAGGTATCACATCTCTTCACATACTCGAAGGAATCTTGGAAGATGGACGGCCACCAATATCCAGCTCTTAAAGCTTTCTGCGCTGTCAACCGTCCCGCAAAGTGCCCTCCACATGCAGAGTCATGACACTCTTCTAAAATAAAAGGAACCTCATCAGGCATCACACATCGCAGTAGATATCATCAATACCCTGCCAATATAGTGTCCCTGCCGATCAAGGAAAACTTCAAAGCTTGCTGTTTGATTTTTCTCTTTTCAGACTTTGATAAACTAGCTCGCGTCTCTCCTGTTGATAGATAATGCGTAATAGCAGCATACCAAGATGGGATAGAAGCTGTGTCAATTTTAAACATTTCCTCAATATCACTTCCTTCAGCCAAAGTCTCTTTCGGCTCCCCGAAATCCACAAGGCATTCCATAATACCATGCAGCCTCGGTGGCTTACTCTTAATCTCATAATCGAACTCCTGCAAAGTGATTAACCACTTTGCCAAATGATCAGGCGGTTGTAGCTTGTTCATAAGCAATCTAAGTCCTTCCACCTTCGTATAGAACACTACCTTTTCATAGAGGATGTAGTGCCTGAATTTCTTAGTCCCAAAGACCATCGCGAGACATAACTTCTCCATGTAGGTATAATTGATCTTTGAAATGCCCAATTTTCGACTAGCAAAAGCTATTGGATGATACCACTTTTCCTCCCAGATTTGGGCTAAACAGCTGATACTATGCATAATGCTGCTGAAAATATATAGAACACCTCACCTCTTTTAGGTGCTTTTAAAATGGGTGCTTTTACTAGCTCCTGTTTAACATCCTCGAAAGCTACCTTACAAGGGTCGCTCCATTCAAATAGACACCTAAAGGATAATAAGTTCGTTAATGGCAACGTCCTTTCTGCCAAGGCATTTATAAACCTCTGATAGTACCCTATCAATGACAGAAAACTATGAACCTCTT
The DNA here is from genome assembly GCF_053477565.2 of Lygodium microphyllum. Lineage (NCBI taxonomy): Eukaryota > Viridiplantae > Streptophyta > Polypodiopsida > Schizaeales > Lygodiaceae > Lygodium > Lygodium microphyllum. The sequence continues at coordinate 13,255,333 of NC_141146.1, read as the reverse complement.
TTGGAGTGCGTGGTGGACTCATAGCAACTATGACCTTGATCTTTTCAGGGTCAATGGCTATTCCTACTGAACTGACCACATGGCCTAGCAATAGCCCATAAGGCACTCCAAAGACACACTTCCGTGGGTTAAGGGCGATATAAAATTGTCTGCAACACTCAAAACACTTTCTTAAAATAACCAACATCCTTTCCCTTACAGTGGCCGCCCCCAGGTCATCAATAAATACTTTCAACTCATCTGGGGAAATGTCACCAAAGGTCTTGTCTGTTGTTCGTTGCCATGATCCAGGTTTTTTCACAACCCAAAGGCCATCACATGGTACGCAAAAGTACCAAAGACAGTAATAAAAGTTATTTTCAACTTGTCCTCTTCTACAATTGCCATCTGGTTGTATCCCGCAAAGCAATCCATGAACGAATATATTTTCCTACCCGCTAATTGATCCAAAATCTGGTCAACAAATGGCAAAGGGTAGTAATCTTTAACTGTCTGCTTATTTAGCTCTCTAAAATCCACACATAGTCGGATATGGTTATTTTTCTTCTTCATGATAACAACTGGTGAACACCATTCTGTGTGTTGTACAGGAAAGATTAAACCAGCTTTCCGTAACTTTTGTAACTCCTCAAACAGTCCGTCCCTTAATTCAAAAGGCATACGCCTTACTTTTTGACGCATAGGGCGACTGCCTTATTTTACAGGAATAGTATGAACAGCTAGGCTGGGAGGAATGCCTCTCATCTCATCATAACTCCAAGCAAAGATGTCGCGGAATTCTTGAATCAAGGACACATAGTCCTCCCTTTCTACTGAACTGAGCATGGAACCTAATTTAATTGGCCGTGAATCATTCATCGTGCCAAGGTCTAACTCAATCACATCCACATCTCTTATCCTATCTTGCGGCTCTATCGGCTCATTTAGAGTTATCTGATAAATATCCTCTGTAGTGGACCCCTCTTTAGATTCGTCACTGGATGATGTCTCACTACCAGATGGATCGTCTGCTGTCTCCAATTCAGTAGAAGATAAAGGAGCTCTCTCACTTTGAGGAGACTCAGGATAAGCATCAACTATTACTCGATTGGCACCTCTACCTAGAACCACTCGACTGGTGGATATATCGACTTGACAGTCTATTCGTAAGATCCAAGGGTGGATGGATTTCTATTGCTAAATAAACTTATATACAAAGAACAACACCGATAGATTATTGTGCAAATATTCTTTGTTACGCAGGATCTTCTTAAATTCCTTGCGTACCCCTGGAGATAATTTGATCAATTGCAAGAGGTTCACATCTAGTTTAACTTTGCAAAGAGAATTTGCTAAATCAAAGTCATGATAAGTAGTCAAAGCTCTCTTTTCTCGCCAAACCATCCTCTCTTTTGGGCTTTGGACCGGTTTTGATGCTTCCTTCTTGGCTCTTGCCTTCTTTCTTGGCACTTCCTTATCCTTCTTAGGATCACCTTTTCTGTCAACCGGCCTTAGCGGTCCCCCTTCCTGTAACGATTATGGGAGAGAAGGAAGGAGTCTTACTTGTAGCTTTCTTGCTTGCACAATGGGGGAATACACACACAAGTGGAGGCTGAAAACTGTTTTCCTCTTCTTAGTTGTGTAAGCCAAAAGAACTCAAGTACAAAAGAAATAGAAGAACCCTATATGTGGGTCTCAAACCAAACTCAAATAACTAAGGTGGTATACTAACTGAGACACGAACTAGAGTAGATAAGGATAGCTGTCATCTAGCAATTATTCATGGGCGGTGTACCAACGGCATCTGCAGCTAGCAAGTAGGTGACATAAATGCACAACGGTCACCCTGGCATATCACGAGTGGAGCTCGATATCTCAACACTCCCCCTCGAGCTCAATCCCAATTCCTGTATACCAAGCAGGTCTCTGAAGTTGCGCAGCTTCTCTGCGCCCAATGCCTTCGTGAATATGTCAGCTACTTGATCCTTTGTGCTGACATAAACTAGATCAATAAGACCTAGTAAAACCCTCTCCCGCACATAGTGATAATGCACCTCAATGTGCTTTGTTCTAGCATGATAGACTGGGTTATTTGCCAAGTGTATACTACTCATGTTGTCACAATAAATGACAGCTGGCCCATCTGTAGGCTGATGCATATCATAAAGTAGCTTATGCAACCAAGCTACCTCACATGCAGCCATTGCTGCACCCCTGTACTCAGTCTCTGTGCTCGAGAAGGCAACTGTAGGCTGTTTCTTGCTGCTCCAAGTGACTGCAGCACTCCCAAAAGAGAACACATATCCACTGGTAGATCGTCTATCAGAAATACTACCAGCCCAATCAGCATCAGAAATACTACCAACCCAATCAGAAATACTACCAGTCCAATCAGCATCATTGTATCCATGCAACTGTATCTGAACCCCAGTCTCATAAAATAGTCCATACTGCAATGTATACTTCACATACCTGAGTATGCGTCTAGCTGCATCCAAATGTGGTTTCCTTGGAGCCTGCATAAACTGACTTACCAATCCAACAACATAGCTCAAATCTGGCCTGGTAATAGTCATATAAATCATACTTCCTACTATGCGTCTGTACATAGTAGGGTCTTCCAAAACCTCACATGCATCTGTGCTCAACTTCACATTCTGCTCCAAAGGAACTGAAATAGGCTTACAGCCTATCATCCCATATTTGGGTAGCATGTCCAATCCATACTGCCTCTGCAAGAGCCGTATCCCACTTGGTGATCTAATCACCTAAATGCCCAAGAAAGAATGCAGCTCTCCCAAATCCTTCATCTCAAACTTCTGCTTCAATAGCATTTTCACATGAAGAATATCTTCATCACTATCACCTGTGATAATCAAATCATCAACATAAATGACAAGCAGCATAATACATTTCTCTGTTTTCTCACATAAAGTGAGAAATTTGCCTTGGAAATCTGAAAGCCAATAGTGACAAGATATTGTCCTATCTTATCAGACCATGCTCTAGGTGCTTGCTTCAAGCCATACAAGGCTTTCTTCAACCTGCAAACAAACTCAGGATGAACAGCATGCACATAACCTGGTGGCTGCTCCATATAGACCTCTTCTTGCAAATCACCATGCAAGAAGGCATTCTTTACATCCATCTGATGTAAAGACCATCCCTTTGATGCAGCCATAGCAATGACTGCTTTTACGATTGCCATCCTTGCAACCGGACTGAATGTTTTTTCATAATCAATGCCATATGTTTGTGCATACCCCTTAACTACTAATCTTGCCTTGTATCTGTTCACAAAACCATCTGCATTGTGCTTCACCTTATAAACCCACATACAACCAATTGCATTCTTATCTTTAGGCAAAGGTACCAATTCCCATGTAGCATTTGCTTCCAAGGCATCCATTTCTTCATCCATGGCTTTCTCCCATTTTTCTTTTCCCATGGCTTGCTCAAAAGAAGTGGGTTCTGGTTCCTCTATCACTTTGACCATATAGGCATAGTGAATGGCTGTAAATCCATCATATTTCAGCCTATCCACATGATACCTAGCTCTGGTAGACCTGCGCAAAGTAGGTTCAGGTGCTCTCAAAACATCCCTGGTCTTCCTTACTCGAGGTGTAATAATAGAAGGAATACCCAACTCATCATCAATGCTCTGTTCTGAGCCACTGGATTCACCATCCACATAAGAGTAACTTGCATTCACATCAAACATGGGCTGATCTACCTTCTCTTTTCCTTTTCGTGAAACCTCCATACCAGTATCTGCATTGTTTTGAGGAGATTCTCCTGATCTCAATCTGCCTGTCCATGGCGAAGAATGTGAACCACTGCTAGAGGACACTCCAAGTCCACTAATATTTTGTGACTACTAGTGTGAATTCTGTGCAGCATTACCATTTTGTGCATCTACATCATCAATCACATTTATTGGTTTATACCAGCTACTCATCTCATCAAAAACAACATCTCTGCTCACTGTAAACTTACGAGTAGAAGGGTTATAGCATCTATACCCTTTCTGCTCTGCAGAGAGTAACCAATAAAGATGCACTTCTCAGCTTTTGGATCCAACTTGGATCTCAACTCATCTGGCACATGAACATAGGCAATGTAGTCAAAAATCTTCAAATGAGAAATATCTAGTTTCCTACCAGTATACCTCTCCTCTGGAGTCATCCCATGTATTGCTGCAGTGGGAGTCCTGTTCATTATGTAGACTGCTGTAGCAACTGCTTCAGCCCAGTAAAAATCTGGCAAGTCTTTTTCATTGAGCATGGCACGACATATCTCTCCAATATGCATGTTTTTCCTTTCTGCAATTCCATTTTGTTGTGGAGTATGACTGCATGAATATTGCTGCTTTATGCCATGCTCCTCCAGGAACTTGCAAACTCATTTGAGAGGTACTCTCCCCCTCCATCTGACCTTAGGCATTTTATTTGCAGGCCTGTTTCTTTTTCAACCATAGCTTTAAGAGTTTTGAAATGCCCAAAAACTTCACTTTTCTTTTTCATAAAATACACACAAACTTTTCTGCTATAGTCATCAATAAAAGTGACAAAATAATGACAGCCTCCAAGAGATGCAGCTTTAGTAGTCCACACATCAGAGTGGATTAATTCCAATGGCTTCTTACTCTCTTGAGCATGTCTAGGAAATGGTTTCCTTGCCTGTTTTCCAAACTGATAGGCTTCACATATCTTATGCATTTCTGCAACCTTGAATTTAGGCAATCCTGGAACAATATTTTGGGCTTGCATTGATTTAAGTCGATGTACATTAACATGACCAATGCGTTTATGCCAGATATCAATATCTGCAACTACACCGGTCCCATGTGCAAACATTGCTGCACTCACTTCAGGCATGTCTGCATCCAATGTAAACATTCTGCCCTTCTTCTTTCCTTTTGCTATCAAGCGACCTTTATTTTTCATATCCTCAACAAAGCATCCATGAGGATCAAATCTGACCTACAAGCCCTGCTCAACCATTTGACCAACAGAAACCAGATTCTTGGTGATATTCGGGACATGAAATACATCTGACAGGTATTTCTTTTTCCCATCCTACATAGACAAAGGAATTTTTCCAATCTGCACAATAGGATGTGCAGTATCATCACCAGTCTCGACAAATCCTGTTTTTTCCATTTTTCTTGCATCTTGCATCCATTCTGCATGATTTGTCATGTGGTTTGATGCACCTGAGTCAACATACCACACTTCGTTGCTTTCTTCTACACTTGTCATAGAATTGTTCATGTGCTGCACCATAAACAAATGCTTATTTCTGTCATCACCCTGTCTACTAAAAGATGCATAATTTCCTTGTTGCAATTTTTCATTCATGATGTCATTCTGCTTTTTATAGCAGTCTTTAGCCATATGACCCATTTTACAACAGTAGTAGCATTCAACATTGCTGTTTGCATTTTGGCCTCTTTGCCATCCACCACGACCTCTTTGGCTCCCCCTGCCTCTAGAGTTACCACGTCCTCCTCCATAGGACTGGTTTTCTTGAATCTGCTGCATATTCTGATTTCTACCACGGCCTCCAGATCGGGCCTCCTCTACCTCTGCCTCTATCTCTTCCAGCATTTGAGTAGAAAACAGTTTCTTTTGAAGTTCCTCCTGAAGAAGATGCACCACCATTTCTCTGCTCCTCAGAAATTAGAAGAGCAATCAACTCCTCAAAATCAGGAAATCTTTCACGAACTGAAATGGATGTCCGAAACTATGCATAATCCTTTCCTTGACCATTCAAGGTCACAGAAACTAAATCATCATCTTCCACTGGCGACCCAATGGAAACAAGGGCATCTGCAATCTTCTTCATCTTCATGTGGTAGTCATTGATGCTCATACTTTCTCTTTGCACATTAAGCAACTCTTGCTTGAGCTGCATTTTCCTGGCTTGCGTATTTGTGCTATACATTTTTGACAAAGTATCCCATGCCTCCTTTGGCGTACTTGCATCCTGAATATGCACAATCATAGAGTCTGAAATACTGATAGACAGCTAGTACATAACTTTCCTGGCTCTCTCATGCCATGCTTTAAATGCCTGCATTTGCTGTTGATTGGGAACATCAGGAAGAACTGGTTCTTCTTCATTTTCTGCAACAAATTCCCAATATCCTTTTCCCATAAGGAAATTCGTCATTCTAAACTTCCATGCTTGAAAGTTATTCTTGTTAAGCTTTTCAGTTACAATCTGTGAAAGAGAATCAGACGCCATTACAGAACACTGCAAAAAATTCTGTCACTGCAAAAAACACAGCTTCACCCTCACAAGGGCAAATCTGCAAAACTGGCGAAAGTGGTATTTGACCACGCAGTCACTTCCTAGTGACGATTTTGCATAAACAGGAAACAAGGATGATTCTGTAACTCCCAATGTCTCTGCACACAAGCATACGATGCAATTTTTGTGGTAACTTTTCACCGACCTGTAGAACAGTGGTCGCACAGCATAAAACAGGGCCTTTTCCTGAGTGCGTGCAGAAAACTTCCGCCTCCAAAACAGGCCCCGAAATGGCCTCAAATCAAAAAAACAGAGCAACCAAGGGCTAAAGGCCTTTCCCGTAGCATATACTGCCCTCTTGCTACACCGTGAAGGGCGTCTCAATCTGAGACAATGCACTCTTGCACTTTCCGGCTGTGCTACCTGCAGATACTTGCTCCCAAAACAGAAAAATGACATCAACACTGGTCCTCTTACCAGAACACTGCGAACTTGGCTTGCTTTCTTGAGCTCCTTACCACGAACAAGGCTCTGATACCATGTCAAGATTGTGGGAGAGAAGGAAGGAGTCTCACTTGTAGCTTTCTTGCTTGCACAATGGGGGAATACACACAAGGGTGGAGGCTAAAAACAGTTTTCCTCTTCTTAGTTGTGTAAGCCAAAAAGAACTCTAGTACATAGAAATAGAAGAACCCTATATATGGGTCTCAAACCAAACTCAACTAACTAAGGTGGCATACTAACTGAGCCATGAACTAGAGTAGATTAGGATAGCTGTCATCTAGCTATTATTCATGGGCGGTGTACCAACCGCATCTGCAACTGACAAGTCGGTGACATAAATCCACAACGGTCACCCTGGCATATCACGAGTGGAGCTCGATATCTCAACAATTGCTTCCCTCTCAATACTTAAATATTCCATCTTGGATTCACCATTTTCCATATGAATGGTCAAGAACTCCAATATTCTAGGCCTAACTTTTCCTAGGAACTTGACTATCTACTTTTTCTACATTTTAGGTTATAAGTTATATCTAACTTCAAGGGAATATTTGGAATAATCAAGCCCAGTGGATCCAGTTGAATCTTCTAAGGAGTTGTTTCCTACTCATAATCTACATGAGTCACTACTTGGATTGATTTACTCCACCTAATATAAAATCCACATTTATTATTCAATAGATGGCAAAGTAATTTATGAAATCCATTGTTATATAAAGAGTAAGTCTTAACAACTATACAGGGGGGACTAAACAAGGATTGTATGAGCATTGTATGAGAGTGAGGGAGTGAGACTATACCGGATTTAACTATGTATTCATTGTACTACTTATCTTGAATCAATGCATTATCTTTTTGAGTGTACCTAGTTATTTCTACCACACATTCTTTGCTCCCAATACTGTCTACTTGATTGTGAGCTCATTCCAATTAATTTTCTATGTTATTTGTTTATCATATACTTTCAAATGAGTTAGTTGAAGTGTTGGAAACCTTGTTATTAAAATTTTATGATTTTTATCAATGTAGGAAATTAAGGCCTCTGACCTTCGATAAGCTGATAATGCACATAAAGAAGCAATTGCATAAAAAAGTCAAAGCACCAATCCTCCCAAGCTCACTAATGCTAGCACACTAAGGTAACCAACTCATATCTCAAATATGTTAGCACAAGCAAGAGGTGACTCTTTGCTAATTATGGAGTTAGGGCAAGTCATCTAAAGCTACAAGGGAGAGTAGTGCACGTAAAGAGTTAGAGATTCATCTAAACTTCCCCAGCCCAACTCAAATCACCTCTAACACTTACAAAAGAACTCAAACTACAAGTGCATACACCCATCATTATTGCAAGGAAGTTTACCAATTCAAGACTCCCAAGAATCTCTAGTTGCACTTGTACCATTTGGGATTCTCATGCATGACTCCAACCTAGGATAAAGCCACCAAGATGCATAGGGCACACATCGCACCAAGTTGCTTAGAGTTAACTACTTTTTCAAAGAGCTTTGGCAAAATCTTGTTGCATGAGAGGCAATAACTTATTGTATTTTCTTTGGCCCATTAATCAAGATAATAGTATTTGGTTTCACATCTTGCAAAGCATCAAATCTTCCCATAGATTAAAATAATTGGAAGTTTCCAAAATACTATTAAGAATGAAGTGGGGTCCATTTGGAGATGCTTTATTGTCCTTTTATTTTGGATCTTTGAAGGAAAAGCATAGAAGAGAATGTATTGCTATAATTGAAGATAACATAGCTAAGAAATTTAAGATGAAGAGAATGCAAAGTGTTTAACAATCATCTTCTACCATAGTCTACACTGAAGTTTTGTACTCTCAAGCTCTTAATAGGAAAAAAAACTACTTTGTTACAATTGTGAAGGATAGGGTTCTAACTCAAGTGGATCAATTGTTGGTCCACCACTTTACCATGGATGAGATCAACTATGTCGTTAAGATGAATTGAATTCCTCTAGAACAACTAGATTTCCAATTGTACATTTTGTGAGTATACTGGATCTTTATGGTGTAGATCTCTATGGGATGTTGAACATCTTCAGAAGCTTGAGAAAGATGTCAAGTGGAAAATTCTACCATGGAATATGCAATCACAACTAAATGAATGGACATGAAAAGAAATGAAATCAATTGCAAATCAATTATTCCAATTAGGATCACAAAAAGTAATGTCTAAATCCATAACCTTCATGATTGAAAGTTTCGAGATGAAGTTTATCCTACCTAAATTTCTACACCCAATTCAATATGGATTCATACATGGAAAGAGAATGCATGATGTTGTTATGAATCTAATGATAATTCTTGGACTACATTCCCACAAGTGTTCAACACTATCTTTTAATCAATGTGGACTTTGATAGGTCACTGGATAGAACTATTTGGGAGCCCACTCTAAAATTGTTGGAGGTACTTAGCTTTGGCAATAGATTTTGTGGCATGATAAGAGCACCCTTTAACAATGTATCAATCAAACAATATATTAATGGACTTAAAATCATATTCCTCTTCTTGAAGAGGTCCATTAGGCTAGAGTGTCCTTTTCTTCCCTTTTATCTTTTGTTGCAACTAATCTTCTAAATTTTATAGATGCTAAGGTGAGGGAATGGAATTATTAGAGGAATTTCATTCCTGATGGCATAGCCCTATGCTCAACTATTTGTTGATGATAATTTATCAATTAGTTCAAATTCTTCTTGCATCCTATGATCAATTTGTTGGGGTCTCTGAATCTCAATTACTTAAGTAGGAGACTAAGATGCTCTATTTAAGTTGGGGAGGTGCACTTGGATATGGTTACTAGTCCTAAATTTGAGACGTTACAACATGCATTATGTTTATGTATTGTGATGCCCCTCAAGTTTTGGAGTGTCTCCAAAATAAAGATGTAAGTGGCTATAAGCTAAAGTGCAAGGAATCTTTTAATAAGAAATGCACAAACTGTTCGGTTGGTCGGTAGGATTGTTGTTGCTAAGCTAGTTAGTTGTCTCTTTGATGGTAATGTATGTTGCTCCAATGCTTTGCTTCAATTAGACATATTGGAGTAAGATCTAGTTGAAAGTAAAAAAGTTCATCTAGTTCAATTGTGACACCCTTGTGGTCTGCTACCTTAGGGAGTAGGGTAATTGCAACAAAAGAAGAAGGTGGTCTAGGTATACCATTCTTCTTGAGAAAGCAAGAGGCTTTCCCTTTCATGATTGCTCAAGACAAAGGTCAATCTAGCTCAGGCCTTCATTTTGAAATTTTGGATTGTTTCTAGCTCTCTTGTTAATTATTCAATGATCAACTAGGCTTACTGGGATGAAAAGTTATTGTCTTTATTAAGAAAGGTGAAGATTGTCAAATCATGCTTTACAAAGTGATTTTGGACCAAAGCAACAATCAAATGCTTAATTATTTAGGATTAAGAAAAGTTGGAAGTCAAGGAGATGGCTATAATCAAGGTGGAATTCAATCTCAGTAGCAAAAAGGAGGAAAGAGGAAGAGTATATGACTCATGTTTTTTGAAGCTATTCTCAGAACTTAAAGCATTACAATCTACATTCAAAAACTTTTGATGTTTAAAGTAGGATTTCACAGTACTCTAACTTGAAAAAATGCTCTATTGGGTAAGTGAGGGAAGTTGAATGATTTTGCTTTTCAACTCTTAAAGGTTTATGGTCTAGATCCAAGAAGTTGATATCTAAGAGAGGATCTCACAATCCTCTAACTCAAAAATGATCTCTTTCATCTCTTAAAGGTTTATGGTATAGATCCAAGAAGTTGATATCTAAGAGAGGACCTCACAATCCTCTAGCTCAAAAATGAGCTCTTTTGCTTATTGGCAAAAGTTCAATGATGTTGGCTGCCAATTGTTATTAAAAATATATCGGTTGTGAGAAATAAAAGACTATATATAATTGTTTGGATACTTAAAATTAGTGATTGCAAACCTACTAATTAGATATCCTTGCATATGAAATGGCTATTAGAGAACCTAAGAAGCTACAATAGGTGCTTTGATGCTTTTATTTTGACCTAGTTATTCCCAAAGGGAGACACAATTATTTGTTTTCCACTTGACATAACATAAGGTCACAATTTTTTCGATAGCAAAGTATCCATCTAGGCCTCGAATTTGAAGGGTTCTCAAACTTTTCATTTGGAAGGTTTTGCAAGATCTAGATTATTTTATTTCCAAAGATATTGGAAGGGCATATAACTATTTTTCTACATTTATTACCTTTCATTTGAAGGCTAATATATCTATAACTCTTCCCTTGAAGGGTAAAACCCTCTTTGAAGGGGTAATATCTCTATGACCCTTCCCTGGAAGGGTAAAACCCCATTTCTAGGATGTTGCAACCTTCAAATCTTAGGATTGTGTTCATTGGCATGAAGAAAAGTCATTATATACCCATCATTCTTGCAATACAATTCCAAAGAATGGGCACAACCAAAAAAAAGATTGCAATCAATACCATTTTCTAGTTTTGTGTGTTTGGGGGGGGGGGGGGGGTGCTTTGTTTCTTCTTCTTCTTCTTTCTAGTAACTAGTACAAGTTAAACATTAGCCCACCCATCTAATCATGGGTTCTTTCCCTTAGCTAGGGATCAATAGTGTCATAATGGAGAGAACTCTTTTGGAGGTATGGAAAGAGTCACTAAGTTTTGGAGCCCATCAAGGGAAAACAAGGGGTTGAAGTACTAGCAATACTATTGGAGTTCAATAACAAAGCAACCTAGAACTCTCATACTATACTTTTTGAATAGCAAGGGGGAACAAGAGGCTGAAGTAGTAGATATGCTACTAGAGAAGCAAACTAGGACTCATACTTTTCTTTTTTGAAGACCCAAGTGTTACAAGTAGGAACAAGGAAGGGAAAAAAGAGGTTGAAGTAGTGGCAATATTGTTGGAGATCAAGAATGAAGCAACTTAGGACTCTTTTGACACTAAGTTGACATGTACAATGTGAATGCATTAGGGATGCTCCCTTGCTCTGAAAGCACAAAACAAAAACTCTCAGTCGTGACATAGGCCAATCATCTTGGCACATTTGCACTATGTGGTATGGCCCAAAGAGACCAAGAAGAAGGCATGTAGTACTAAGTAGGTATACAATCTATGTCAAATGTTTTATATGGGCCCCTCGACAAGTTGTGTGAATGCAAGATATATCATACGATGTATGAAATCATAGGATGAATGAGAAAGCCATAATAATAACTAGCATTCCGCATGCGCTTCGCGCCCACGGAATGCTAGGCTGCTTCGCGGTAGCTTCACTGCCTCAAAGCGGTGAGCAAAGTTGTAGTGTTATAGCATGGTAACTTTGTTTAACAATCCATTTCTCATCTTTCTCTCTCCTCTTTTTCCTCTTGGTTTCTAATTTTTTAATTTACTCTCTATCTCTCTCTCTCCCCCCCAAATTTCATATGTCTAATTTCTCTCTCTCTCTCTCTCTTTCTCTCTTCTATTATTTTAGTTTATTTTTTCTCCTCTCCTGGTTCTCTCTCTCTCTCTCCTTTTTTTCTCTCCCCGCTTTTCTTCTCTCTCTCTACTTTTATTCTCCCCTCTCTCTCCTCTCCTTTCTTTCTCTCTCACTCTCCTCTTTTTCCATTTTTTCTTCTTCTCTCTCTCTCTTTTTATTCTTTTTTTTTAATTTTTTCTTTTATTTCTCTCTCTCCTTTTTTTCTCTTTGCACTTTTCTTCTGTCTCTCTCTCTCTCCTTTCTTTTTCTTCTCTCTTTCTCCTCTATTTTTTATTCTCTCTTTTTTTAAATTTTATCTTTTCTCTCTCTATAATTCTCTCTACATTTTTCCTCTCTCTCTCTCTCTCTCTCTCTCTCCTTCTTCTTCTTTCACTGTCTTTCCCTCCCCCCAATCTTTGTTAAAGTATGTAAAGTTTATATTTTTTCTATATATAATTCTCTCTTTATGTTTATATTCTCTCTCTTCTTCTCCTCTCTCTCTCTCTCCGCTCCCTTTTCTTCTCCTTCCCTTTCTCTTGATTTTCATTTTTTTCTTCTCTTCTCTCTTTTAAATTTTATCTTTTTCTTCTCTCTCTCTCTCTCTCTCTCTCTCTCTCTCTCTCTCTCTCTCTCTCTTTTCAACTCTCTCCTTCTCTCTACCTTCCTCTCTCTCACAAAAATTTTTAAATTTAAAAAAATATATATTTTCTCTCTCTTTCTTTCTTTCTCTCTCTCTTCTCCCTCTCCTCTCTTTTTCTTCTCTCTCCTTTTTTTTCTTTTTTTCTTCTTATCTCTTTAATTTTTTTCTTTTCTCTTTCTTTTAAATTTTATATTTCCTCTCTCTGTATTCAAATTCTCTCTCTTTTTCTTCTTATTTTCTCTCTCTCCTTTTCTTCTCTCTGTCTCTCTCTCCCCTTTCTCCTCTCTTTTTCTTTTTTCTTTTCCTCTCTCTCTCTCTCTCTCTCTTAAATGTTATATTTTCTCTCTATAATTCTCTTTCTCTCCATTCCCCTTCTCTCTCCCTCCCTCTCCTCTTCTTTCTTTTTTGCTTTGTGTGTGTGTGTGTGTGTGTATCTGTGTATTATTACCAAAAAAAAGAGTGTGTATCTATGTGTGCTTATTTTAATTTTAAAAAAAGTTTAAATTAAAAAGTTTAATCAGAGAGAGAGAGAAAGAGAACTTAGGCCTTACACATGAGAGAGAGAGGAGGGAGAGAAGAAAAATATTTAATTAAAAAAGACTATTCTCTTTCCTCTTTTCCCTCTCCTCTCTCAATCTTCTTCTTTTTATCATTCTTCTTCTTCTTCTTCTTCTTCTTCTTCTCTCTCTCTCTCTCTCTCTCTCTCTCTCTCTCTCTCTCTCAAAGTATGTGAAAAACTATGTTCGAAAAACTTTAAATTAAAAAACTTTTAAAAATATTTAATTAAAAAATTAATCGAACTATGTATGTGTGTGTGTGAGAGAACCTAGGCCCTACACATGAGAGAGAGAGAGAGGGGGGAGGGATGGAATTTGATTAAAAATGGGAGGAGGAAAACAAAGAGAGCGATTGTAAGTGAGAGAGAGGAAAGAGGGTTTTAATTAAAAGGGGGGGGAGGGGGGGGTTTTGATTGAAAAAGGGAGGTAGGTTCGGGAAGCCCTCTAGATGTTCGGGGCTTTCCGAACCTATAGCAAAAATAATATAGGAGTAATAAATATCTCTCTATGTTCAAATTCTCTCTCTTCTTGTTGTTATTTTCTCTCTCTATTTCTCTTCCCCCTCTCTCCTTTGTTTTCCTTTTTTCTCTTCCTCTCTTTCTCTTCCTCTTAAATTTTATATATTTTCTCTCTATAATTCTCTCTCTCTCTGTTCCCCCTCTCTCTCCCTCCCTCTCCTCTTCTTTCTTTTTTGCTCTTTGTATATATATATATATATATATATATATATATATATATATATATATATATATATATACTTATTTTAATTAAAAAGAAAGTTCAAATTAAAAAGTTTAATATGTGAGAGTGAGAGTAAGAGAACCTAGGCTCTACACATGAGAGAGAGAAAATAATCATCTCATCATCATCATCATCATCTTCTTCTTCTCTCTCTGTCTTCATCATCATCATCATCATCTTCTTCTTCTCTCTCTCTCTCTCTCTCTCTCTCTCTCTCTCTCTCTCAAAGTGTGTGAAAAATTATGTTTAAAAATTTTTAAATTTTAAAAAAATAAAAATTAATTAAAAATTAAATTAAAAAGTTTAATCTAAGAGAGAGAGAGAGAGAGAGAGAGAGAGAGAGAACCTAAGCTCTACACGAGAGAGAGAGAGAGAGAGAGAGAGAGAGGGGAGGAATTTAATTAAAAAAGGAAAGAGGAAAAGAAAGAGAGATTATAAGTGAGAGAGGGGAGAGGGTTTTAATTTTTAAAAAAAAGATGAGAAAGGGGAGGGCTTTAATGAAAAAAGGAAAGGGAAGAGAAAATGAGAAATTACATTTGAGAAAGAGCGAAGGGGAGAGGGAGAGGGTTTTGATTGAAAAATAGAGGTTTGGAAAAGAGAATAGATTCGAGAAACCCTCTCTAAGTACAACCCATGGGGCTTTTAGAACCTATAGCGAAAATAATATAGTAGTAAGATAATAATAGGTAGGAAACTAGAGTAGGGACAAAGGCTCTTTTTGTTTGTTGGTGTTGAATCCGGAGTAGATTATGCTTTCTTTTGTTTGCTCGTTTGATCTTATCTTAATATTTATTAATAATTTATGGCGGATCAAGAAAATGAAAAGATCTTTGGCGCGTACGTGGATGCCGTCCCCGCCTCCCAAAAGATCCGAGCCGAGCCAAACGCGGCCCTACCAAATCACACACCAAGGTCCACCCGACACACTCAAACCGCTAAGAGCCGGTCACCACCAGGCCCTTAATTCATGAACTTGTGTATGAAGGCTCTTAATGACTCCAATTAGAAACCGTCCCGGCGCGGATCAATTGACTTGCACAAGCGCCACTGAGTGCTGCTCCACACGCAGGCTGTGAACTAAACCAGTTTACTGACACACAGGTGGCGGTGGCATGGCCGCGCGCAAGTAAATAACTCCTGCCTGGTCACTGGGATCCGCTTGAAGTATTGTGAATTTTGATTTATCGTCACTGCGAAGTTCATGGCAAATTGGTAAAAGGAAGATTGACGGCCACAGCTACCTTCTCGAACTATCAAGAACTCGGAACCAACGTTCACCAAAAACCAAAGGTTTAATTGTGAAAATTTTTGTAAAGAGTTCGGAACTGTCTTCAAAATTTTACATGAGAAATATTTAAAACTTGGAAAATTTTTGTCATTTGATTCAAAAGTTCCTCCAAAATTATGAGTTGAAGAATTTTGTATCTACCACCAAAAATATTTCCCATGCAATTGTGCATGAAATGACACCTACACATTCAAGGTAAATTCCCACAAAATATTGGATGCACTCTCTTTGGCTATAGCAAGTGGACTTTGAAGTCACCTCCATGTGGTATCTTCTTTCCACCCTCAAAACATTCATTTTAAAGGGGTGCCTTTTGCCCATTATTTTATTCTAAGCAAAAGGCCAACATTCGAAGCCCAAAGGTGGAAGACCCCTCCAGGGTTGCCCAACCAAGGCTTGAACTCACAAGCACATTCAACATATCCAGTACCCTGTTGTAGCTCATAGGGTGTTATTTTATTATTTGGGCCAAATCCCATTGGTCCAAAGGCCAACACCTGAGAGCATTGATCACACATAACTTTAAAAGACACCCTAGGACTAGCCAACCAAGGATCTAGTCCACAAGCACACTCAACACACATAGTGCCCCTACCAATTGGACTACTGCTCACAAGAGTTTATGTAACCCTTGAACTTACTATAAAAAGGGCACCTTTACTTGGTGATCTTTAGAAAAGTCTGGTTCATACTAGATGACTCTTGGGGTTATGTCACGCATAGCTCAGATTAGGGCTTTGGGGAGTCTTACAAGGAAAGTATATATGGTGTGACATATTCTTTTGCCTCTTCACTTACAAAAAGTATTGCTACCTTTACTATGAAAGTCTAGTCATGACTCTAGGTGTAGCACTTTCCTTAGTCTTGTTACATTCCTAAATAGTGAATGTCTACTATTGCTTTACATAACCACTTGTACAATCCTTAGTCTTGTTACATGCCTAAATAGTGAATGTCTACTATTGCTTTGCATAACCACGTGTAAAAAAAAAAAGGGGACTAAAGCTACAATTTGCACCCCTCAAGAACAACAAAAGGTTGCCCATTCCTTTTTTGCATGCCCGATCCCAAAAAGTTTGTTGTCTTGTGTGGTAATGTGGGGAATTGAAACCTTTGGCCCATACCCCACTATTATCACTACAGGAATTACATCTCAATTCTTTTGGCATCTTCTCATACAATGAAGCTTCCCACCCACCACAACCCCGCTTTTGTAATACCCTTTGGGCAGGTTTTAAAGGTGAGTGAAGGGCAAAAAGCATAGTAAGTTGTTATCGAAATGATTGAGAAATCACATTTCACAATTCTTTTGGCATCTTCTCATATAGTGAAGCTTCCCACCCACCACTACCCCACTTTTGTAATACCCTTTGGGTAGGTTTTAAAGGTGAGCGGAGGGCAAAAAGCACAATAAGTTGTCATTGAAATGATTGAGAAATCACATTTCACAATTTCATTACTTAGTGACCTCACAAATATTCACATATACATAACAATATCTCTTATTATAATTTTCTCAAATGGCAATTAATGGTTAGGCCAAAACAATCAAGCTTGGTAACAATAGCAAGCCTTCCTACATCTATAAATCATTCACTTGTGTTCCTCGTTGAAAGGGAATGGTGGGAGCTCTTGCCCTTCAGATTACATTCCAACAATGTTTCAGTTTTAAACATATACCTATAAAGTACATGTGTGACCAACATGCAGCAGCCCAATCAACTGGAAGTGCGCGAGTTGTGGGAGGTCAAAGGTTCAAAACCCACAATTGGGCAGCTCCAAGGTGACTCACCTAGGTGTTCTTCCTATCAATAAATATTACAGAAAGGCACAATAATGGCATTAGTAAATAAGAGTACACATCGCATTATACTTGCTTTTATGTGGACAAACATACCTTGAGCAATCCAATTCTTCTAAAGTTATTGCTGCGGAATCACTGTGATTTCACCTACTTTTAGAGAGCCTTGGTTTTAGCCTTAAAAACCAAGATTCACATAAATAAAACTTTGAACCCTAAACATGAGAATTTCTGCCCTTTTATATGAATAATCCCCAATTAACATGAAGTAGAAGTCAAAACTGTTAGCACACAATGAATTGGAGATGGATGCTCAGCAGTTTAAGTCTCTTTATCTTGTTTGTTGCAATTTTGATCCTCACTGGTGACCCATAATAGCAGTATCAGCTCCAATTAGGTTTTGATGTCTCGAGAGGGGCTAGTCTCTATATTGACATGGTCCTATGGATGATCGATTATCTTTACTCAAATACAACGGTAGCCATGACATTTGTAGGACAAATTATGGTTTCTGAAGTGAGTTAGGATGCGGATTGGAAGATAGTCTCTATATGGCCATGGTCTTATGCATGATTGATCATCGGTAGCCATGACATTTGTAGGACTAGTAACGGTTATTGAACATATCAGATTTTGTAGTTGATCTTTAGAGAGAAGACAATACATACAGCAGGGATAGATGTGGGGAACAATGTACCACAATTGCCATTCATAGTTGTACAGTGTACGGTGACAGATTGACCATGAACAACACCACACTGTATATCCAGAACCATGAGCAACACAGAAGTGACAATGGCTTTATGAACATCATTTAATTTGTTATTTTTTACATAGAGTTGCAAAATTACAGGTGCAACAGCTTGGCTGTTGTGTACAAAAATATCTGTGACACATCAAAGTGGAGCTGGGTTTGGAAGAATGAGAGCATCTTCACATGAGTGAAAATGCATGATTGGAAGAGTAAGAGGGTTCTCTAAAGGGAGCCTCAGATGCAAAAGAATGGTTCTTTGGGCTGACAGTGGCTGGACTCACAGAATTGCCTGTTCATGGCAAATGCTACAGCAGTTGATATCATGCGAAACACTTTAATGATCAGCAATGCCGATACCTATGCCTTGGCTTGCACAGCTCCCTCCATAGAATGGCCTGGGAATGGTGCTGCACATTGTCCTCGAGGCTCATGATCAGCAATGCATGCATTCCACATTGATTCTGTGTAGTCAATCAATTGATCAACCACGTGATGGGCAGCACCAGTTCACATTACTGGGAACCATCAGTTTCATTTCTTCTCACGCGGATGTCCATCATGCGTCCAAGTTCCATGGAATAAGATTTTGGATTTGCCGGCCCTAGAAAAAAAGAAATAAGATCTTACAGCATTGCCGCACTCAGCATTTGCTTTAAGCAAATGCAGGTGGCAATTAAGACATCCAGTAGCTTGAGCAAGCCTATCCTGTACATCCCAGGTAGAAATTCCAATGCACAAGGTGCACCCAACCTCCTTTTCTCTTTTCCCAGAGCCAAAGCCAATGACTGAGCGCCATAAAAGCTCTCCAATAATGAGAACCTATGACCTTATGATCTGGCACAAGGGACAAGTCTCATGAGAATTGCACACCCGCTCTGATGATGCTGTTTGGCCACCTGATGAGCAACACATCAATGTGAAAAGTTAAAAGAAAAACTACGTATTCAGTTAGCCATGGCACCTTTAAGTACAAGCAGATGACTTTATAGAAGTGAGACACGAGTCATGCACGCCTCCACAATCTGCAAGCCTGAACAAGCAATCTGATTTTCCCACTTGTCTCCACAAACCGCAGGCCTGAAGATGCATTCTATTATCCTACACACAAGCTCACCTTATCATCCTCGGCTCTTGTTCCCTTCCAGCACAAAAGGCCTCCATACTTAGATTGGGATTCCAATCTCCTGCAGAAGTCCAAAAACCTGTCAATATTTGAACACCGTAGGCATGCCATTTCAAAGGCCAACTGGGGAGATAATGGCTTTTCTATTTATATGCTTTCCTATGCCTAGCAAACTCAATCTCCTTAAACCATTTAATCCTGTAAAATTGGTGATTAAATTTGATGGGGTGCTGGTGTAAGGTACGTTGAGAGTACTTGCAATTCTCTTATTGTAACATGAGTCTTACACCACATACTGTATATTTAGTGCCATTTCATGCAAACATATGAACTACTTACAAGTTCTCTTGTTCCAGATCATATGAGGTGATATTTGTGCTGCTGTCGCATCCATGAAAGGTGCTGTGAATATGCCTCGGCTGCCTGCGTTCTAAGCATTCAAACTCTTTGACCACAACAATCTCTCGACTGGTTCCATCGTACTGGCACCAAGGATCTTGTGAAGCCTCATTCCCAAGTCTTGCCGCCTTAAACAGAGGAGTTCCAGTTCTAGGCAGAGCACTTTCTCTAAAATAAGAGACGTGCCTTGGACTTCGAATTGGTAAATGTGCATTAGATACGGCAGGGCAAGGCTGGTCTGGAAAGACAGAAAAACCATAAGCTGGGCTGGCCTTACCATCCAACCTTGGGGATGCGGTACCACTGCAGCTTCTCCAATAATGCAGTGAACCTTTTTGGCTATCTAAAGTTGCAGAGTGAGCATTCTGTCTAAAGTCCACAAGTATTTTGGCATCCTTCTGACCTGCTAAAGGACAAAGGGTTGGGCCTTGAGTGCCCAGACCAGCAGGGAGAGAGGAAAGGCTTATCTTGACCTCAACAGAAAGGCCTAAAGTTGTTTGAAAAGCATTGCTAATGCTCTTCTTAAGACTCTCAGCTCTTGATTTGTCACGTCCGTTCTCAAATTCCAGGTAGACAACAGCCTCTACTGCAAGATACAGCATAAGAATGTCAGACTGTCATTCAGTTATATATGGATTTTCGAAACCGTTAAAACAGAGGCAGTAAAAAATATGGCCACGGGAGTTCTTCCCCTTCTAGGAATGCTAAAATAATGCATGCAATAGAGTGTAACTGACTGTAGTGTACATGTTTGTAAAACACATACATGGTAAGCACGTGTATGCACACAGGTGGACCCCCTTAACATTTGCATATGGTATATTATATGTACCTGCCGAAATTGACACAGCTAGAAGTTTTCCATGGTTCTGCAGAAACTGTCTGAGTGGAATTGATTTACACCTCTCCAAAACAGCAGACCATAAATTGCCCAAATTGCCAGGTCCAACAAAAGTGGCTTGTTTCTGAGTATGTTCCCTAAACACTGGAGAGTCCTTTGCCCCCATAATGTCTGAACCAGGTATAGATGGCTGATCCTTCTGATGTACTTGAACATCAAAAGTAGACTTTGATGGCAGCCTGCTTTTCAGAGTCACTTTGTGCGAATTTCCCTTCAACAAACTCCTGTGACTGTTATCTTTCCCATTGACAGACCCAAGAATTCGCCTGCTGTTGGGGTTTCTTAAGAGTGGGCTTGCAGTTGCACTGTTTCCCGATGATGAAACAGAGATTGTCGATGACCGAGCAGGTCCAAATTGCAGCAAAGCTGCTGTTAACCATGTTGTTCTGTCACTTGCAGCTGCCCTCAATTGTTTTTCAGCATCTGACAAGATTCTCAGAGCAAACCTCAGCCTCTCAAGCTCCTCTTCCGACACTGTCAGATGCATGCGTGTGTTAAAAATGCTAGCACTAAACGTTATCCTAAAATTTCAAACACTAAACATTAACCTAGAAAAATGGAAATCTTTCTGCACGACAGCTTTGAAAATTCCCACCATACCCATTGATTGGATGACAAAGTTCTACATTTGAACAGATCATGAAATAAACACATGAGATATCATCATTGACACAGAAGGTTGGATAGACTGGAACCAGCTAATTCATAAAAGTGAAAATAATTCCTTTGCATGCACAAGAATGGAGAGAGTCACTTACAAGAATCCCTTGAAAAGAAACCTCCTCCTTGTTTATTCATTAACTCCTTATTGCCTGCAAGAATGTTTGTAATTAGCGTGGCCAGCTGGGACATCAAATCTAATGGATCCACTCCAGAATCAATAAGTTCTCTTGCCCTTTGTACTGTATTAACAGTGTCTGAACAAAGGGCAAGATCTAGCAGACTCAACAGCTTTTCATCTGAGACCGACCCAACCTGGAGAACATACAATAAAACTCAATAGAGTTAATAAAAGTGTGAGATGGGGAGTTGGGAGCTATATTGAAAAGGGGCATCCAGATTGTCGACAGATTAAGCAAAGGCATCTGCACCCCAAACAAATCAGGTTGAAGCATCTAAACCAAGCATAGAGCAAGCTTGATGTGAAAACAGACACACAAAGGACAAAGCACAATAACAAAAAAATTTCAAAAGAGGCAAACGAACCAGCTCATGAACTGTTGACCGAGTGATTTTCTGTCCAAACAAACTGAGTTGATCTAACATGGTCTCAGCATCACGAAGTGATCCATCTGATCTAGATGCTATTATCTCTAACGCTCCTTGCTCAACATCCAAGTTCTCAAGTGTGGCTAACGCTTGCAACCTAGTCACGATATCTGGCTCAGTGATCTTTGGAAATATAAACTTCTGACATCGAGAGACTGCAGTGGAAGGCAGTTTATCTGGATCTGTTGTAATAAGAATAAATACCACATTGCCGGGAGGTTCCTCTAGAAATTTTAGAAGTGCATGCCATGTTTCAATCGTAAGCACATGGCATTCATCAACTATAAACACCTTATACCGTGAAGAAGATGGAGCAGAGAATGCATTTTTAATAAGAGCTTGCACCTTTTCAACCCCATTATTACTTGCTGCATCCACTTCTCTCACATCTGAACTTTTCCCTGAAGCAAGGGCGAGGCATTCAGGGCATGCTCCGCATGGTTTAGGCTTTTCTATAGTCGTACAATTCAAAGATGCAGCAAGTATTCTGGCAGCAGATGTCTTCCCTGTACCACGAGATCCCTGAAAGAGATAGACCGGAACAATTTTCCCTTTCTGAACTGCATTAGAGAGGGCATTGGATATGAGATTTTGCCCGGCTAGCTCTTCAAATGTTTTAGGTCGGTACTTTTGGCTCAGGCTTCGTGGTCTCTCAACATAGACAGCCAGCTCCTTACCTTCAGAGCCCTTCTTTAGTGTCCCAGATGCTCCAGGTTGCTGTACATTTGGTGAATTTGCAGCATTCAATCCAAGTTCACCAATGAGATCACCAGTTTCATCAGCTGAGTTATCAGTTGCTCCTGACTGGTCTGAGAGCAATGGCAAGGCTTCTAAGTCCAGTGGGGGAATGGGCACATTTGATGGATGGGCAGGTAGCTCTCCTTGTGTGGTAGATAAGAAGTCTGTCCTTCTGGGTGATTCTGAATTGAACCCACATGATAAACTCCGCCCAGCAATATCCAGCAAGCTTCTGCCTCTTTTCTGGCTCTTGGACCAATAACAGGGTATACCACAGCCATTTGTAGGTAGCTCACAAACATCTAGTTCATCCGCCAACTGAGTAGCATCCCACATACCTGCAACAGAGCCTTGTGAGGCTGTTCCCTGACTTGTGCTTGTGGAACTTGTCACTGTCTGTTGAGGCCTCCAAACAGTATCGACAGCTTCTCTTTGGCCTGGTCTAATCAAATGCTTCAGAAAGTGAGGGGAATGGGTAAATGAGCCCACGTTCTTAGGACGAGTCTTTATTCCCCTCCTATGTGTATCATGGCAGGGACCCTCTAAAGAGAAAAGAGACAGGGAGTGGCTATGTTGATTGATGTCATCCAAGGAATTCAGGACCAATGGTGACAAGACTATTGAATGATGCTTACGAGCACTTGCTCTCTGCGACTTTTTCTTCTGAGACCTCATTCGTTCTGCTTTTTCCTTCACTACTTGTTGCCGTGCCTCCATCTCAGTCTCATAATCATAAACAGCAGCTCTTGAATTGGCTGAGTACCCGCGTCTTGAGGAATAATCTAGGCTTCTACTCTGTCTCTGTGGCCATCTTTGCCTTGGATCAGACTGAGCTGGACCGAAAGAGCTCTCTGTATCCCAATTGCACAGCAACGAACTCTGACCGTAGCCAGTCAGGGTGTATTTCCGCTGGCCAACCTCGGCTTTGGCCGCAACTGACTTCACTGGGGCTTGGGGTGGCCTCAGCAATGCCTCGTGGCCCCTAATGGGATTCACAACTGCTTCATCCATACCCAGATCCCAATTCTTCCTTGGATCATTGGATTGAATAGATTCGGTCCAGGGCATCACCTTACTTCTCAAGCGAGGGCCATGTCTCAGGATTCTATTGCTGCCATTCTCTTGCAAATGCCTGTACTGAAGCCCACTTGTTCCATGTACGGAGGCACTCTCTGCCTCTCTGTTCAGTCCAGGAGAAGTCACAAACGGAGACTTCCAGCTTGAAGAAGAACCTCCTGCTACTGGACTCCTTAAATGAGAGCCTGCTGAAGGATCTCTGAGAGAACGAGCACGTTTCAAAGATGAAAGCTCCCTCATGAGAGGAAGCTCCCCTGGCTGCCCTGCATCCAACATGGCCTTCCGACACTGGAGAAAGATAGAAAATAATTTCAATACGACAAATATCCTGAGATTCAAATATTAGTTCTCCCTCAAAAACAACACAACCAATGTAAATAGCGACTCACTCACATCAAACAGAACAGCGAAATGTGAGACACAACTAGCATGAGTGCTCCGCCTAGAATCATATTTACTTTGGATAGCCATAGGCATCTACAAGGTCATTGCCGAGAAGGAACTGTCAGGCAGTAGGAGCAAGATGCTCGGGAATCAGCCATTTCAAAGGTAAATGATGAGACAGGAAGAAGAATCTGTGTTGGAAATTACACAGATCAAGGGCTGGCACGAGTTCCTGTTCAGTGGTGAGTGTTTGCTTTATCTATGTCAGACCAGGGCCAGAGACGCTTATGTAGAAAGAGAAAGGCACTGTAGCTGGCAGAAGTAGAGTTGGCATGAGCTTCTGTGCAGTGGTGAGTGTTTGGCTTATCTATGTCAAAGATAAGGGGCCAGAGAGGGCTTATGTACAGAGAGTAAGGCCAAAGCAGCGTTGCACAAGGAGAGTTCTACAAATCTTTCTCATGGTCTTGATTGGGTCAGTGGATTGGGGGGGCCTTGACTACAGTCTACAGTATTCAAGCCGGGACCTCGGGGAAAGGACACAGGTATTTCATCACAATTCTCTTCTGGCAGAGCTGGTAGCTTCTCAAGCAGCCCATGTGGGATGAACAGGGCCACAGGAAGTGGGAGGCTTAGGACACCCAGAAGGTCTGTGTCAACAGACATAAATTATGATTGATTAGGAGTAACCTACGTGCATCCATAGTGAAACACTCCAAAGAGCACGAAAACCTACATTGAAACGATTGAACATTGAACTACTCCAGGGGGCACAAAAACTGGCAATAGACCTCGATTAGAAATATCAACGAAAAAGACTAACAACTTTGAAAAAGGCCAGGATTTGGACAGCAGCCAATTGGCAAAAGACATTAGATAGGCATACAGAAAAACAGCCAATAGCTCAAAAGGTTTTGATTTGACAGAAAGATTTGAGAATCTACCTTGCGGCAACGTGGTTTTGAAAAGCAACGGAAGAATCGGTGAAGACCTTCTTTACTTACCTTGTGCAAAGAGATGTAAAAACTGTACATTCAACTCGCTCAGGACAAAAAAGACAGCAAATCATATGAAAATGACCCTTAGAAAGGGACCAGATTTCAACTTCATCTTCAAGGACCATGAAAGGGTAAAAGGGGAAATTTTCAATCTTGATGTTGACGCCATAGACCTTCTAGTAAATGAGTCAATATATGACAGTGGGTAAAACCATTCGAACAGAAGAGTGCATGTCTCGAGTCTCGACTCTTGATGCGAGCCAGCAGAGAATGGGATTCTAGTAGGACTGGACTATGGAGGGTGCGGAACGATCGTCGGGAGCTCAGAGAGCAGAGCACCCAACCCCAGCTACCCTGACCAAACAACCGACCAAGCCAGGACATTTTGCTCGGGCATCGGTGTTTCATTTGGTTTCTCGGGGGGAAACTCCAGACAAACACCCCCTTCCCACAAAGAGTGGCAAACTCTAGAGAGAGGCCTGAGCTAAAATGGCTCTAAACTGTAACTGCTTCATACTGGTAATCAGAACAAAAAGCCCCTGGAAAAATGACACCAACCAGAGATTGATGACCGGCAGTACTCATCTTCTATGAGGAAAGGTAAATGCACTTACAGGCCTTGCAAACATGGGGCTGGAAACTGTGTTGATGGGAGCAAAGCCATGGAAGACGATGGCTATTGGCTTGGATGCAGAATTTTGGTGGATGCAGACCTTCTAGAAACTCACGCAGACAGTCTGTTACAGGCCTTGCAAAATTTGGGGGATGGGGGGCCTGGGAGTGGGGGAATACATGTCTTGATGTAGAGAGGACCTCACAGATGGGGGGATTAGATGTCTTGATGTAGAGAGAACCTCACGGGCCTTGAGGCAATGCCAAAAATGAGGCGGAACTATGGAGGGTCAGGAATTATCGTTGGAAAGCGCGGAACAGAGCACCCATTGGAAAGCTTAGAACTGCAGAGCACTCAACTACGAATGCAGAGGGACTCTCATGGGGAATACATGTCTTGACACAGAGAGACCAGACCCTTCACGGGCCTTGAGGCTTCAGGCAATGCCAAAAGCGGGACGGGACTCTGGAGGGTGCGGAATGATCGTTGGGAGCTCAGAGAGCCGAGCACCCAACCCCAGCTACCCTGACCAACCAACCGACCAAGCCAGGGCATTTTGCTCGGGCATCGGTGTTTCATTTGTTTTCTCGGGGGGAAACTCCGGACAAACACCCCCTTCCCCACAAAGAGTCAGGTTTTGTGGCCACAGAAGTGTGCCTCAACTCCTCACAACCGGTTTAGGGTTTACTGAGGTGGGCGGAGCCGGCCGTAGCCTAGCTCTCCAAAACCCACCACATCGGAGAGCAAATGCCTAGCTTGTAGCCCCATCCCCTCTAACTGAAATCCGTGACGGTTGACCCCCTATCCTTAACTATGCTAGGTTCTTTCATTGACCTCTTGCATGTGGGTTTTTTAATCTTATGACCCATATTTTGGTTTGTGTGATTTGGGCGCGTATGATTAATGGGGTAGCAAGGCCACAATGTGAGCCCTGTCTCATCTACAGCTCTCACAATAAGTTTTTAGGACTTATTCTCACATCTGAATCCCATTTGGTCAAACTCTGTCATTTACCAACCCTGTTGCTACCCCAATGGAGATGCATCACATACCAACCACTGTTGCAGTGGGAGACACAACTGTCAGAGTGGTCATTACCCCCATGCCACTGCAGTCAGCTAGGTATGGAGTGCCTCCTTTGCAGAGTTCACAATGATGATGCTGCTACATGGGAGTACCACACACTTGCCGGTGAAATCCTCGCCTCCATTCCCTTTGAACAGTAAGCTAGGTATTGGGTGGCTCCCTCATAGCAGGTCATGATGATGACACTACTACATGCGAGTAAATGGCATTGCGCACTTGCCGGTGTGACCCTCGCCTTCATTCCCACTGCAGTAGGGCAGGCATGGAGTGGCCCCCTCGCAGGAACTCATAACATTGGCATTACTACACTGGAGTAACATATACCTGCAATCCCCCAGCATTTGAATAACATGGGCCTCCAATCCCTAAAGCATTTCACAGCTCAAAACTGGGTTCTTCTTCTGAGCAGGCCTATGGACACGGGTCCACATCACACAAGCAATACAGAGCTCATTTTGAGCCCACGTCACGAAAACATTACACAGCTCATTTTTGGGATTCTGCAATCCCATGAAAGGATTGGGTTGTAGCAGAGCATTACAGAGTCAACACTTGGAGTTTCGATATTCCAGTCGATTTTGGTGCTCCCTGAGTCGCACAATCAGCAGAGCCTTACAAAGCTCCGTTGAGCTTTCCAACCCGATACATCTGGTTCCCTCTTGTGACACAACAGCCCATATCTGATTCCCTCTGGGAGGCACAACAGCTATGAATGGGCTCTTGGATGCACGAATCCTCAGGCACGCCACCAAATCATGACACTGTGTGAGCAGAGCATCCCATATGTGCTTTCTTCCATGACAGACCGAAGCACATAGCTCAAGCCACAACCTGTCCTTAGCCACAAATCTGATGAGGAGGTCCGCATTGAAATAGAGAGCTTGTGAAGGAGAGAAAAATAAGAGTGGATTCCTGAACGCCAAACACAGGACAGATAGCTCTTCTCTCTCTCTTCCCTGCCGTGATGGCCGTGCTTGGCACTGCCTCCCTCTTCTAATTTGCCACCACAATAAGGGATATTTTCTTCTTTCCCCTCTTCAAAGGACAGCATTTGAAAAGGAAAATGTAAGCTTGGCTGTGCATGAGACTCGAGCAGGTGCCAGCAGGCATCAATCAATTGATTCGTATATGAAGCAAATTCACTGTCAAAACAGACAAAATCACACCCAGCTTCCCTTGCTTAAAATTAAGCTGCTCTTCTTCACTTCATTCTTCTCCAAATCTACTTATTTGATACTACTTAATTTAATACTGACCGTTTCGGATGGAAAACGTATTGCTTTCGAAAAACAATTTAAAATGCGAACTAATTATCTTTTGGGCCCTCGTTACTTTTAATAAAAAATCTATATTTTTCCATATTTGGAAAGGAGTGGTAGTGGCTTGTTACGAGTTTGCTAGTGTGATAAAGCGTGTAGCCAATCAGGTTGCAGATACAGATTTTCAGAATGAATAATTTGCCAATCTGCTCACATGGAAAGATTTTAGATCTGCGAAAAGTCAAACCACCCTGGAAAAATGATTTAAGAAAAGGTAGCACGCTGATCCCCACAACTTGTCTGTCGTGCAATGTGGTGTAGTCGCTAGTGTTCGACTTTGCTTTTATTCTAAGTAGGCTTAAATTTCAAGGAACCTTCTCAAAGTCGTCTTGTTGCTCCTACTTACTAGTGAATGATTCCTACTGATACTAGTACAAATGGTAATTGGATATTGTAATTGAAATAGAGGTAAAAGAGGAGGAAGTCCCCGTGATTAATTAAGTCTTAATTACCTATTGAGGGGGCCTTTAACCCATGTGTGTGTACACTAAGTGACCTTAACTCACCACGTGATGTAGTGAACCCATGCAAAACAATGCTTGGGATCTAGCTCAACAGATGATTTAGGAAGCATAAACAAAAATACTACATCTACCGACATGAGCTCTCATAAGCACAAGAGTGCAGAAGCATAAGTAGATGGTGGCAACACCAATCCAGAAGCTAAGTTGCCTCAAGAGGAGTATTCCAATGAGAAATCAATTGATTTAGAGGAGGATATCATACCAGGATTTAGGCAAACCCTCAAACTGTCTTCAACCATTTAGCAACAACTCTGCAAAAAACATGGAAAAGAAGTTTGATGGCTTGGCTAAGAAGATCATTCTCAACTTTGATAGAGTTTGCATTAATGTTGTTCAATTCAATACTAAGGTTGACCTTGTATTCTTCACGGGGAAGCCTCCCAAGCCCTATGGAAACTCCATCTTAGTTTGACACCATACTTAAGGGTGAAAGCTTAATTGACCAAATATGCTATGGGGAAAGGGGTTTTTTTAATGTCGTCTTCAACAAACCTAACATGACAAAGGTCCTAGCCCAAGGGATTTATTTCTAGGGCCGCAACTTGGTCTATGTCATGGAGTGGCAGCCAATTACAACGAGCATGGATAGTATCAAAAAATATTGTCCATTCTAGATCAAAATTTTCGATTTATCCACCTACCTCAAGACCAGGCAACAAATGCATTAAGCTACAATGAGTCTGGCTTTGCAGTAAAAGAGAGAGGAGAATTAGTCTAAGCTCAAATTACGCCATCTTACTTGGCTAAGATGGCTAGAGGAACTAAATTAAGCAACGTTGGGATTGCAACTATTGCAAAGAGCTCTCCTAATTAAGCAATGGTTGGGAGATTGAGAAAAGTAACGTACTTTTCAACAAGAGCCTAACGGATGATCTCCATTGCATCTCAAAAGAGGTCATCAAAGGCATAATAGGAAGAGGATGAAAGGAAGCTTATCTATGTGGCAAAGAAGGGATCAAACATGGATCATAAATCAAAATGATGTGGCTGAAGAATGCAAGAGGTATTTCTACTCCTTGTAACAACTAGATGGTCTTGATGCACTGGAGGATATTCTGCAACATATGCATCCCAAAGTTACTCAAAGTGAAAATGTCCAACTAATAAAAGCTTTCTCAAATGAGGATTTGCCTGGGGCCTTGAAATGCTTAAGTTCTAGGCAAGTCACCAAACTATGTTGAAATAACAATTGAACCTTATGATGCACATACAATCACAAAGTAAATTTTCTTTTACCCGGTTGATTAGCATCGTTTGGAAGAAAGGAGAAATGCCCTCATCATGGAATATTAGCATTATTTATTTCTTACTCAAACAAGCACAATGTACCCAGCTTCAACACTCTAGGTTGATATCATTATTAAGGGTGACTTACAAGATTCCTTAACCCCGATCACATGAAAAAGTGCATCTGTCCCCATCAATACGAGCTCATCAAGGGAGGTCATTGAGAGGGAAGCAATGGTGGGACGCAAGGTAGAGACTACTGAGTGCAAAAGAGTTGAAAGAGAGAGAAGAGCTATCCTCACTTATGTATGACTATACAATGTGTACTTATACAATAGGTGTTCGCCCAATTATTGGACATTGGCCTTTACCCTAATAACATCCCACTTAAAGACCAATGCACCTTGATGGGAGTATAAGAAGAAAGTGAAGATACTACCCAATGCCTATCAACACTCTGTAGTGTGCAAAGCACTCCGAAGGTAAACTCATTGTGAGAAGATATACATTATTATCCATATGGACCTTGACAAGCTCAATACACTTGTTCTCAAACATCTCCCTAGTGAAGTGATAGTTCACCTAAATATGATTTGTCTTTGTATGAAATACAAGATTTCATTATCACATTGGATTGCGACCTTATAATTCATTCATCCCTCATCTAAAAATATCAAGTCACCTCGATTATTCCCTATTGGCTATGGATGTAATAAAAGTCCTTCCTGAGAAATAAGTAATCAAGCCTAGCAAAACTTGACTTGTAATTTAATAAGGAAATAGTCTTAAGTAATTCATGAGCATTGTAAATCACCAAAATTTGTAAGGAAAAAGAAGTTAGGATACTCTCTTACACTTGATATCTTGTGTAGGAGAACTTCCGCTTGATATTCCCCTTGGTATACTAAGTTGACTCACAATGCAACTTGCCCTTGTATGAGCATGTGGTCTGTTTGATGGATTGGATTTTTGTATTTTCTCACTATTGATTCTTTCAAGCTCAACAATGAACATAGCACATGGATTGGTGTCGGACTTCTACCAATCACTTCATGCACGTTGACTACATCGGTAACCTTGAGTACAAGTTGTGGAGGATCCCATTGAGCGAGAGGCTTAACATAGTCCGACATTTTACTTTCTACCCAAGTCCTCCAATGCTTGTTAAGTTCCATGAGGGCAAGGTAATGACCCAAGCCCAATGGTTGTATCGTAGGATTATTCAAGGTGATGACACATAGATCCCGTTCTTTTGGTTATCATGTGGAGGGATTTCACGATCTTTCTACCAAGTATCTAGCTCTATATATCCATAGTGAACCACCCAAATATAAATCTATCTTCCTTCAAAAGTTCCATGGTTGATTTTGTATATCATGTTGGGATAAAAGGTATCTGGGCCTACCCATGTATACTGTGATTGCCCATTCTTTATTCATATATAATATGATAGTGCAATAAGGCTGTCAGTTTAGTTGGACAGCACCTACATTGTGTGTGCTCTTCTCTCCCGCATCTTCCTCTTCTCCTTCTCCACTGCCATTGCATCCCCTTCAACTGGTATCAGAGCGGGTCTTCAAGAGCTCATCTGGGCCTTCCACACGAGGTATGAGATCTTCATTCTCACTCAGTTTTCAGCTCAACAGGGTTTTCACAGGTTGTGGGCAGCCATAGCTCACACCTCTTGGAGCTTCCTTCACCTGGATCTTGCTTCCAGCCTATCAAGGCTTGCTGAGGCTTGGTGTAGGCCTTCTTTGGTATCCATTTGTGCCCCCTTTGGGCCCCATTGTTGACACGTGGGATAGCAGCCTCCCCCAGCCATCTCACTTTTTTTTGCGCATGTTTCAAAATCTGGCCCAAAAATTACTCTTTTTGTCATATCTCGGGCATTCGGAACCCGATTCAGGCAAGGTAAGAGTCTAAGTTGGGATTTTGGCATGCTTCAGACGCGATGGTGATGTCAAATTTTCCAAATTCTGATGATAGAATATTCTGCAACAGATTTCAGGTCTGAGACAACATGTATTTGTATGCCTATGGCTTATGTGATGCTTCTACTGATGTCTATTGATACCGGATCACTTGTGGATGTTATGCCTCTTATGTGAGACGCATTTGGAGCTGATTTAGCTCAGCCATTGATTGTTTTGAACAATCCCAAATTTGTCCAATACAGAGTAGCCACCTGTTACTTCAATTTTATGCTTACAAGTCTTGGCATTTGATGCCCGATTATGTCCGGTTGGTGCCTAAACATACGGGAATGTATGCCTATGGTTTGCCTATGGATTTGAGCTTGGATTGAGCACTGATTTGCTCAGTTTACAGAGGTTATATGTTACTGGAAACTTCAGGGCTGAAGCTATTTATGCTACAGTTGGGTTATGCTTATTGGTTGCGGGGTGCTCCCGGCTACTCGGTATGATGTCATGATGTATTTGGACTATGCCACATGTCTTGTTTATGCTCTGGAATGCTTTGAGCTAAGATTAGAGCTCGATTTGGGTTTGACTGTCACTTCTTTGCAACTGGCATTTCATCTATGACATGGTTTATGCCTAGGCTACCCAGTATGGGTTATGATGTCTTAGTGAATGCTTTATGCTTTGGATGTGGATGGTAGTTGTTTGAGCTCGTCTCGACATTCATTTGAGTATTCCCTTGAGCAGTTGGACATTGACTTGGCTTTTTCCGTTACGACTTGGTTTTTTCTGTTACGACCTTGGATGCTATATGGGATTTGATGCTTCGATTATGGATCTTGGCTATTACTTGGATGACTTACAGGTATTGAGCAGTGAACTGCTCCCTTGTTTTGGTAGTTGCCTATTGAGCTGTGATTGCTCGTTTGCATTTGATATACAAGATACTTACTAATTAGTGGACTTGGATAGTGCTTGGGATTTACAGTTATGGCTTTCTTGCTCCTCTGTTGTCTAGCTTCTATGCTAGTTGGGCTCCTATTGCCCGTCCATGTTAGAGAGCAGATGCTATGTATGCTTACCCGTCTATGCACATGGTCTACTGTTGTATACCTTGCAGAGCCACTTATTTGGATGTTGTTGTATAGATGTTTGGGCTTCACCTGGAGCTTGACTCTTGCAGGATGCTTTGCCACTTGTTGGTCTTTACTTGACTTGGATGTTCCTTGGTGGCATGATGTACTGCAGAGCTATGCGTATGCATATGGTTATGGGCTGATTTCATGGCTGAATATCATATGCTCTTATGATAGATGTCTTATGCTTTATTGTACTGTGGTTGGTTATGTCATGCAGTTGGCTATGACTCTTCTTCATGTGGGAGCTTTTGCATCCTTGATTGATGCGCCTTTATGTCCTCCCATCCATTGAGGTTTCATGAGCATTTGCAGCATGCTTCTACCACTGATGTACTAGTAGATGATTGTCTTTATGAGCAGGTTCCCTATGTTGGGACAACCCTCGACTGCTTGAGTTTCGTGGATGCTATGGATAGCCCTATTCATGATGACTTGGATTCCTTGTCATCTTCTACAGGTTCTTCTAATTCAGATGTTGTTTGCTTTCATTGTGGGAAGCTTGGGCATGTTCAAAGAAAATGCTTTAGACGGATTAGAGAGCAGCAGAGATAGAGACGGACTCGACATGAGTAGAGAGTCAGCGATGCAGCAGGTATTACCACTCTTTCTAGTGGTGAGGTACATGCAGTTACCCATAATGATGCAGTTGAGCATGTCCTCCTGTCATCTAGTTTCCCTACAACTTACTTGCTCAATGATCAGGCCCATGCCTTTGATTGGCTTTTCGACTCAATGGCATCTTGTCATGTTACCCCTCATAGAGCATGGTTCTCTTCTTACAGGGAGGTTGATGGATGTATTGATCTGGGCCTTGAGCAGACTTATGCTATTGTTGGTACATGGAACATACACCTAGCTTTGCCTAATGGGACTTCTCTTATGCTCAGGGATATTCTACATGTTCCCATGCTCAGTAAGAGCCTGATTTCTGTTAGTCAGCTGCATGATGCAGGTTACTCTATTTCTCTTCAGGATAGGTCATGGAAGATCTGTCATGGCTGCTTGGTTTTGGCCAGAGGTTCTCGAGTTGGTTCTCATTACCCAGTGCATGTCTCTCACGTGGGAGATTCTATGGTTGCAATTATCCGGATACCACATGCATTGTTATGGCATGATCGCCTAGGCCATATGCACCACAGAGAGATGGAGATCTTGTCTCATTCAGACTCATTGCTGCCTCCTATGTCACTTACAGATCTTGATGCTTGCCCTGATTGTAATCTTGGTCCTTGCAGAGCCCCCTTGGCTTATGGCGATCGTATGAGGCATGCTCCTCTAGATCTTATCGATTGTACAATATATGGACCTAGGCCTTCCCAGTCACTTGGTGGAGCGTCGTACTTTATGACCTTTGTTGATCATGCTACCCATTGTGTTTGGGCTTTTCCCTTGGTGTAGATTGAGGATGCTGCAGTTATGCTTGACAGGTTTATGGATTCTACTGGTAGTAGGCCTAGGTGCTTGCAGATGGATTATGAGAGTCATGCTCTCTCTCCCAGCTTTCAGACCTCTTGTCAGTAGTATGGCATTGATTTCTTGTGCCCACTGTATTATGGGATTACTCATGGCATGTGTCTGACCTTACATGCAAAGGTTGCTTCTATGCTTACCACAGCTGGGTTGTCTTATGGCTTTTGGGTTGAGGCCCTTATGACAGCAATCTATTTGGTTAACAGGACGCCGTGCTTGATTGGATGGTATTACACCCCATGAGGCATGGAGTGGCATGCAGCCCTCCTATGATTACTTGAGGATGTTTGGCTGCCAAGCATCTGTACATATGCCACATGAGCCTATGTCATGTAGATGTATCCTCCTTGATTATGGAGATGGTGACTTTAAGGCCTGCAAAATATGGGATTTGGATGTCCAGCAGGTCGTACGCAGCCATCATGTTGTCTTCTATGAGACGCAGACACCTCTTAGCTCTCTTGATGAGCGTTTAGTATGCTTTATGGCTGATTTTACAGTAGCTACAGTGCCATTACAACAAGCTGCTTATGCTAAAAATGAGACACTTATTGGCCCAGATGACATTGTCGTATTGCTGCGCATCCGAGGTGTGGAATCCACCAAAAAGTTTGTGTGTGTGACATTTGTTACTTTGTACATACTTAGACGTTGTGCTTTGCTCTGCCTAAACGTTTTGCCTTCAATTGGTTCATGTTCAATTTCATAGAAGAGACAAGTGTTGTTTGGGAGTGAATCTAGTATTTGTTACAAACAATTTAGAAGGAGAATGGGCTCTAGATCTGCAATGAGTATGGTCTTCCCGAGATTTTCAAGTTGTTTGCTTATACTGAAGATACAAATGGTATCGACAAGGGAGTTCAAGAAGACCAAGGAATTTTCAGTAAAGTTTCTAATTTGGAAACCTCAAGGAGCTTAGGAGCATTAAAGCATAAAAATCTGGCCACAGGGATCCCTTCTCAAGCAGCTGGCTATTGCAAATTAGAGTTTGGGTGGAGGTGTAGTAGTAGTTCTTGCTGAAAGAGACAAGGAGGAAATGGAAATGGACATTGCAAAGCTTGAGTTTGATTTCATGGGGACATCAGTCATTTGTCGCAGTGGAAGCCCGCTTATAATGGCAGATCTGAAGAAGGTGTCTGTTTCAAAGGCACGTTCTATTATTGTGCTTGTTGCTGAGGTTGAAAATGCGGATCAGAGTGATGCAAGAGCTTTGTGAGTAGTTCTACGTTTAACAACAGTCAAAGAGGGATTAAGAGGCCACATAGTAGTGGAGCTGAGTGACCTTGATAATGAGCCATTGGTAAAGCTGGTTGGTGGGGAGGTGGTTGAAACGGTTGTTGCTCATGATGTCATTGGGCGTTTGATGATCCAATGTGCTCGTCAACCGGGTCTTGCATAGATCTGGGAGAATATTCTTGGTTTCGATAATGCTGAATTCTACCTCAAGAGATGGCCACAACAAGATGGCAAACTGTTCAGAGAGGTTTTAATTAGTTTTCCTGAAGCTATACCTTGTGGTGTGAAGGTTGCAGCTCAAAGGGGAAAAATAATTTTGAATCCCTCAGATGACTACCAGTTAGGTGAAGGAGATGAAATCCTTCTTATAGCTGAAGATGATGATACATATGCACCTACTCCTTTGCCACAGAGAGCTTGAAGACTATTGTAGGCAAGCAGGAGAATTTCGGGAGGGAGGAGATGAAACCATGAGTGACCTGTCCAGTGGAGGACCAGTTAGTGATTACATAAGCTGTGTGTGGATGGAACAGATATGCGAGTCCAGTGTGGGAGGAGTACAGATGCCTATTGTGAGCAATCCATTGGAAGTGGAGATGGTGGGTTGCAAAAGACAACAGGCCCAATCGAGTCCACACATGATCGAGTAAGCAGCTCATACATTGTCGATGTCCAGCAATCTTACCCATGTAATGGCACTACTGCCGTATTATGGACTATTTAGAAGGCTTATGTGAAAGGAAAGACAAAATATTTTCTGTCATTGTTTCTGACGTAAGATAAAAAGAAAAAGCTGTGTGTTGTATAAAAAAAGGGCACACCAGAAAAACTGGACAGAGGAAGAAAAAGCTCTGTTTGTTGGTTCGCCTTCATCCATCGTTGATATACAGATTAGTGTGGTAGTACATTAATCATGGAACAGAAAGGAAGGAACGTTTGGAAAAAGAGCTGATGGAGGAGGCACTACAAACTGCTAGAGTCAAGGTCCTTGCAAGTGGGAATGCTATTGAAAGATGCTTCAGGTGTTAACATCATTTGCAATAGACTGAGCGACATCATTAGTTCTAGATTGAAGGGAATAGTGTCATCTCCAATTGGTGGTGAGGTTTCAACGGACTGCTTTTTGAAAACACTTGAAAACAGAGGAGTTGAGATCAGACTGCGTTTTTTCTTTAAATGAAAGGAAGTACGCCAAGGAGAGTTTGAGGTTGTGAATGTGAATTTACCAAATACAACAGAGAGCTACCGTAGATACATGCAGTTGATATAAAAGAATTTGTCTACCGTGTTCCAGAATCAAGCTTTGATGAGGCTGCATATGCAAATATTCCGACAACACTATATGAGCTGCCTGATGGACAAGTAATTGAGATTGGAGCTGAAAGTTTCAAGATTCCAGATCTGTTGTTCAATCCTTCATTGATGCAGAGAGTTCCTAGAATAGAGAGAAAAAAAGAAAAAGCAACGAAGAGAGAAAAAGTTGGGAAGGAAGAGCAGCTGCCAAGGGGGTCCTCATCCTCTAAGCTTGAAGGGAGACAGAAGACACTTTCATTGCAGATTTAGCTGTTGGTCTAGCAACAGGTCAAATCAAGACTGGTGCTCCATGCAGATCTGAGAGGCTTGCCAAATACAATCAGAATGCGCTTTTTTTGAAGGTGAACCAAATCGATTCAGTAACTAAGAGCATTGAGGCAGTGAAGATGGCCAAGAAAGCGGGTTGGGGAGTTATGACCAGTCATAGAAGTGGACAGACAGCAAAAAAACTCCGCTAAGAAGAAAATCTCTACAAAAGTGAAGGGACTTGATGTGATTGAGGCCGCTATTGCAGCAGCTACAGAGCCAGATTAAGAAGATTCTAAGGCAATTTCAGTATCCATTGACTTGAAGCAAATTGACGAGGCAAAGGATTTGAATGATCCTACAACGGGTTTGAAGGCCACAGTTCTGGGATTACAGCTATTTGTAGAACCAGAGGTTTAGAGAAAGGTGGTTTATGTGGAAAGACTCCTTCAGTTGTTCAAGTATGTGCCCAGGGAGCTTCTTACAATCCCAGACTTCGTTTTCCAGCATGATCTTGAGGTGAAAGGTAAAAAGAGCATTGTTATGGACCCCAGAACGAGATACATCACTAACAGGCCTTTTGCAAGCTCACACTAGCATTCCATTAATTTTTGTCCTTGCCTTTGTGTACCCAACAACAAGGGAATTGGCATGATCGTGATATGTAGATATCAGTTATTCTTTGATTACTGGAACCGGTGGTGCTTGGATTCAATAGCTCTTCAGGCTGTGAGCAGCAAGCTTATTGAACAGGCTTCTATTTGTTCATTACATCACTTTGACATTATGTATATGCATGGTTTTGGACCACCTAAGCATCTTCTTAACAGGACTCATTGTTCGAAGCTTTAATTGAAACTAAGCTGCACTGCGTAGACTAGAATTGGTCTTCTTCTTTTGAGAAATCTCTCAGATGCATGTTAAATCAACAATCTTTGCATTCAATATGAAGAGTCTGGAGCTTACTGCTGCATAGCCTGATCTCACTCGATTGATCTTCTATCTTGGAATTTCTCAAGAACCTCTGTGGTAGTGACTTTGCTTTCGAAAACCCTTCGACATCTTTGGTGAACCCGACGTGAAAGCGTCGCATTTAGACACTTCAGCATCAATTTCAGCCCCTTCTACGATTCCTGCTTTGTCCTCTATTTCGACTCCATCATTGACTTCTGCTTCAAGTACTTCTACGGATGATTTAAAGTAGATTTTGCAGAATATATCTATGTATATGCAGCTTCAAAATTAGCAGACACAATTGTATATGCAGCAATAGCAGCAGTTACATCAACAACAGTTGTCTTAGCAAAGGCAACTATATTCGGAGCAAGAGAATGCAATCAGCGCGACTAGGGTGATTGAAGCAGTTGAAAATGAAAAGAAGCTATTTGATGGCCGTAATGTATCGGCTTATTTGAAGACATATGAGATTAAGATGGGATTTTTTGGAGTACCGATACGACTTATGAGTAATATTTTCTTCGCCTTGTCACACCTGCCTTGAGGGTAAAAGTGACTGATCTTTTCCTTCAAAATTCGCATTGGCAAGATTTTAAGAAGGCCCTGAAAGAGGAGTATTTTCTTGAGGACTTTGGGATGGCTATTCGGTGGTCATTCCGAGAGTGGGTCTACATGCCAAACAAAGGTCTATAGCTGCTTCAGAATTGATACGAGAATTTGAAGAGAGGTATAGTCAGCTTGATGCCATTGAACAAAGAGCATTGGATGTTGAGAAAGTTGAGCTTTTCTTGCAAGCTGCAGATCCTGCTCTTCAGGAAGAATTAGGAGAGCTTCTTGAGGATTGCACGGAGCCTATGGGTCTTAAAACAGATTGGCAAGATGCCCAGGATGTGGTCTCGACTTTGACCAAGAGGCGAATATGGAAGACCTGCCTACTAAATGGATCTATGACACCGACGCCGTCTTTTGCTCCTATGTCTGCTTCTACCCCTGTCATTTCTTCTCTTCCTCAGCCAGTTACTTGGCCTATGCCAGTGCCTACTGTTTCTAATCCTCTTGTTCCTCCTGTTCCAAGACCGATGCCGGCTCCTTCTGCTTCAAAATCATCCACTCCTTCGGTTCCTTCCTCTCTTGATGACATAATCAAAGGCATAACGGATTCGACACTGGAGTCAGTTAAAGCAGAATTGGTGGGAAAATTGAAAGAGCAGTTTGCTTCGACCGCGCCTACTATTTCTTCTAGTGCTCCTAGTGCACCTAGGAGTGCTCCTAGTGCACCTAGGAGAGATCGAAGATGTATTTGTGTGATAATACGAACCATTAGCATTGCAGGGATTGTGAATCTTTTCAAGATGCAAGGAGGAAGAATTTGGTATTTTGGGGACAAGATGGCAAGATCTGGTTGACTGAAACAGGAGCTCCGCTTGCTACCAATTTTGGGAAAGGCGGAATGAAGAAATTAGTAGATGACATGGCTGCGCATACTTCTTATGTGGCAGCTAGAGGAGATGCTTCTGCATATGGAGTCCAGATTGAGAAAGGTTCAGAGAGTCAGTTAGCATTATGGACCTATGCTATGGAGATGGCAAACAAGGGAAAAATTCAGCAGACTTTTTTGACTAGTGCAGGTTCTAGCATCAGATCTGAGACAGGTTGGGATTCGCCTGTTGATAGGTACAGTATTTATGCCTACTTGGCTAAGTCTTAGGGAGCAGATGTACTTGTTGAGGAGAAGCGTAAGAGAGATGAAGAGAATCCAAATGCAGCTAAAAAGACTAGAGGGGGTGAGTTTGTTACTCCACCTACTGCAGGGCCGTCTTTGAGACCAGGGCCAGAACGACAAATGGAAGATGCTCAAAAGAAAGAAAAGAGGCAGGAGCCTAGACAGAGAAAGCAGCTAGGATTTAGATTAATGTCCGATATTGAGACATCTATGGACATGAAGAAAATCTTTAATGATAAGATACTCGCAATGAGGTGACTTTTACTATTTCTGAGGTTTTGGGCATCTCGAAAAGAGAGTTTCAAGGTCAATTCCAAGAAGTCCTCAAGAGGAAAAGACATACATTACCTACTACTGATACACAGGGAGTTTTGATTGGGAAGTTAGATGAGGATGAGGATGAGGTTATGATTGAGAATGCTTCTATTTTTTCGCAGACAGAGAAGAGGGTTCAGCCTATGCATTATGCTGAAACTGATGAGCCTATCTTAGTACCGCGTAGTCATTTTTCGCGGAGTCATTGGGCTAGGGCAACTACAGAAACAATGGTAAAAATTGGAGAGAAACAGGTGCCTTATGTTGCTTTGGTGGATCATGGTTTAGACATTATTCTCATAGTTCGTGGAGTTTATGAAAGTAATAGATGGCCTATGGATGCAGAGCATGGGTGGCGTATGAGAGCCGCCAACAACACTGCAGGTGATTTATATGCTGCTTGTCCCAGTGTCAGGATTTCTATTGGAGATGTAGAGGAGGATTTCCATTTCTTTGTGCAGGATTCATGCTCTTACGCCATAATCCTAGGACAACCATTCATCACAGAGATGCGCATGGAGACGAAAGTAATGGATGATGGATCTGCTTATGCACGGATTCACAGTAAAGATGGTATGAGAGCAGTCCAGTTTATGACTGTGTGTGTAAACCATGCTAGAAATAGGGATACTCTTCAAGATGCACCTTTGCCCACTATGAGGGATTCGGGTTTTCATTAGGTACCGCTGTTCCGCGAGACGACGGTGGTACAGAGCAGAGGAGATTGGAGTTCTCGCCTCCTGGCAGCAGTGTTTTCTCCTCCAATTTTGTTGGAATTTCAGCAAACAGTTCGATGAGTTATCAGAAGATTTCTAAGTTGCCTAGAGCTGCTAGGTAGTACATATGCAGGAAGGAGAAAGATTTGAAAAATGCAGGTATTTTAGAGGATGATGAGCATATAGATGGGATGTATGATAGTGTGGTTTGTGCAGATACGATGACAGAGATGGAAATTATGCTGAAAGCTGATATGCAGAGTTGTCACAGTAATGTATCAGTGCAATCCCTGGACATGTTTCATGAAATTTCAGATTTTGTGTCACAGATAGAGTCAGAGGCTGAGATGACTCAACAAAAAGTGTTGAGGGCTGAAGAAATTTAGCAAACAGAGTTTTCGGCTGATTATGATCAGCCTACAGAGATACAGAGGGCTGAAAACTTTCAGCCAACAGAGTTTACTGCTGAAATATTTCAGCATCCAGAGTTTAGGGCAGTTCCTATGCAGTCCATAGAGCAGAGGGCTGAGGATATTCAGCCACCCCCCACCAGAGGGCAGAATTGCTGATTTACAGCAAGATTTGCGTAATGCAGAGGATCATAATGAAGCCAGGGTTGACACAAAATACAAGACTGTGGATAAGAAGGTGAAGCTGGTAGCTGGACCGCTTCCACCTGACAGTGATCAGCAAATAGAGAGGGCTGCCAGGTAGCCAATTTTGAGGAATCCAAAGCATATAGGCCATAAATTTTCAACAGAGACTCTTGCTGAATTAAAAATTGAAAATGGTGATTTCTTGCTACCCTCAGAGAAGCAGTGCTTTCAGGATATGCTTGAGCGATATGGAAGGGGGTTTGCTTTCTTCTCGCATGAGATTGGATGTGTGAATCCAGATATTGTTGCCCCTATTGTGATCTTTACTATTCCTCATATTCCATGGAACTTCTGACCTATTCCAGTGCCTAGGGCACACTGCCAAAGATAGTTGACTTGTTGAATGAGAAAATCAGGATGGGAATCCTAGAGCCATCATCTGCACCATACTCAAATAGGTGGTTTACGGTTCCAAAGAAGAATGGTACTCCCCGATTTATACAGGACATGTAGCCAGTAAACAGAGTTACTATCAGGAATGTTGGTATAGGTCCAGTTCTGGATGAGTTTACAGAAGCATTTGCTGGACATGCCATCTATTCTTTAGGTGACTTGTATTTAGGATATGATCAGTTTCAGCTGGCCTTGGAAAGCAGGGACATAACCACTATGAGAACTCCTATTGGGCTTGTCAGGATGTGTACCTTGCCTCAAGGTGCCACTAATTTTGTTGCGGATATGATGAATGCCATGCATAAGGTTCTTCGTGAGTACATACCTCAACTTACCATGCCTTTCTTGGATGATGTGCCCATTAAGGGGTGTGCAGAAGAAGAGAAGAATGAGAGTCTAAATGAGAAGGGATGCAGATACTTTGTGGCTGATCATATTGTAGCTTGTGAAAAGATTTTGGCCAGGTTAGAAGAAGTGAACTTGACACTATCAGGGCAGAAATCTATTTTTGGAGTAAATGAGGTTGTCATTGTTGGACATATGTGTGGGTATCATGGCAGGAAACCTTCACCTAAGAAGGTGGATGCTATAGGAAAGATTACAAAGTATTATTCTACCACTTCAGAGGTACGGAGATTCATTGGAGCTTGTGTGTTTTACATGATTTGGATACCCCATTTTGCACACATAGCAGATTGTTTATATCAGCTGCTTCGAAAGGGGCAGAAATTTTATTGGGATGAGAGCCATACTAGAGCCATGCGAAAATTGAAGAAGTTATTGCAGATTGCTCCTACTCTCAGGAAAGCGGATTATAATTGCGGAAGGCCTATTGTATTGACAGTTGACACTAGTCCAATTGGCATAGGTTGGGCTGTGGGTCAAGATGATGCAAATGGAAACAAGTATGCTATTCGGTTTGGGGCGAAAGTCCTAAACGAGAGACAGAGGAGGTATCCGCAAATCAAGAGGGAATTACTGGGAATTGTTACGGCTCTCAAATGTGACAAGGAGTACTTTATTGGAGCCTCAGTTATGGTAGAGACAGATTGCTTGCCATTGATAGGTATGATTACAAGTTGCTCTACTTCGGATATAGCTATGCTGAGATGGATCGCATACATCAAGTCATTAAATCCAGAATTTAAACACATAGCAGGGAAGGATAATCCAGTGGCGGATATGCTGTCTAGAGCTAGATATGATGATGAGGAGACACTACTTGCAGAAGAGGATGATGCAGAAATTTCAGCCGCTATGGTTGATCATGTTTGTCATGTCTATGATATTGTGGCTTTCATAGAAGAACTCTATGTTGGAGATTGGTTGCAGATTGGCAAATACCTTACTATACTAAGCAAAAGAGATGAATGGACAGATGAAGAGTTCAAGAAGATCAGAAGAAAAGCCTATGGTTATTTTCTCAAGGATGGATTTTTTTGGAAGCACCCGAAGAAAAGAGGTGGATTACCCTTGCGGGTTGTCTGCAAAATAAAGAGACCCAGTTATAGGTGATGAGAGAGTTTCATGAGAGTCCTTGTGCTGGTCATAGAGGAGTGTGGGCTACTTATGAGAAAATCAAGGAAAAATATTGGTGGAAAGGTATGTACAGAGATGTTTCTCGCTTTGTAGAGACTTGCAGAGACTGTCAGATGTATTCCATAGTGCGTCATCGAGATGAGCTTCATCCGACCTATCCGCTATGCATTCATTATAAGTGGGTAGTTGACTTAGTTACTATGCCGATGGGTCTATGGCAGATGAGATATATTGTTTTGGCTAGAGAGGATCTTACCAATCATGTTGAGGGCAGACCTTTGAGAACGAAGACCACTAGTGCAGTGTGTAAGTTCTTATTGTAAGAAATTTTCTGCAGGTATGGCTGTGTGGGTAAGATCACTGCAGATCGCGGTGAATTAGATGCAAATGAAGCTAGGGAGTTTTTCTCTCAACTAGGAATCAAGTTGGCTCTAACCACAGCATACAATCTAGAACTAGCAACTCTAGGCAACTTAGAAATCTTCTGATAACTCATCGAACTGTTTGCTGAAATTCCAACAAAATTGGAGGAGAAAACACTGCTGCCAGGAGGCGAGAACTCCAATCTCCTCTGCTCTGTACCACCGTCGTCTCGCGGAACAGCGGTACCTAATGAAAACCCGAATCCCTCATAGTTGGCAAAGGTGCATCTCGAAGAGTATCCCTATTTCTAGCATGGTTTACACACATAGTCATAAACTGGACTGCTCTCATACCATCTTTACTGTGAATCCGTGCATAAGCAGATCCATCATCCATTACTTTCGTCTCCATGCGCATCTCTGTGATGAATGGTTGTCCTAGGATTATGGGGTAAGAGCATGAATCCTGCACAAAGAAATGGAAATCCTCCTCTACATCTCCAATAGAAATCCTGACACTGGGACAAGCAGCATATAAATCACCTGCAGTGTTGTTGGCGGCTCTCATACGCCACCCATGCTCTGCATCCATAGGCCATCTATTACTTTCATAAACTCCACGAACTATGAGAATAATCTCTGAACCATGATCCACCAAAGCAACATAAGGCACCTGTTTCTCTCCAATTTTTACCATTGTTTCTGTAGTTGCCTTAGCCCAATGACTCTGCGAAAAATGACTACGGGGTACTAAGATAGGCTCATCAGTTTCAGCATAATGCATAGGCTGAACCCTCTTCTCTGTCTGCGGAAAAACAGAAGCATTCTCAACCATAACCTCATCCTCATCCTCATCTAACATCCCAATCAAATCTCCCTGTGTATCAGTAGTAGGCAATGTATGTCTTTTCCTCTTGAGGACTTCTTGGAATTGACCTTGAAACTCTCTTTTCGAGATGCCCAAAACCTCAGAAATAGTAAAAGTCACCTCATTGCCGAGTATCTTATCATTAAAAACTTTCTTCATGTCCAT
Source organism: Lygodium microphyllum (assembly GCF_053477565.2). Classification (NCBI taxonomy): domain Eukaryota; kingdom Viridiplantae; phylum Streptophyta; class Polypodiopsida; order Schizaeales; family Lygodiaceae; genus Lygodium; species Lygodium microphyllum. Next base: position 13,210,670 of record NC_141146.1, on the reverse strand, counting down.
AGATGTCTCAATATCGGACATTAATCTAAATCCTAGCTGCTTTCTCTGTCTAGGGTCCTGCCTCTTTTCTTTCTTTTGAGCATCTTCCATTTGTCGTTCTGGCCCTGGTCTCAAAGACGGCCCTGCAGTAGGTGGAGTAACAAACTCACCCCCTCTAGTCTTTTTAGCTGCATTTGGATTCTCTTCATCTCTCTTACGCTTCTCCTCAACAAGTACATCTGCTCCCTAAGACTTATCCAAGTAGGCATAAATAGTGTACCTGTCAACAGGCGAATCCCAACCTATCTCAGATCTGATGCTAGAACCTGCACTAGTCAAAACAGTCTGCTGAATTTTTCCCTTGTTTGCCATCTCCATAGCATAGGTCCATAATGCTAACTGACTCTCTGAACCTTTCTCAATCTGGACTCCATATGCAGAAGCATCTCCTCTAGCTGCCACATAAGAAGTATGCGCAGCCATGTCATCTACTAATTTCTTCATTCCGCCTTTCCCAAAATTGGTAGCAAGCGGAGCTCCTGTTTCAGTCAACCAGATCTTGCCATCTTGTCCCCAAAATACCAAATTCTTCCTCCTTGCATCTTGAAAAGATTCACAATCCTTGCAATGCTAATGGTCCGTATTATCACATAAATACATCTTCGATCTCTCCTAGGTGCACTAGGAGCACTCCTAGGTGCACTACGAGCACTAGAAGAAATAGTAGGCATGGTCGAAGCAAACTGCTCTTTCAATTTTCCCACCAATTCTGCTTTAACTGACTCCAGTGTCAAATCCCTTATGCCTTTGATTATGTCATCAAGAGAGGAAGGAACCGAAGGAGTGGATGATTTTGAAGCAGAAGGAGCCGGCATCGGTCTTGGAACAGGAGGAACAAGAGGATTAGAAACAGTAGGCACTGGCATAGGCCAAGTAACTGGCTGAGGAAGAGAAGAAATGACAGGGGTAGAAGCAGACATAGGAGCAAAAGACGGCGTCGGTGTCATAGATCCATTTAGTAGGCGGGTCTTCCATATCCGCCTCTTGGTCAAATTCGAGACCGCATCCTGGGCATCTTGCCAATCTGTTTTAAGACCCATAGGCTCCGTGCGATCCTCAAGAAGCTCTCCTAATTCTTCCTGAAGAGCAGGATCTGCAGCTTGCAAGAAAAGCTCAACTTTCTCAACATCCAATGCTCTTTGTTCAATGGCATCAAGCTGACTATACCTCTCTTCAAATTCTCGTATCAATTCTGAAGCAGCTATAGACCTTTGTTTGGCATGTAGACCCACTCTCGGAATGACCACCGAGTAGCCATCCCAAAGTCCTCAAGAAAATACTCCTCTTTCAGGGCCTTCTTAAAATCTTGCCAATGCGAATTTTGAAGGAAAAGATCAGTCACTTTTACCCTCAAGGCAGGTGTGACAAGGGGAAGAAAATATTTACTCATAAGTCCTGTCGGTACTCCAAAAAATCCCATCTTAATCTCATATGTCTTCAAATAAGCCGATACATTACGGCCATCAAATAGCTTCTTTTCATTTTCAACTGCTTCAATCACCCTAGTCGCGCTGATTGCATTCTCTTGCTCCGAATATAGTTGCCTTTGCTGAGACAACTGTTGTTGATGTAACTGCTGCTGTTGTTGCATATACAATTGTGTCTGCTAATTTTGAAGCTGCATATACATAGATATATTCTCCAAAATCTGCTTTAAATCATCCATAGAAGTACTTGAAGTAGAAGTCAATGATGGAGTCGAAATAGAGGACAAAGCAGGAATCGTAGAAGGGGCTGAAATTGATGCTGAAGTGTCTAAATGCGACGCTTTCACGTCACGTTCACCAAAGATGTCGAAGGGTTTTCAAAAGCAAAGTCGCGACCACAGAGGTTCTTGAGAAATTCCAAGATAGAAGATCAATCAAGCGAGATCAGGCTATACAGCAGTAAGCTCCAGACTCTTCATATTGAATGCAAAGATTGTTGATTTAACATGCATCTGAGAGATTTCTCAAAAGAAGAAGACCAATTCTAGTCTACGCAGTGCAGCTTAGTTTCAATTAAAGCTTCGAACAATGAGTCATGTTAAGAAGATGCTTAGGTGGTCCAAAACCATGCATATACATAATGTCAAAGTGATGTAATGAACAAATAGAAGCCTGTTCAATAAGCTTGCTGTTCACAGCCTGAAGAGCTATTGAATCCAAGCACCACCGGTTCCAGTAATCAAAGAATAACTGATATCTACATATCACGATCATGCCAATTCCCTTGTTGTTGGGTACACAAAGGCAAGGACAAAAATTAATGGAATGCTAGTGTGAGCTTGCAAAAGGCCTGTTAGTGATGTATCTCGTTCTGGGGTCCATAACAATGCCCTTTTTACCTTTCACCTCAAGATCATGCTGGAAAATGAAGTCTGGGATTGTAAGAAGCTCCCTGGGCACATACTTGAACAACTGAAGGAGTCTTTCCACATAAACCACCTTTCTCTAAACCTCTGGCTCTACAAATAGCTGTAATCCCAGAACTGTGGCCTTCAAACCCGTTGTAGGATCATTCAAATCCTTTGCCTCGTCAATTTGCTTCAAGTCAATGGATACTGAAATTGCCTTAGAATCTTCTTAATCTGGCTCTGTAGCTGCTGCAATAGCGGCCTCAATCACATCAAGTTCCTTCACTTTTGTAGAGATTTTCTTCTTAGCAGAGTTTTTTTGCTGTCTGTCCACTTCTATGACTGGTCATAACTCCCCAACCCGCTTTCTTGGCCATCTTCACTGCCTCAATGCTCTTAGTTACTGAATCGATTTGGTTCACCTTCAAAAGAAGCGCATTCTGATTGTATTTGGCAAGCCTCTCAGATCTGCATGGAGCACCAGTCTTGATTTGACCTGTTGCTAGACCAACAGCTAAATCTGCAATGAAAGTGTCTTCTGTCTCCCTTCGAGCTTAGAGGATGAGGACCCCCTTGGCAGCTGCTCTTCCTTCCCAACTTTTTCTCGCTTCGTTGCTTTTTCTTTTTTTCTCTCTATTCTAGGAACTCTCTGCATCAATGAAGGATTGAACAACAGATCTGGAATCTTGAAACTTTCAGCTCCAATCTCAATTACTTGTCCATCAGGCAGCTCATATAGTGTTGTCGGAATATTTGCATATGCCTCATCAAAGCTTGATTCTGGAACACGGTAGACAAATTCTTTTATATCAGCTGCATGTATCTACGGTAGCTCTCTGTTGTATTTGGTAAATTCACATTCACAACCTCAAACTCTCCTTGGCGTACTTCCTTTCATTTAAAGAAAAAACGTAGTCTGATCTCAACTCCTCTGTTTTCAAGTGTTTTCAAAAAGCAGTCCGTTGAAACCTCACCACCAATTGGAGATGACACTATTCCCTTCAATCTAGAACTAATGATGTCGCTCGGTCTATTGCAAATGATGTTAACACTTGAAGCATCTTTCAATAGCATTCCCACTTGCAAGGACCTTGACTCTAGCAGTTTGTAGTGCCTCCTCCATCAGCTCTTTTTCCAAACGTTCCTTCCTTTCTGTTCCATGATTAATGTACTACCACACTAATCTGTATATCAACGATGGATGAAGGCGAACTAGCAAACGGAGCTTTTTCTTCCTCTGTCCAGTTTTTCTAGTGTGCCCTTTTTTTATACAACACGCAGCTTTTTCTTTTTATCTTACGTCAGAAACAACGACAGAAAATATTTTGTCTTTCCTTTCACGTAAGCCTTCTAAATAGTCCATAATACGGCAGTAGTGCCATTACATGGGTAAGACTGCTGGACATCGACAATGTATGAGCTGCTTACTCGATCATGTGTGGACTCGATTGGGCCTGTTGTCTTTTGCAACCCACCATCTCCACTTCCAATGGATTGCTCACAATAGGCATCTGTACTCCTCCCACACTGGACTCGCATATCTGTTCCATCCACACACAGCTTATGTAATCACTAACTGGTCCTCCACTGGACAGGTCACTCATGGTCTCATCTCCTCCCTCTCGAAATTCTCCTACTTGCCTACAATAGTCTTCAAGCTCTCTGTGGCAAAGGAGCAGGTGCATATGTATCATCATCTTCAGCTATAACAAGGATTTCATCTCCTTCACCTAACTGGTAGTCATATGAGGGATTCAAAATTATTTTTCCCCTTTGAGCTGCAACCTTCACACCACAAGGTATAGCTTCAGGAAAACTAATTAAAACCTCTCTGAATAGTTTGCCATCTAGTTGTGGCCATCTCTTGAGGTAGAATTCAACATTATCGAAACCAAGAATATTCTCCTAGATCTGCGCAAGGCCCGGTTGACGAGCACATTGGATCATCAAACGCCCAATGACATCATGAGCAACAACCGTTTCAACCACCTCCCCACCAACCAGCTTCAATGGCTCATTATCAAGGTCACTCAGCTCCACTACTATGTGGCCTCTTAATCCCTCTTTGACTGTTGTTAAACTTAGAACTACTCGCAAAGCTCTTGCATCACTCTGATCCGCATTTTCAACCTCAGTAAGCACAATAATAGAATGTGCCCTTGAAACATACACCTTCTTCAGATCTGCCATTATAAGAGGGCTTCCACTGTGACAAATGACTGATGTCCCCATGAAATCAAACTCAAGCTTTGCAATGTCCATTTCCATTTCCTCCTTGTCTCTTTCAGCAAGAACTACTACTACATCTCCACCCAAACTCTGATTTGCAATAGCCAGCTGCTTGAGAAGGGATCCGTGTGGCCAGATTTTTATGCTTTAATGCTCCTAAGCTCCTTGAGGTTTCCAAATTAGAAACTTTACTCAAAATTCCCTAGTCTTCTTGAACTCCCTTGTCGATACCATTTGTATCTTCAGCATAAGCAAACAACTTGAAAAGCTCGGGAAAACCATACTCATTGCAGATCTAGAGCCCATTCTCCTTCTAAATTGTTTGTAACAAATACTAGATTCACTCCCAAACAGCACTTGTCTCTTCTGTGAAAGTAGTACATATGCAGGAAGGAGAAAGATTTGAAAAATGCAGGTATTTTAGAGGATGATGAGCATATAGATGGGATGTATGATAGTGTGGTTTGTGCAGATACGATGACAGAGATGGAAAATATGCTGAAAGCTGATATGCAGAGTTGTCACAGTAATGTATCAGTGTAGTCCCTGGACATGTTTCATGAAATTTCAGATTTTGTGTCACAGATAGATTCAGAGGCTGAGATGACTCAGCAAAAAGTGTTGAGGGCTGAAGAAATTTAGCAAACAGAGTTTCCGGCTGATTATGATCAGCCTACAGAGATATAGAGGGATGAATACTTTCAGCCAACAGAGTTTACTGCTGAAATATTTCAGCATCCAGAGTTTAGGGCTGTTCCTATGCAGTCCATAGAGCAGAGGACTGAGGATATTCAGCCACCTCCCACCAGAGGGCAGAATTGCTGATTTACAGCAAGATTTGCATAATGCAGAGGATTATAATGAAGCCAGGGTTGACACAAAATACAAGACTGTGGATAAGAAGGTAAAGCTGGTAGCTGGACCGCTTCCACCTGACAGTGATCAGCAAATAGAGAGGGCTGCCAAGTAGCCAATTCTGAGGAATCCAAAGCATATAGGCCATAAATTTTCAACAGAGACTCTTGCTGAATTAAAAATTGAAAATGGTGATTTCTTGCTACCCTCAGAGAAGCAGTGCTTTCAGGATATGCTTGAGCGATATGGAAGGGGGTTTGCTTTCTTCTTGCATGAGATTGGATGTGTGAATCCAGATATTGTTGCCCCTATTGTGATCTTTACTATTCCTCATATTCCATGGAACTTCTGACCTATTCCAGTGCCTAGGGCACACATGCCAAAGCTAGTTGACTTGTTGAATGAGAAAATCAGGATGGGAATCCTAGAGCCATCATCTGCACCATACTCAAATAGGTGGTTTACGGTTCCAAAGAAGAATGGTACTCCCCGATTTATACAGGACATGTAGCCAGTAAACAGAGTTACTATCAGGAATGTTGGTATAGGTCCAGTTGTGGATGAGTTTACAGAAGCATTTGCTGGACGTGCCATCTATTCTTTAGGTGACTTGTATTCAGGATATGATCAGTTTCAGCTCGCCTTGGAAAGTAGGGACATAACCACTATGAGAACTCCTATTGGGCTTGTCAGGATGTGTACCTTGCCTCAAGGTGCCACTAATTTTGTTGCGGATATGATGAATGCCATGCATAAGGTTCTTCGTGAGTACATACCTCAACTTACCATGCCTTTCTTGGATGATGTGCCCATTAAGGGGTGTGCAGAAGAAGAGAAGAATGAGAGTCTAAATGAGAAGGGATGCAGATACTTTGTGGCTGATCATATTGTAGCTTGTGAAAAGATTTTGGCCAGGTTAGAAGAAGTGAACTTGACACTATCAGGGCAGAAATCTATTTTTGGAGTAAATGAGGTTGTCATTGTTGGACATATGTGTGGGTATCATGGCAGGAAACCTTCACCTGAGAAGGTGGATGCTATAGGAAAGATTACGAAGTATTGTTCTACCACTTCAGAGGTACGGAGATTCATTGGAGCCTGTGTGTTTTACATGATTTGGATACCCCATTTTGCACACATAGCAGATTGTTTATATCAGCTGGTTCGAAAGGGGCAGAAATTTTATTGGGATGAGAGCCATACTAGAGCCATGCGAAAATTGAAGAAGTTATTGCAGATTGCTCCTACTCTCAGGAAAGCGGATTATAATTACGGAAGGCCTATTGTATTGACAGTTGACACTAGTCCAATTGGCATAGGTTGGGCTGTGGGTCAAGATGATGCAGATGGAAACAAGTATGCTATTCGGTTTGGGGCGAAAGTCCTAAACGAGAGACAGAGGAGGTATCCGCAAATCAAGAGGGAATTACTGGGAATTATTACGGCTCTCAAATGTGACAAGGAGTACTTTATTGGAGCCTCAGTTATGGTAGAGACAGATTGCTTGCCATTGATAGGTATGATTACGAGTTGCTCTACTTCGGATATAGCTATGCTGAGATGGATCACATACATCAAGTCATTAAATCCAGAATTTAAACACATAGCAGGGAAGGATAATCCAGTGGCAGATATGCTGTCTAGAGCTAGATATGATGATGAGGAGACACTACTTGCAGAAGAGGATGATGCAGAAATTTCAGCCGTTATGGTTGATCATGTTTGTCATGTCTATGATATTGTGGCTTTCATAGAAGAACTCTATGTTGGAGATTGGTTGCAGATTGGAAAATACCTTAGTATACTAAGCAAAAGAGATGAATGGACAGATGAAGAGTTCAAGAAGATCAGAAGAAAAGCCTATGGTTATTTTCTCAAGGACGGATTTCTTTGGAAGCACCCGAAGAAAAGAGGTGGATTACCCTTGCGGGTTGTCTAAAGAGACCCAGTTACAGGTGATGAGAGAGTTTCATGAGAGTCCTTGTGCTGGTCATAGAGGAGTGTGGGCTACTTATGAGAAAATCAAGGAAAAATATTGGTGGAAAGGTATGTACAGAGATGTTTCTCGCTTTGTAGAGACTTGCAGAGACTGTCAGATGTATTCCATAGTGCGTCATCGAGATGAGCTTCATCCGACCTATCCGCTATGCATTCATTATAAGTGGGTAGTTGACTTGGTTACTATGCCGATGGGTCTATGGCAGATGAGATATATTGTTTTGGCTAGAGAGGATCTTACCAATCATGTTGAGGGCAGACCTTTGAGAACGAAGACCACTAGTGCAGTGTGTAAGTTCTTATTGGAAGAAATTTTCTGCAGGTATGGCTGTGTGGGTAAGATCACTGCAGATCGCAGTGAATTAGACGCAGATGAAGCTAGGGAGTTTTTCTCTCAACTAGGAATCAAGTTGGCTCTAACCACAGCATACAATCTAGAGGGAAATGGAAAGAGTGAAAGAGGGCATCCGCTGATAGTGAAAGCATTAGCCAAAGCATGCAGAGGATGGATTGAAGAATGGCCGAGACTTCTACCATTTGCTTTGTGGGCTGATCGTATGACTCACAGTGTTACCACAGGATATATGCCCGCAGAGTTGATGTATGGTCAGAAACCGGTTATGCCGCGACTGAGACTTGTGCTTTGACTTGGTCAGTTTTACCTTAGGAGGAGGATTTGACAAGAGAGGAGCTCTTAGCTCTTCGGATCCGGCAGTTGGAGAGAAGACTAGAGGATATTCAGTTAGCTATTGACAGGATGAAGGTTGCTAGACTTAGAAATAAGGACAGATTTGACAGCAGGCATCGCTTGCGGCCTAGAGCAATAGAAGAGGGAGATTGGGTATTAGTCTTTGATAGCAGCCTTGAAAATCAGCATACTGCACTTTGGAAGATGGTGAAAAGATGGTTTGGGCCGTACATAGTCACACATGTCTTTGATAATGCAACATATGAGCTAACAGAATTGGATGGGATAGTTCTTAGAGTGCCTATTGCAGGAAAAAGAATCAATATTTTCAAGAAAAGAGATGATGAGGATTATGCATTGGAAGAATTTGAAAGAGAAGATCAACGAGAAGAAACTCCAGTAGAAGAGACAGATGATATGATAGATAACCTTGCTGATATACCGAAAATAGTCAATGAAGAGATTGATCTATCTGTGGATCTTGACGATAATGATCATGGGTAGTTGGCCATCCAGAGGATGCGCAGGATCAGAGGGGGTGGATTTCGTACTGCTGTGCATCCGAGGTGTCAAATCCACCAAAAAGTTTGTGTGTGTGACATTTGTTACTTTGTACATACTTAGACGTTGTGCTTTGCTCTGCCTGAATGTTTTGCCTTCAGTTAGTTCATGTTCAATTTCACAGAAGAGACAAGTGCTGTTTGGGAGTGAATCTAGTATTTGTTACAAACAATTTAGAAGGAGAATGGGCTCTAGATCTGCAATGAGTATGGTTTTCCCGAGCTTTTCAAGTTGTTTGCTTATGCTGAAGATACAAATGGTATCGACAAGGGAGTTCAAGAAGACTAGGGAATTTTGAGTAAAGTTTCTAATTTGGAAACCTCAAGGAGCTTAGGAGCATTAAAGCATAAAAATCTGGCCACAGGGATCCCTTCTCAAGCAGCTGGCTATTGCAAATCAGAGTTTGGGTGGAGATGTAGTAATAGTTCTTGCTGAAAGAGACAAGGAGGAAATGGAAATGGACATTGCAAAGCTTGAGTTTGATTTCATGGGGACATCAGCCATTTGTCACAGTGGAAGCCCTCTTATAATGGCAGATCTGAAGAAGGTGTATGTTTCAAAGGCACATTCTATTATTGTGCTTACTGAGGTTGAAAATGCGGATCAGAGTGATGCAAGAGCTTTGCGAGTAGTTCTAAGTTTAACAACAGTCAAAGAGGGATTAAGAGGCCACATAGTAGTGGAGCTGAGTGACCTTGATAATGAGCCATTGGTAAAGCTGGTTGGTGGGGAGGTGGTTGAAACGGTTGTTGCTCATGATGTCATTGGGCGTTTGATGATCCAATGTGCTCGTCAACCGGGCCTTGCGCAGATCTAGGAGAATATTCTTGGTTTCGATAATGTTGAATTCTACCTCAAGAGATGGCCACAACTAGATGGAAAATTGTTCAGAGAGGTTTTAATTAGTTTTCCTGAAGCTATACCTTGTGGTGTGAAGGTTGCAGCTCAAAGGGGAAAAATAATTTTGAATCCCTCAGATGACTACCAGTTAGGTGAAGGAGATGAAATCCTTGTTATAGCTGAAGATGATGATACATATGCACCTGCTCCTTTGCCACAGAGAGCTTGAAGACTATTGTAGGCAAGCATGAGAATTTTGGGAGGGAGGAGATGAGACCATGAGTGACTTGTCCAGTGGAGGACCAGTTAGTGATTACATAAGCTGTGTGTGGATGGAACAGATATGCGAGTCCAGTGTGGGAGGAGTACAGATGCCTATTGTGAGCAATCCATTGGAAGTGGAGATGGTGGGTTGCAAAAGATAGTAGGCCCAATCGAGTCCACACATGATCGAGTAAGCAGCTCATACATTGTCGATGTCCAGCAGTCTTACCCATGTAATGGCACTACTACCGTATTATGGACTATTTAGAAGGCTTACGTGAAAGGAAAGACAAAATATTTTCTGTCGTTGTTTTTGATGTAAGATAAAAAGAAAAAGCTGCGTGTTGTATAAAAAAAGGGCACACTAGAAAAACTGGATAGAGGAAGAAAAAGCTCCGTTTGCTGGTTCGCCTTCATCCATTGTTGATATACAAATCAGTGTGGTAGTACATCAACCATGGAACAGAAAGGAAGAAACGTTTGGAAAAAGAGCTGATGGAGGAGGCACTACAAACTGCTAGAGTCAAGGTCCTTGCAAGTGGGAATGCTATTAAAAGACGCTTCAGGTGTTAACATCATTTGCAACAGGCCGAGCGACATCATTAGTTGTAGATTGAAGGGAATAGTTGTAGATTTGAAAACACTTGAAAACAGAGGAATTGAGATCACACTACGTTTTTTCTTTAAACGAAAGGAAGTACGCCAAGGAGAGTTTGAGGTTGTGAATGTGAATTTACCAAATACAACAGAGAGCTACCGCAGATACATGCAGCTGATATAAAAGAATCTGTCTGCCGTGTTCCAGAATCAAGCTTTGATGAGGCTGCATATGCAAATATTCCGACAACACCATATGAGCTACCTGATGGACAAGTAATTGAGATTGGAGCTGAAAGTTTCAAGATTCCAAATATGTTGTTCAATCCTTCATTGATCCAGAGAGTTCTTGGAATAGAGAGAAAAAAAGAAAAAGCAACGAAGAGAGAAAAAGTTGGGAAGGAAGAGCAGCTGCCAAGGGGGTCCTCATCCTCTAAGCTCGAAGGGAGATAGAAGACACTTTCATTGCAGATTTAGCTATTGGTCTAGCAACAGGACAAATCAAGACTGGTGCTCCATGCAGATCTGAGAGGCTTGCCAAATACAATCAGAATGCGCTTCTTTTGAAGGTGAACAAAATCGATTCAGTAAACTGAGAGCATTGAGGCAGTGAAGATGGCCAAGAAAGCACGTTGGGGAGTTATGACCAGTCACAGAAGTGGACAGAGAGTAGAAAAACTCCGCTGAGAAGAAAAGCTCTACAAAAGTCAAGGGTCTTGATGTGATTGAGGCCGCTGTTGCAGCAGCTATAGAGCCAGATTAAGAAGATTCTAAGGCAATTTCAGTATCCATTGACTTGAAGCAAATTGACGAGGCAAAGGATTTGAATGATCCTACAGCGGGTTTGAAGGCCACAGTTCTGGGATTACAGCTGTTTGTAGAGCCAGAGGTTTAGAGAAAGGTGGTTTATGTGGAAAGACTCCTTCAGTTGTTCAAGTATGTGCCCAGGGAGCAGCTTACAATCCCAGACTTCATTTTCCAGCATGATCTTGAGGTGAATGGTAAAAAGGGCATTGTTATGGACCCCAGAACGAGATACATCACTAACAGGCCTTTTGCAAGCTCACACTAGCATTCCATTAATTTTTGTCCTTGCCTTTGTGTACCCAGCAACAAGGGAATTGGCATGATCGTGATATGTAGATATCAGTTATTCTTTGATTACTGGAACCGCTGGTGCTTGGATTCAATAGCTCTTCAGGCTGTGAACAACAGGCTTATTGAACAAGCTTCTGCTTGTTCATTACATCACTTTGACATTATGTATATGCGTGGTTTTGGATACACCTAAGCATCTTCTTAACAGGACTCATTGTTCGAGGATTTAATTGAAACTAAGCTGCACTGCGCAGACTAGAATTGGTCTTCTTCTTTTGAGAAATCTCTCAGACGTGTCAAGAATTGTGTGGTGGGAGGACTTGCTCAAGATGCTGTGCCGAACACACACAGAATGCATAAGGAGAAGATCACTCAAGAGACAAGAAGAGAGATGGAGGCCAAAACGTTTTCTTACTGGTTTTTTCTTCTTCTTCAACACACTTTACAATGTACACAAAGTATAGATAAGATACAACATAAAGAAAAGTGGTCTACTAAGTCAAACAATGCATAACCGACTACACCAGTCGGAGAGTCATAATGACCACCGACATGCTAAGTGTAGACATATGGACCCATCTAACCAGGCGGTCCATCATTAATATCCACATGTATTGAGCTTGTCATCTCAACACTCTCCCTCAAGCTCAACTGCATCTCTGCAACTCCAAGTAAGCTTCGAAACTTTTGAAGCTTCTCTGTATCCAATGCCTTTGTGAAGATGTCAGCTATCTGATCCTGTGTGCTGACATACACCAAGTCAATCTCACCTGCTAGTACATTCTCTCTCACAAAGTGGTAGTGTACCTCAATATGTTTTGTCCTGGCATGGAACACAGGGTTCCTAGCCAAGTGTATACTGCTCATGTTGTCACAATAAATGACAACTGGACCTTCCACCTGTACATCTAAATCAGCCAATAACTTTTGCAGCCATACTACCTCACATGCTGCAGCAGCAGCTCCTCTATACTCGGCCTCTGTACTCGACAAAGCAACTGTATATTGCTTTTTGCTGCTCGAAGTAACTGCTGCAGTACCGAGAGAGAACATGTATCCGCTGGTAGATCTTCTATCAGACATACTACTAGCCCAATCTGCATATGTGTATCCAAACACCTGTATATCTGTACGTGCCTCATAGAAAAGTCCATAATGTAATGTGGACTTCACATATCTAGATATGCGTCTGACTGCATCCAAATGTGGCTTTCTAGGTACTTGCATAAACTGACTCACAAGACCAACAACGTAGCTCAAGTCTAGAGTTGTAATGGTCATGTAGATCAAAATCCCCACTATCCTCCTGAACATAGTAGGGTCTTCTATCTCATCCCCAATATCAGCACTCAACTTTACATTCTGCTCCAACGGAATTGAAAGTGGTTTGCATGCTGTCATACCATACTTGGACAACATATCCAAGCCATACTAGCTTTGGGACAGCCATATACCATCATCACATCTAATCACCTCAATGCCAAGGAAGTACCGTAGCTCACCTATATCCTTCATCTCAAACTTCTTCTTTAAAAAATCCTTGACTTTAGCAATCCCACTATCACTATCACCTGTAATAATCAAGTCATCCACATAGATGACTATGATGACCAAACATGCATCTCCCTTTCTCACATAAAGTGAGTGATCAGCATTAGAAACATAAAAGCCAATATTGACAAGATACTCTCTGATCTTGTCAAACCATGCTCTAGGTGCTTGCTTGAGCCCATAGAGCGCCTTCTTCAACCTGCACACATATGTGGGATGCTCTAAATCTTCATAACCTGTTGGCTGATCCATATACACTTCTTCCTGCAAATCACCATGCAAGAAGGCATTCTTCACATCCATTTGCTACAACCTCCAACCTTTGGCTGCTGCCAAAGAAATCACACATCTGACAGTTGCCATGCTAATAGCAACTGGACTGAAGGTTTCATCATAATCTATGCCATATGTCTAGACAAAAGCCATCAGCTAGTTCTACCAACGTGCCCTCCGTACCCCTGGGACTATTTGGTGTGGAGACCTTTGGTAGTGAGGATAAGCCCATCCCACTGCATGTCATGACGTGAGCGCAGACAAAACGAATAGGCATCTCGTTGCCTGGGCCAAGTAACCTGGATGCAGCCTCATTGGGAAAGAAAAGCCAGAGGAGAAGGAGAAAGAGAACAGACGCCAAGATTACCCTTAAGACTGAGAAAGCTACAACCTTAGTGGTAAGAAAGGGGGTCACTGATGCAGAGGCAGAGACCTCAGCTCCGAAGACAGCAGAACTAGGGAGTGCCAAGGTAGGGGAATACCCCCACCCTAGACGGCAACTCGAGGCTATAGCCAAGGTTAAGGAGTGGGTCAAGGATGCCCAGGAACACCTTAAACATGTAGAACCCATACTGGAAGACCAAATGGAAGACCTCTCTAGTGTGAGTACACCCGTTTCACCATCGCGACCTCAATCGGGAAACGCACCCACACCACGAGAGATGCCACAGAGGCAAGACCAAGAAGAAGCTTGTCAACAAGCTAACCAAGACAAATGGCCAAGGAATGCTGACCAAGGAGGAAGCCAACCACCCAGCAACCTCCTCACCACCTTAGTAACAACCCTAGTAACCGTGAGCCTAGGAGATTTGCTTCGGCAACACCCTTCCTTATGGCAAGAGTTAAGGCACTGGGTGGAGGGAAAAGGGGAGCATATTGCCGCTGACTTGCAAGAGCAAGACGCAATCACGTAGATTCCAAGCCTAACACTACACTCGGCTCCAAGATCACTGCACGTCAACACTTTTTGGGAAGGCACGGAGATGCATGCAGTCTTACCTATCTTAGCCTTGGGGGATGCAACATGAAAAGGAATCGTAGACACGGGCACTGAGGTCAGTGTCTTGAGCCACGCAGTTCTACAGGCCTAGGGAAACCCACCTGTGGAAGCAGCTAGGTTCAATGTTACATTGGCCAATGGAATGAAGGTCAAACCATTCGGGGTCCTAAAGAGCTGGCCAGTGAAGGTCATAGGAGTGAAGTTTTTCGTGAACTTCATTGTCATGAAGGGAGTCGACTACAACATACTACTAGGCCGACCCTGGATGAGGAACGCGTGAGTTATTGAGGATTGGGGGAACAATCTCATCTTCTTGGGGAATAGAACAGAAGCGGTGAGGGTTGAGATGGACACCTGGAAGACTACCCCAGCCGACCTCGATGCTATCTCAACCATGCTAAAAGGTGATGCACAGGGTCATTGACCAAGTATATCCCTTACCTTGAGGACGAGTGGGATTGAATGCATGTCTTGGCAACCGTTGACCTACCGTTCTCAGATGAGGAATAACTGTAAAGGCAAGCTGCTAAATCACCAAAGCATGCCAGTAAAGGAGCCCACTGTGCCACTCTGCATGATGGCAGGAAGCTCACATGACCCAGGGAAACCAGCCTCATTCCATATCCCCACCAACAAGCTCGAGCTTCATGAAATCATAGAGTGCCTGACCGATAAACTGAAGGGCAACATGGCTGCTAATCTAAAACCCCTAAGTGATCTCTTGGCTGGGCCTGAGTGGAAATGGATCAAAATTCACGATCTTAACCTATTATACAATTGGGCTTCAGTCACTGACGAAGAGGAGATTGGAGAGGAAAACCTGGGGGATGACGAGCAGTCAGAGGGGCAAGATTCTGATGATGAGGGGTACAAGCACTATCGCTCTATAGGGGACAAGAGTGAAGAAGAGTTAGACACGATAGAATATGACACTGAAGGGAGAGCAATCAAATAGATCAAGGCAGACTCTAGGCCTAGAAGGGAAAGGGCAGGCTGGAATGAAAAAGGAGTCATGCTGATGGAATGCGATAGGTCCTGGTTGGAGCACATGGGAGCCATGGATTACGAGCAGGCGGTGGTGGTGTAGCCACAGGTAGCTCCAGTACTGAAGACGGATTCTTGAATTACGACCCCATGGCAAAACTCCTTCCTCAAGTGAGGGATGTGAGTTTAACTCAGAGTCTGAAGTCAGTACAGAGAGTGATCTCGAAATACCCCAACCCTCTAAGGTCAGATGCACCAAAGGGGACTTGGCAGTCCACCTAAGGCGCAGACGTTTAAGGGAGGAGGCCAGGAAGCAAACTAAAGACTCAAAAGTAGAGAGGCAAAAGAAGCTGCAGGATCTCCCCAAACGCTTCACGAAGTTTAAGAAGGGTGATAGAGTGGTGATTTTGCTAGGAGCAAAGAGACAAGGGCAAGCCAGTGAACCAATTGAGGGACTTGCCAGGGTCAAGGAAGTCGACCTGGCAGGGGAAGGCGAGAAGTCTCGATCTATGTTCATCACTGACGACCTGACCAAGGATGAGGAGGCTAGACTTGTTGCTCTTCTATGAGAGTATGTCGATGTGTTTGCCTGGTCCTTGGAGGAACTTAGAGGAGTCGATCCTAGGGTTGTGACCCATAATATTCTAATGGTTCCAGATGCGGTGCCAGCAAAGCAACGACCTTACCCTATGAATCCCAAACACACCCATGCAGTGAAGGAAGAAATCGATAAGCTCATGAAGGCGGGATTTATATATGAGATTGAGCACACAGATTGGGTGTCACCCATAGTGATTGTTATGAAAAAAAATTGTAAAATTCAGGTGTGCATGAATTACAATAAAGTTAATGCCGCTACGAAGAGGGATAACTACCCTTTACCGTATACCAAGCACATGCTGGAGAGGGTGGAAGGCAAAGCAGCTTACAGCTTCCTGGATGGTTTCTCTAGCTATAATCAAGTGCAAGTGCACCCTGACGGCATGCACAAGACTGCCTTCACCATGGAGTGGGGTGTATTCGCCTACATCATTATGGCCTTTGGGCTAATGAATGCGCCTGCAACCTTCCAGTGATTAATGTATACCATCTTCAAGGATATGCTGAGACGCAAGTTAGAGGTCTTCATAGATGACTTATGCATACACCATAGTTGGCCCGAACACTTAGAAAGGTTGAGAGCTGTCTTTGAACGGTGTCGGTTATACAACCTCTCGTTGAACCCCTTGAAGTGCCAGTTCTGGGTGAAGCACGGATATATCCTAGGGCACATAGTGTCAAGGAATGGCATTGCCACCGACTTCTCAAAAGTCAGGGTCATTGTCAACCTACCACCACCCATTAACTACAAGGGCATTCAGTGTTTTTTAGGCCATACAGGATACTACCGATGCTTTGTACTGAACTACGTGCTGATTGCTAGACCATTGTACAAGCTGCTGATCGTATTCGAGTGGACTGAGGAATGCTAGCATGCATATGAACAGTTGAAGAAGGCTCTCACCACTGCACCAATCTTACGAGCCCCAGACTGGAGTATAATATTCCACGTACACATAGATGCCTCTAAGTTTTCTATTGGAGCTGTTCTATGCCAACCTGGTGAACATAACCTTGATTACCCCGTGAGCTTTGCCAGCAGGCAGCTCACCGAAACAGAGATGAACTATTCCACTACAGAAAGGGAATGGTTAGCCATGGTGTTTGCTGTAAAGAAATTTAGGCATTATCTGTTGGCCACACCCTTCGTCTTTTTCGTTGACCATCAAGCATTGCTGTATCTTGTGAACAAGCCGTGCGCTACAAGTAGCATAGTGAGATGGTTACTTCTCTTATTGGAGTTTGATTTCTCTCTGGTTGTACATAAGGGAAAGTAGCACTAATGGCGGATCACATGTCCGACATGCCCACAGGAGAAGCTACTGGACAAGGCATACCTGACGACTTACCGAACGCTCATCTCTTTGGCCTGTCTAGCGAAGGAGACTTATTTAGGGCTAATTTGACGCCATATTGGGCCGATGATATAGTTCAAGTGCTAGATAACGGTCTGCCTGAGAGACCTATTGAGAAAGCCAGGCTAAGGAGACTGATCTTAAAAATCCAGCCATACCAAACTGATCGCTGGCCAACTCTATAGGTTGGGAGAAGATGGTTTGCTGCGTAAATGTGTGTGCGAGCACGAGATGCATGATGTATTGAGAGAAGCACATGGCAGGATAGCTAGCAGACACTTTAGTGGGGATACGACCACCCGTAAGGTGTTACAATCCCAACTATGGTGGCCTACCCTATTTTGTGATGCTGCTAAGTTTGTCAAACACTGCGATGAGTGCCAGAGGACTAAGGTGACCATGCGCAAGGATAAGATGGAGTTGACCCCCGTAATAGCTCGACAGCCCTTCGAAAAATGGGGCATTGACTTCATTGGACATATCAGTCCTGTGGCACAGTACTCCCATGCACGCTACATCATTGTGGCAACTGATTACCTGACAAAGTGGGCAGAGGCAAGAGCCACTAGAAAGAATGATGCTAGAATCACTGTGAAGTTCCTGTGGGAGCAGGTCTTTTCACGGTTTGGTTGTCCAATCGAACTAGTGAGTGATCAGGGCACACACTTTATTAATGAAGTGATATCCCACCTGCTCTCAACCTTCCTAATCATTCATAGAAGGTCCTCGCCCTACTATCCTCAAGCAACTGGCTAAGCAGAGTCCACGAATAAAATCTTAGTTAATGTGCTTACTAAGATAGTATCCACATCACGAAGAGACTGGGATAATAAATTGATGGCGGCCTTGTGGGCCTATCGTACAGCTTATAAGATGGCTGTCGAACAAACGCCCTTTAGGCTTACTTATGGAATGGAGGCCATTCTACCCTTAGAGTTCTTTGTCCCTAGCTTAAGGATAGCAGCTCAGGAGCGTTCGGAGGGAAGGGAAGCTTGGACCGACTGCTTAGTGGAGTTAGAGTGTCTCACGGAGGCTCGAATTTTAGCAGCCCATGCTTTGATTTGTGAGAAGGCCCGATGAAAGATGTGGTTTGACAAGCATGTCAACCAGTGCAACTTTGATCAAGGAGACCTTGTCCTACTATACTCGGTGAAAGGTCACAAACAGAAAATGAAATTTCGAGGACTGGGACCTTTTCGGGTACGTGCAATTAGTAGAACGGGCAATGTCGAGTTGGAGATACTTAAAGGGGAAGGAATAGGCTTCTTCAATGGTAGTCGCATAAAAAAGTACTATCCTCCTTCCCATCCATTGTCAAGAATCGCATGGTGGGGTGATTTGCTCAAGATGCTGTGCCGAATACACACAGAATGCACAAGGAGAAGCTCACTCAAGAGACAAGAAGAGAGAAGGAGGCCAAAACGTTTTCTTGCTGGTTTCTTCTTCTTCTTCTACACACTTTACAATGTACACAAAGTACAAATAAGATACAACATAAAGAAAAGTGGCCTACTAAGTCAAACAATGCATAAACGACTACACTAGTTGACTGGTGCTATAACTATGTTAGTTGTAAATAGGTGTAACAACCTGAATATAATAAGTAATGAGTCAGTGGCCATGTGAGAGTCATAATGACCACCGATGTGCTAAGTGTAGATGTGTGGACCCATCTAACCAGGCGGTCCATCATTAATGTCCGCATGTGTTGAGCTTGTCATCTCAACACTCCCCCTCAAGCTCAACTATATCTCTGCAACTCCAAGTAAGCTTCAAAATTGTATCTCTGCAACCCAATGCCCTTGTGAAGATGTCAGCTATCTGATCCTATGTGTTGACATACACCAAGTCAATCTCACCTGCTAGTACCTTCTCTCTCACAAAGTAGTAGTGTACCTCAATATGTTTTGTCCTGACATGGAACATAGGGTTTCTAGCCAACTGTATACTGCTCATGTTGTCACAATAAATGACAACTGGACCTTCCACCTGCACATCTAAATCAGCCAATAACTATTGCAGCCATACTACCTCACATACTGCAACAACAACACCTCTATACTCAGCCTCTGTACTCGACAAAGCAACTGTAGATTGCTTTTTGCTGCTCTAAGTAACTACTGCACTACCAAGAGAGAACATGTATCCGCTGGTAGATCTTCTATCAGACATACTACCAGCCCAATCTGCATCTGTGTATCCAAACACCTGTACATCTGTACCTGCCTCATAGAAAAGTCCATAATGTAATGTGGACTTCATATATCTCAATATGCGTCTGATTGCATCCAAATGTGGCTTTCTAGGTACTTGCATAAACTAACTCACAAGACCAACAACGTAGCTCAAGTCTGGCCTTGTAATGGTCATGTAGATCAAACTCCCCACTATCCTCCTGAACATAGTAGGGTCTTCTATCTCATCCCCAACATCAGCACTCAACTTTACATTTTGCTCCAACGGAACTGAAAGTGGTTTGCATGCTGTCATACCATACTTAGACAACATATCCAAGCCATACTATCTTTGGGGCAGCCATATACCATCATCACATCTGATCACCTCAATGCCAAGGAAGTACCTTAGCTCACCTAAATCCTTCATCTCAAACTTTTTCTTCAAAAAGTCCTTGACTTCAGCAATCCCACTATCACTATCACCTGTAATAATCAAGTCATCCACATAGATGACTATGATGACCAAACTTGCATCTTCCTTTCACGCATAAAGTGAGTGATCAGCATCAGAAACATAAAAGCCAATATTGACAAGATACTCTCTGATCTTGTCAGACCATGTTCTAGGTGCTTGCTTGAGCCCATAGAGCATTCTTCAACCTGCACACATACGTGGGATGCTCTAAATCTTCATAACCTGTTGGCTGATCCATATACACTTCTTCTTGCAAATCACCATGCAAGAAGGCATTCTTCACATCCATTTGCTGTAACCTCCAACCTTTGGTTGCTGCCAAAGTAATCACACATCTGACAGTTGCTATCCTAGCAACTGGACTGAAGGTTTCTTCACAATCTATGCCATATGTCTGGGCATAGCCTTTTGCAACTAGCCTAGCTTTGTACCTACTAATAGAACCATCTGCATTGTGCTTAATCTTATAAACCCACTTACATCCAATAGCTTTCTTGCCCTTTGGCAATGATACTAGATCCCAAGTCTTATTGGCTCTAATGCAGCCATCTCCTCATCCATTGCTGCATCCCAATGAGTATGACCAACAGCATCCTCAAAACAAGTGGGCTCAACATCCTCAACTAGTTTCACCATATAAGCATAATGGTGAGTTGCATAACCTTCAAAACCAAATCTTTTAATAGGGTATCTGACCCTGCTAGATCTGCGTACCACCGGATCACTCAATAATGGAGCCTTTACATTACTATGAGCTCTCTGTACACCTGGTGTCCTGACAGAAGGAATACCAAGCTCATCATCCAAGCTCTCTGAGCCACTAGAGTCTCCATCAAGAACTGCACCAATGCCATCTGACACTTTATTCTTTCCTTTGTCTTTACCTGTAGTGCTACTAGATGCACCTGAAGATGTAGAGGTACTCCTTAGTCTCCCAGACCAAGGACTACCAGATGATGTCTCTGGTCCACTAAGAGTCCGTGATTCTTGCTTTTTAGCATGCACATGAGTGCCATGATCATCCTCATCATCCAATGCATCACAACTAGATGTATACCAACTGCTCATTTCATCAAAGATGACATCCCTGCTCACTCTGAACTTACATGTGACAGGGTTATAATAGCGATACCCTTTCTGCTCTAAAGAGTATCCAATAAAGATACATTTTTCTACCTTTGGATCAAGCTTCTTCCGTAGCTCATCTGGCACATGAACATATGCGACATAGCCAAATACCTTCAAGTGCGATACATTAGGCTTCTTGCCAGTAAAGCATTCTTTAGGAGTCATCCCATGAACTACAGCTATCGGAGTTCTATTCATAATGTAGACAGCAGTATGGACAGCCTCAGACCAAAAATGTTTGGGCATATTCTTTTCACCCATTAATGCCCATGCAACTTCTGCAATATGCCTGTTTTTTCTTTCTGCAACACCATTTTGCTGTGGGGTATACCTGCATGTGAACTCTCTTTATCCCATGAGACCTCAGAAAATCACTGAACTCATTTGAGAGGTACTCTCCCCCTCCATCTGACCTCAAGCACTTTATTTTCAAGCCTGTTTCTCTTTTAACTGCAACCTTGAAAGTTCTAAAGTGCTCAAACGCTTCACTTTTTTCCTTCATAAAATATACCCATAGCTTTCTAGAACAATCATCAATGAATGTGACAAAGTATGAACTACCTCCAAGAGATACATTTTATGTAGGCCCCCAAATATTTGTATGCACAACATCAATGATATTTCTGCTTACATCTCTGTCATGTGAAAAGGGTTGTCTTGCCTGCTTACCAAACTGACATGCTTCGCATACCTTATGGAATTCTGTAACTCTAAATATAGGCAAACCTGTAACCAACCCTTTGGATTGCATTAATTTCAGCCTTTGTACATTTGCATGTCCAATGTGTTTGTGCCAAATTTCAATATCTGCAACAATACCTTTTCCTTTAGCATACATAGCAGCATTCATAGTAGGAATTCTAGCATCCAGAGTAAACATACGTCCAACTCTACTTCCCTTTGCAATCAACCTGCACTTGTTATTGAAATCTTCTACAAAGCAGCCCTTTGCATTAAATCTGACTTGCAGCCCTTGCTCTACCATCTGACCGACTGACACCAAGTTCTTTGTAATAGATGGCACATGTAATACATCTGAAAGACTCTTTGTCTTACCATCCTGCAAGGACAAGGGAACTTTTCCAATGTGTGAAATTGGGTGGCATGAATTATCACCCGTCTGCACATAACCTGTATTTTATAAATCTTGCATCTCTCCAAACCATTCTGCATGGCTGGTCATATGATTGGATGCACCTAAATCAACATACCAAATATCATCACGTGTTCCCTTTCCTAGAACAGCATTCAGCATATGTTGCATAACAAACAGACGTTCATTTTTGTCTTCATTCTGTCATGAAGACGATGCATAGTTTCCTTGCTATAACTTACCACTGCGAATATCATCTTTCTTAGCATAACATTGGGCTACAATATGACATATTTTGCCACAGTATGTTGAGATGAAAAGCTCAACACATGCAGACATTGATGATGGACTGCCTGGTTACATGGGTCCACACGTCTACACTTAGCATGTCGGTGGTCATTATGACTCTCACATGGCCACTGACTCATTACTTATTATATTCAGGTTGTTACACCTATCTACAGTTGGCATAGTTATAGCACTAGTCGACTAGTGTAGTCGGTTATGCATTGTTTGACTTAGTAGGCCACTTCCCTTATGTTGTATCTTATCTATACTTTGTGTACATTGTAAAGAGTGTGGAAGAAGAAGAAGAAACCAGCAAGAAAACGTTTTGGCCTCCATCTCTCTTCTTGTCTCTTGAGTGAGCTTCTCCTTGTGCATTCTGTGTGCGTTCGGTGCAGCATCTTGAGCAAGTCCCTCCACCACACGATTCTTGACATGGTATCAGAGCCACGTCATTGAGAGAGGCTGATTTTTAAGGCTAAAGTGAAGGAGAAGAAGCAAGATTTGAGCAAGCAAGCCACGGTTAAGAAGCTCTCCCATCCTTCCACTCTTTCTCTTGGATAGTGCCTATGGAGGCACCGGAAGCAGAGCAGAGCAAAAATCTCAGATTGCAGTGAGATTTGGTATGCGCGAAGAGTGCTGTGTATTTTGGGCATCTGAGGCCGTTTCAGGTCCCGTTTTAGAGTCGCAAGGTTGCGGACAACAGTTTCAGGGTACACTGTGATTTCGGTTGTTTTGATCGAAAATGGATGCGCAGGTTACAGATTGCGAATCTATAACTCTTGAGGTGTTTGCAGGAAGCAAGTATAAGGTTTATCTGTAAACAGATTGTAGATTGCATATATTGTTGAGCAGACATTGAAAAAGGCTGTCTAGTGTATTGCTGTGCACTACAAGTCGAGGATTGCAGAAGATTTGCTTGCTGTTTGGTATTAGTTTTGTGATAATGGCAGAGAACAGTGGAAGCCCCATCATTGACAAGCTCGACAAGAAAAACTACCCTTCATGAAAGTTCCGTATCACGAACTTTCTTATTGTGGAAAAGGCCTCTACGAGTTTGTTTCAGGTGAAGAAAAGGAGCCGGAGATGAGTGATCCTCCAACTGCAGAGGAGACAAAGGCATGGAAGGAATGTAATGCAAAAGACAAGAAGGTCATGTATTGGCTGTCGACAGTAATTGACAATAATATGCTGGGACATATTAGAAATGCAAAGAATTCATATGCAGCTTGGACCATACTTGAAAGTATGTTTTTCGTAAATACAAAGGCACGAAAGATTCAACTCAAGCAATTCTTGACACAATAGTGACACACAATACCAAAGTTGTTAGAACCTCTGTTCTGCCATCCACCTCTTCCTCTAAAGATCCCCCTGCCTCTAAAGTTACCACGACCTTCTGAAACCTGCATATTGCCAAATTGTTGATTCAATCTGTTTTGCTGGTTGTCACTACCACGCCCTGTACCATGGCCTCTTGAAGAGGACCTGCCACGTCCCCTTTCTAAAATGGAGTAGAAAGCTTGGACCTGTTCACCACTTTTTTCAGATGTCTCACTCTGCATGTTGATCTCTTCAGTGATCATAAGGGAGACCAACTCATCGAAATCTGGAAATGGCTTTCTGACATATATGAAAGTTACAAAAGATTTCCAAGCCTTTTCATTGTTAACTCCACCCAAGGTAGATGACACCAAATCATCATTATCGGGCATTGCATCAATCGCTGCCAAGGCATCTGCAATGCTCCTTACCTTCAGTGCATACTCATTGATAGACATCTTCCCTTTCTTCAATGTATTTAACTCTTGCTTGAGTTGAATCTTTCATGCCTTTGTATTTACGGAAAATATACTTTCAAGTATGGTCCAAGCTGCATATGAATTCTCTGTATTTCCAATATGTCCCAGCATATTATTGTCAATTACTGCAGACAGCCAATACATGACCTTTTTGTCTTTTGCATTCCATTCCTTCCGCGCCATTTCTCTTCTGCAGTTGGAGGATCACTCACCTCCGGCTCCTTTTCTTCACCTGAAATAAATTCGTAGAGGCGTTTTCCAATGAGAAAGTTCGTGATATGGAACTTCCATGAAGGGTAGTTATTCTTTTCGAGCTTCTCAATGATGGGGTTTCCACTGTTCTCTGCCATTATCACAAAACTAATACCAAACAGCAAGCAAATCTTCTGCAACCCTCGACCTGTAGTGCACAGCAATACACCAAACAGTCTTTTTCACTGTCTGCTCAATAATATATGCAATCTGCAACCAGTTTGCAGATAAATCTTGTGTTTATTCGTTGGTAAACACCTTTGAACTTACAGATCTGAAATCTGTAACCTGTGCACCTGTATATGACAGACACAGCTGAAATTGCAGTGTATCTCGAACTGTTGTCCGTAACCTTGCGAGTCTAAAACGGGGCCTGAAATGACCTCGGATGGCCAAAATAGCAGCAGAAAAGCCCTAAAGCAATCATCTGCAGAATACACAGCGCTCTTCGCGCACACCAAATCTCACTGCAATCTGAGATTTTTGCTCTGCCCTGCTTCCGGTGCCTCCACAGACACTGTCCAAGAGAAGAAGTAGAGAATGGAAAAGCTTCTTACCCGTTGCTTGCTTGCTCAAATCCTTGGCTCCTCTCCTTCGTTGTAGCCTTCAAAACCAGCCTCAATCAGTGGTGCAGCTTTGATACCATGTCAAGAATCGCGTGGTGGGGGGATATATTGAAGATGCTGCACCGAACACACACAGAATGCACAAGGAGAAGCTCACTCAAGAGACAAGAAGAGAGATGGAGGCCAAAACGTTTTCTTGCTGGTTTCTTCTTCTTCTTCCACACACTTTACAATGTAGACAAAGTATAGATAAGATACAACATAAAGAAAAGTGGCCTACTAAGTCAAATAATGCATAACCGACTACACTAGTCGACTGGCGCTATAACTATGCTAGCTCTAAATAGGTGTAACAACCTAAATATAATAAGTAATGAGTCAGTGGGCCATGTGAGAGTTATAATGACCACCGACATGCTAAGTGTAGACGTGTGGACCCATCTAACCAGGTGGTCCATCATTAATGTCCGCATGTGTTGAGCTTGTCATCTCAGCATCCATTGCACGAGCCACCTATGCGTGAAGCCCCTGTCAACGTTTGCGTGGCCACAATTACCGAACTAATAGATCAAGATGAAGAAGCAATAGCACCTGCCGACCTACGAATCACAGTCACCGTAGAACGGACGTATTCTTTTGATGCCCTGATCGATGAAGGTGCCGACCATAATATCTTGACGCATGACCATTGGACACGCATCGGTCAACCTAGATTACAGCCCACAAATGCTAAACTCAGCCCATTTGGGAGCAACACTTACTCTCTCTTAGGAAAATGCAAAGTGGCTATCTCCATCGAGTCTGAAAGTATCCCAGCCGTCTTTTATATGTTACCAAACACTGAAGGGGCCGGTGATAAATCACTACTAGGCCGCACTTTCAAAAAGCAGACAAACTGCAATGTAGACTACAACCTAGATCGCATCCATCTTGCTGTAGGCAATGTACACATAGTAACTACTTTTACCAAGGGTCGTCTTATGCCTCCTACAACTGCAGAGCCACCGATAGAGACCTCCACGACCAAGCCTAAGGAGAAGGGTAGGGATATCTCACCCCACGCTCCAACTACTAGAATCAAACCCACCCAAGCCATTCACATGGCCAAAGAGCCCACACTCATATGGGTGCCAAAATGGCGAGGGCCACCTCCTTGTAAACTGTAGAAACATTCTTCTAAACGCAAAAACTATCAGTCGCAGCCTAAGAGGCAGCTCAGATGCTATCGACATATGCGCACTACCATGCCATGATGGATCTCCAAAGATCTCTTGCAAGCACAAGGATACTATGAGGGCAACCCCTGGATATGGGTGCCTAAGTGTGGACATTCAAGAAGCTCAACTCTGAGCAACCCCACTCCAGCTGGACAGGCTGGCACATACAAAGCACAAATCGCAAAGAACGTTGAACCAGTGCCAATGATGATTAATGACTCCCAATGCATTCATTGTCCCAAGCTGGATGCCCCAGCACCATCCAGGTCAGAGGAGTTGCGCACCCCCATGCCAGCTCGAATAGAATGCAGCACGCCTCCTATGCCACCGAAGCCCACTGTAGCATCTCAAAGTGCTCCAGAGTGCAAAGTCCCATTTGTGACGCCACCAATGGAGTCACCAATGTCCAGCCCAATTGCACCATCACCACCAGCAGGTCTTAAGCTTTCGTACGAAAGACGATCTTTCCTTTCAATGGCCAAGGATCTCGCTGAGACCTCGGGGAATGACGTAGTGACATGCATCAAGGAGTTGGATGACACCTTCACCACATTCGCTAGGAGCTATGAGAGGCTTGACCTAGGACTTCTTGACGAACCCCTTGCTTTTGATGTTGGCACGTTGCCATGCACTTGGGAAGACTACGAGTTTACGACCATCAAATTTTCCAAAATTGCCGCCGAATTAATCGCTAATGGAGAAATCTCAAAGGAGCAAGCTGTTCTCAGAAGATTAATCACCTCTTACCGCAAGCCTACTCACTCTACACCTGAACAAGAACTGGAGGAGCTCACACAGCTTGCCAGCTCTGCTTATTTGTTCTTACAACTATGGTATGCCTTACGACTCCAATGGGAGAAAAAAGGCCGCCGTATCATGACCAATGTTGAGCAAAGGAGGGCAATCAAAACAAGTGAACACGACCCTACTTATGTGGCACCTCTTTCATTTAGAGTTTTGGCCATTGCACACAACATACACTTAGATGATCAGGTATTAACCCACCCTTACATTGACTAGTTCCTCACGGAAGAGGAGTTGCACATTGCTAGTCGCCTCAACTTCGGGGACATCTTTCATGATGTCTTGACCTACATCACCCAAGCTTCCATACGACCATGTGGACTCGATCGTCATGCCCAGCTTGAATATAACCCTAACCTTTATACTTGGTTGTTGGCCAAGTAACTCGCCCCACACAGCCGATGCAAGCCTTCCTCCTCCCCTTGCTAATCCTAGGAAGGATTCCCTTAACACTTGAGGAAAGGGGGGGGAGCAAATGAGAGCCAAGTGATGAGAGTCAAGTGACGAACCAAGTGATGTAGCAAGAGGTATAAAGGATGAAAATGATCAACTGAATTCAAATAGAAAAGAATG
The DNA here is from genome assembly GCF_053477565.2 of Lygodium microphyllum. Classification (NCBI taxonomy): domain Eukaryota; kingdom Viridiplantae; phylum Streptophyta; class Polypodiopsida; order Schizaeales; family Lygodiaceae; genus Lygodium; species Lygodium microphyllum. The sequence continues at coordinate 13,183,031 of NC_141146.1, read as the reverse complement.
CAAGGAGGAAATAGATGTTGGTTGTGAATTATTTCTAAGTTTCATTCCTATGAATCAGCACGACAAACTGTCACACGCATTCTTTCTTGGGTTTTGCTAATAATGAATCAAGTTATAATGCTAATGCTGACTTGGTGTGATAACAGGCACCTACCATGGCAGGACAGGGTAAACTCCCATTCACAAAAGCGGAGCTGACAAAGTATGGAATCAGTGTCAAGACGCATGGATTTAGCCAATTCACGTTCAAGCATACCATGAATCTAGATGAAGCCATCCTGGAAGAGTCGGCTGTGAGGGAGTTGGTGGACAAATGTAACCTCCAAAAGTACACGGAGAAGTTCGGACAGGCCGTAGACTACAGCATGTGCGCAGATTTCTTAAGGAGCTTCGATGAAGAAAGGACCTGTGGCATGGTCATAGTAAGGGCGGGTGACCAGGAAAGAAGGGTGCAAGTGCCCCTTAACGCAAACATTGTCGAGAGAGCCCTGGGGCTTGTGCCCAAGAAAGAGAGGCGCCGAAAAAGAGATGTGTATGCCATGATGGGAGTCAGAAAAGAGGACATGCACATGGTCAATGGAATCAATCTAGCTGACATTCCAAACCCTGCGACGAGGATGCAAGCTAAGATGATCCACACTCTTTTCTCGGGACACAAATACAATGCACTAATGAATAAATCGGTGTGCCACTGCTGGAAAGCATTGCGGCAGAAGTTCCAGAGAAGGTGGATTGGAACGGCTTTGTCCAAAAGACTATCAGGAGTTCAGGCGCCCCTCTGGCTCCAGACGCAGCACCAACTTGGTGGGGAATCTCTGGCCTCTATCGCACGATCCACAAGGAAAAAACCTGCCACAAAAGCCTCTACAATCAGATACGGAGGTGTCCTCATGACAATCATTGACGAGGCTATCAAGGATGCTGGAGTGGAGGAAGAACAAGCTAGGCACCAAAGCTCACCTCACCACGAGGAAGAAGGTGTTAAGAATCGCGAGGTGGGGGAACTTGCTCAAGATGCTGTGCCGAACACACACAAAATGCACAAGTAGAAGCTCACTCAAGAGACAAGAAGAGAGATAGAGGCCAAAACATTTTCTTGCTGGTTTCTTCTTCTTCTTCCACACACTTTACAATGTACACAAAGTATAGATAAGATATAACATAAAGAAAAGTGGCCTACTAAGTCAAACAATGCATAACCGACAACACTAGTCGATTGGTGCTATAACTATGCCAGCTGTAAATAGGTGTAACAACTTGAATATAATAAGTAATGAGTCAGTGGCAATGTAAGAGTCATAATGACCATTGACGTGCTAAGTGTAGACGTGTGGACCCATCTAACCAAGCGGTCCATCATTAATGTCTGCATGTGTTGAGATTGTCATCTCAACACTCCCCCTCAAGCTCAACTGCATCTCTGCAACTCCAAGTAAGCCTCGAAACTTTTGAAGCTTCTCTGTACCCAATGTCTTCATGAAGATATCAGCTATCGGATCCTGTGTGGTGCTGACATACACCAAGTCAATCTCACCTGCTAGTACCTTCTCTCTCACAAAGTGGTAGTGTACCTCAATATATTTTGTCCTGGCATGGAACACAGGGGTCCTAACCAATTGTATACTGCTCATGTTGTCACAATAAATGACAACTGGACCTTCCACCTACACATCTAAATCAGCCAATAACTTTTGTAGCCATACTACCTCACATGCTGTAACAGTAGCACCTCTATACTCAACCGCTGTACTCGACAAAGAAACTGTAGATTGCTTTTTGCTACTCCAAGTAACTGCTGCACTACCAAGAGAGAACATGTATCCACTGGTAGATCTTCTATCAGACATACTACCAGCCCAATCTGCATCTGTGTATCCAAACACCTGTACATCTGTACCTGCCTCATAGAAAGTCCATAATGTAATGTGGACTTCACATATCTCAATATGCGTCTGACTGCATCCAAATGTTGCTTTCTAGGTACTTGCATAAACTGACTCACAAGACCAACAGCGTAGCTCAAGTCTGACCTTGTATGGTTATGTAGATCAAACTCCCCACTATCCTCCTGAACATAGTAGGGTCTTCTATTTCATCCCCAATATCAGCACTCAACTTTACATTCTGCTCCAACGGGACTGAAAGTGGTTTGCATGCTATCATACCATACTTAGACAACATATCCAAGCCATACAGTCTTTGGGACAGCCATATACCATCATCACATCTGATCACCTCAATGCCAAGGAAATACCTTAGCTCACCTAAATCCTTCATCTCAAACTTCTTCTTCAAAAAGTCCTTGACTTCAGCAATCCCACTATCACTATCACCTGTAATAATCAAGTCATCCACATAGATGACTATGATGACCAAACCTTCATCTCCCTTTCTCGCATAAAGTGAGTGATCAGCATCAGAAACATAAAAGCCAATATTGACAAGATACTCTCTGATCTTGTCAGACCATGCTCTAGGTGCTTGCTTGAGCCTATAGAGCGCCTTCTTCAACTTGTACACATATGTGGGATGCTCTAAATCTTCATAACCTGCTGGCTGATCCATATACACTTCTTCCTGCAAATCACCATGTAAGAAGGCATTCTTCACATCCATTTGCTGTAACCTCCAACCTTTGGCTACTGCCAAAGCAATCACACATCTGACAGTTGCCATCTTAGCAACTGGACTGAAGGTTTCTTCATAATCTATGCCATATGTCTGGGCATAGCCTTTTGCAACTAGCCTAGCTTTGTACCTACTAATAGAACCATCTGCATTGTGCTTAATCTTATAAACCCACGTACATCCAATAGCTTTCTTGCCCTTCGGCAATGATACTAGATCCCAAGTCTTATTGGCCTCTAATGCAGCCATCTCCTCATCCATTGCTGCATCCCAATGAGTATGACCAACAGCATCCTGAAAGCAAGTGGGTTCAACATCCTCAACTAGTTTCACAATATAAGCATAATGGTGAGCTGCATAACCTTCAAAACCAAATCTTTTAACAGGGTATCTAACCCTACTAGATCTGCATATCACCGGATCACTCAATGGAGCCTTTACATTACTATGAGCTCTCTGTACACCTGGTGTCCTGACAGAAGGAATACCAAGCTCATCATCCAAGCTCTCTGAGCCACTGGAGTCTCCATCAAGAACTACATCAATGCCATCTGAAACTTTATTCTTTCCTTTGTCTTTACATGTAGTGCTAGTAGATGCACATGAAGATGTAGAGCTACTCCTTAGTATCCTAGACCAAGGACTACCAGATGATGTCTCTGGTCCACTAAGAGTCCATGATTCTTGCTTTTCAGCGTACACATGAGTGTCATGATCATCATTATCATCCAATGCATCACCACTAAATGTATACCAACTGCTCATTTAATCAAAGACGACATCCCTGCTCACTCTGAACTTACATGTGACAAGGTTATAACAGCGATACCCTTTCTGCTCTAAAGAGTATCCAATAAAGACACATTTTTCTGCCTTTTGATCAAGCTTCTTCCATAGCTCATCTGGCACATGAACATATGCAACACAGCCAAATACCTTCAAGTGCAATGCATCAGGCTTCTTGCCAGTAAAGCATTCTTTAGGAGTCATCCCATGAACTGCAGCTGTGGGAGTTCTATTCATAATGTAGGCAACAGTATGGACAGCCTCAGACCAAAAATATTTGGGCATATTCTTTTCAGCCATTAATACCCGTGCAACTTCTGCAATATGCCTGCTTTTTCTTTCTGCAACACCATTTTGCTCTGGGTTATACCTGCATGTGAACTATCTAATATCCCATGGGACCTCAGAAAATCACTGAACTCATTCGAGAGGTACTCTCCCCCTCCATCTGACCTCAAGCACTTTACTTTCAAGCCTGTTTCTCTTTCAACTGCAGCCTTGAAAGTTCTAAAGTGCTCAAACGCTTCACTCTTTTCCTTCATAAAATATGCCCACAACTTTCTAGAACAATCATCAATGAATGTGACAAAGTATGAACTGCCTCCAAGAGATACATTTTGTGTAGGCCCCCAAATATTTATATGCACAACATCAAGGATATTTCTGCTTACATCTCTGTCATATGAAAAGGGTTGTCTTGCTTGCTTACCAAACTAACATGCTTCGCATAACTTATGAAATTCTGCAACTCTAAATGTAGGCAAACAACCCTTTGGACTGCATTACTTTCAGCCTTTGTACATTTGCATGTCCAATGCGTTTGTGTCGAATTTCAATATCTGCAATAACACCTTTTCCTTTAGCATACATAGCAGCATTCATAGTAGGAATTCCAGCATCTAGAGTAAACATACGTCCAACTCTACTTCCCTTTGCAACCAACCTGCACTTGTCATTGAAGTCTTCTACAAAGTAGCCCTTTGCATTAAATCTGACTTGCAGACCTTGCTCTACCATCTGATCGATTGACACCAAGTTCTTTGTAATAGATGGCACATGTAATACATCTAAAAGACTCTTTGTCTTACCATCATGCAAGGATAAGGAAACTTTTCTAATGTGTGAAATTGGGTGGCAAGAATCATCACCCGTCTGCACATAACCTGTATTTTGCAAATCCTGCATCTCTCCAAACCATTCTGCATGGCTGATCATATGATTGGATGCACCTGAATCAACATACCAAACATCAATGTGTGTTCCCTTTTCTGTAACAGCATTCAGCATATGCTGCATAACAAACATACATTCATTTTTGTCTTCATTCTTGATGGGACCTAAAACGGGCCGGCACTGGCTCATGCACTAGCCGGACCTCTATCATGCGCTCAACAACCACACGGCCTCGCGGCCAGGAGTGTGGATGACACATACATCATCTTCCTAAACATCTTGCGTTTGTATCACGTCTCATAGTCCAACTCTAACCCAATTAACACTCCTCAGAGGGAGTCCCAGCACATTGCCAAATAGCACGAAGTACAAACATAGGAGGTCCTCCCACGGCTGACTACCGCTACCTCACTACGACTCTCCTACACCTTGGGGATTGGCCCCTCGATACATCGCTAAACATATATAACACAACATCGCACATATTTCCACTCAAGGTACCAATTGATCGTATCCAGGAATATACCATACCTCACTTTCCTTTCCCCTTAGACCCAACGCCTAGCCTACAGCTTAGAACAACCCTACTCGCTCAACGTTGGTCATGTTCCTCTAGAAAGCAATTGCCATGCATCCAGGAGGTATTGTCTGATACCTTTTAAATTTCTTTATGATTCATGAAAATTGTGAATGTCTATGTGCTCAAACAATTAAGAAAATTGGTGCACATATGGAAAACATTTCTTTCAATGATTTCGACTATCGCTCGTATGCGGCGTTGCATGAACCTGGCACCGAGAAACCCTCGTGCTACTAGGTTCTTAATTTTTAATTATCGACCAACCTAAATGGTATGCATAAAAACCAGCAAGTTTTTCATCATTTCATTCAACATTTAAACACCTTTTATACACTCTACCCCCTCACCCGTTTAGGTTGTGCATTATTGATCGGTTTAGGGTTCATTTCCATGTTTTTATCGTATAAAAGCAATAAAAATCACTAAAACATAAAGGTAGGGCTGAACTGAGGCTAAACCTCATACTTCAGACCCCCCATACATCCACAAACATGGTTCTTATTTTTCCTTAATTTTCGGCACTCAAAATCCATTTTTCCCTTATTTTTTTCAATTTTCCCTATTTTTCTTGTTTTTTTTGCAATATTAAATAACTAAAAATACAAAATGAGTTATGGGCTGTGGCCCTTAGGTTCATTTGCAGCAAAAACACAAATTTAGTTGGTGTGTCTTATTGTATTTTCCATTCATATATCAAAAACACTCAATTTCCCCATATTTCACGTGTTTTACGGGTTTTACACCACTAATTTCAGTCATAACACGTATGATTTTCTGATTTTCTGAGCACAAACTGATCAAAATCATAGCAAGCAACATTATAATGCATAATCATCCCATGGGAACAAATATTCATGAAGCAAATTGCATAAAACATCAATTTCCTTTGTAAAAATGAGATTACCGTTCTTTGTGGGTTGCGGGTTTTTATTTGTCATATCTCGGGACTGGTTTTCAGCCACCATTAGTGCTCATGACAGTCCACAATCAGCAATCTTCATTCCTTTTGCATCACGGAGCAATCCGGTCTTCATTGGACAAGCATCCGTCATCCATTCTTCTTCACCACATGATTCTGCCCTTAGAGAAGAGAGAGGGAGGAGAGAGAAAGACTGAAATCAGATATCTTCATAGAGGCCACCATTGGAAGAGCGAAGCACGACGAAAGGATCAGCCTCTAGGGGGGTTGAAGGCCCAATGTCAATTGGCATGGTTATTCACAGGCAGAAGATTGGTCTCCTCCATCCATGGTGCAAATTTCACCGCCTACAGGCCACATCTTCTCTCCACGTTTTTTCCTATCCTATGCATGAAAATTTTTATGCTACATTAAGTTGCTACATGCCCCCCCCAAAGGTCATGACCATTTGGCCAAACTTTGGTCCACCTCTTCGTATCTTGCCCGGTTTCTTGGCTCCTTCCCCGTTCGGACTCCGAATTGAGCTCTGAAAAATCCTGGGCGTCCGGCTCGGTATTCCACATTGGCCAGTAACTCTTTTCAACCTGCACGATAGTCTGAAAAATTATGAAAAATCAACAAGTTTCGTTCGGGCGCCTTTAAAGCACTTTAATGCTTAAAATCGTCCTAGATCGAGCCGCCGCCTTCGACGTTGAATATTTTTCCCTTGATATTCGTAATTTTTAGCTATTTTTAAGCACTTCTCAGCACCAAAATTCTGCTCTCATTGGCGACCACAGGATAGGGCGACTCAGCCCATTGAACCCAGGAACATATCTGCACATAAACAACCAAAGGAAGCATCAAGCTGATACAAAATAAATACATACTAAACACAACACAATGCTCACCCTACCCCCTGACAGAACCAAGGCATGACATCCACAAGGAGTAGGCCTAGCATAATCTGATAAAAGTCCGAAGCTAGTCACTAACTGACTGCTCCAACACGGCCAAATGAAAAAGAACTATCAAAGAGGTTGCCCTAAGTGGTGGTCTAAACTACCTACCTAACTAAGGACAACACAACTAGGAACTCCTACTAGGCGAGGACTCCTATAGCCTGATCAAGAAGTATTTTCTTGTAGCACATTTCTTCTTTTAGGGTTTTTATTTTTTATACTTGGGCATGTAAAAAGGACGGAGCTGAGAGTAGTGACCCAAGGAGAACAGGGCATCGGCCTCAGGTCCTGTCTTGGTACCCAAGAACCTACCAAGCCCTCGCAAGGCGACACTTAATCCTTTTCTGACGCTCACTTTTATTTTCGCTTCAACCTTCCTCATTTTTTTCTTTTTCAGCAAGATGCCACCCCTAGGAGGACAAGGCATCGGCCCTGGGTCTGACTCATCCCCAGGAACCTACCAGGCCTTCGCAAGGTGATGATCAATTGCTTATAAATTTTCCTTTCTTTCCTTTTCGATTTTTATAGGGGTTAGAACCCCTTTTTACACACCTTTGTATATATTATCTTTAAGATATTCAGAGTTTCTTTCATTATCCTTATTATTTTTCTTCTGGTAGGCTTCTCTAACTGCCTCACAACTAACAAGAACTCCTAGAACGGCTGCCTAGCAGGCTAGTAGAACAGGGTCACTAGGACTCCCTTCTAAAACAGGTTTTCTGATGCTTGACAATGTCTTTACAGGAGGCAACAACTACTCAGACCTCCATCAAACATACTGAACCTAAACCTGGGACTTCATGCCTTGGATGCCGGTCCCCAACAAGAAAAGAAAATCCCCTACAAGTACACAGACACATATAGCAGAAAAACACGGTACTCGAAAAGGAGAGATATCACCTGGATAGGGCCACGAGAAGCTTCCGTGCAACAAAAGGCTCCTTCCAAGCTCTTCTTCAAACCTATCTAGCACAGTACTCAAACAAGAAACCATTAACCGCACCTGCACTAAACAGACAATGGGCCCTCTTGGCCTAATGAAATAAAGCACTTCACCACAAAACTTAATCGGCCCTCTTGGCCTAACGAGATAAAACAAAGTAGCACCTACACATCCTTCCCTGGAATAGCACAGATATACAATAATAGGCCCCCTCCCAAGGAGGAAAAACAGGCTCGTAGCCCTAAACTAAATGCATAAGGTTATGACCCATCCCTCCTGCATATATAGCAAGAGGCATATGCATAATATGTTGTCTAATCAACCTATGGGTCCCAGATAATAACGGTAAATTGGTCTCGGCTACTCTTTGCATCACCCATATCAACCATCGTCTGCCATATATTGCATGTTCTGATAACATCCCCCACAAGCGACCGGGTCCTGTTTCATCATTGATAACAATATCCAAACTAGGACCACAATTAAAGAAGAGGTTTTCTTCATAAGCAAGATTTGCCAATGAATCTGCAAACTGATTCCAATAGCGTGGAATCAGCTGAAGAGACACTCTCTCAAACTCTTCAAGTAGGGTCATCGCAGTCCGATGATACATACAAAGAATGGGATTCTGTACTGTGTACGTCCCATCTAGCTGATTCAGGATCAACTGGGAATCCCCTTTTACTAACAATCGATGAATACCACCTTGTTTGGCAATATGCAGTCCCACAATCAACGCTTTATACTCTGCCATATTGTTAGTGAATCCTACCCCGAGATAAGCAGCTAACTTCATCGTAACTCTTCGTCGGGGATCTTGGATTACTACTCCAACACTCCCTTTTTTGTTAGGGGCCCTGGACGCTCCGTCAAAATATAATGTGTACATCCATAATGGGTTTACACAGCCGGCCATCGCGAACTCCTCTATTCGTAATTATGGTAATCAAAGTTTAGCATATTGAGAGGATGAACTGATGGCTCCATCCCACCTTCTCCATTGAACTCAACAGGGATACTTGTCAACAGTCGTAAACAGTGATGGTAGAAGACTTTAATCTCCCACACAAAGGTTCTATCTTCTTGCTCAATCACTTTATATCCTTTGCTCCACCAGATGAGTTTCCCCTGATGGTATCTTTGCTCTAGATATGGGTGCTCCAAATAAGGGATTAACCGACCCATTAACCGACTTTAAGCTCTTTTTTGCAGGTCTCGGATCATTCCTAGCATGGACCTGCAATGCATTTTCTTTGTATTAGCATACTTAGAAGTAATAAGGCTTAATCTTATTAAGATTAACCTTATTCTTAAACTCTACTCCCTGTGGATCAGCTAATAGGGCCGTAGACCTATTTTTCCCTAACCTGACAATCTTGTAGGGGCCATCCCATTTAGGTTCCAGCTTCCCTGGAAACAACTCCCTACGCGCATCATAATACAAAACCAATTGTCCTTTCTTAAAGGTATACTTCTTTGCTTTTAGGTCATGCAATTGTTTCATGCGACGTTTCGCCACCTCTTGATGTAATAGGCTTTGCAACTTCATTTCATCTAGGTGTGCTAAAGTCGTGAATTACTCTAATAGGGCATCCTCATTACCCAAAGAATGGTTTATTGCGAATCTAATGGTTGGCAACTCAATTTCTAAGGGTAAAACGCACTATTCACCATAAACTAGTTTGAACGGCATGTGGCTAGTGGCTCGCTTGAACGTGGTATTATATGCCCATACTGCCACATACAGCTTCTTGTCCCAGTCCGTTTCTTTTCAGATACGACTTTCGATAGGATACCCACAAGCTATTTGTTGGTACTTTCAACTTGTCCATTTGCCTGCGGATTATAAGGGGTCGTTTTATTGTGCTTGATTTGCCAAGCCTCAGTCAAGCTTTTGATCACCATATTCAGGAAATGCGTTCCATGGTCTGACACTAATTCTTTCGGGGGACCAAAATGGCATATTATCTTTCCTTGTTGCACGTGCTTCTGACCCTTTTGTGAAGTAGTCAGTTGCTACAATAATATACCTCTTTTGCGTAGTCGATGACGGAGTAATAGGACCCACAAAGTCTATTCCCCACTTCTCAAATGGAAGTATCGCCATAGTAGGGGTGAGTGGTCTTTTCCGATTCTCGTGACTATCATGTCATTGACAAATATCACATCTCTTAACATACACGAACACATCCTGGAAGATGGCAGGCCACCAATAACCTGCTCTTAAAGCCTTTTGTGCTGTAAGCCATCCAGCAAAATGACCTCCGCAAGCGGAATCATGACACTCTTCCAAAATGAATGGCACCTCGTCAGGCATCACACATCGGCGATAGATATCATCAACCCCTTGCCGATATAATGTACCTGCGATCAAAGCAAACTTTAATGCCTGCTGCTTAATTTTCCTTCTCTCAGCTTTAGATAGTTCGGATCCAACCTCTCCTATCGATAAATAATGCGTTATTGCATCATACCAGGAGGGAATAGATGACGTATCTATCTTAAATAACGACTCCATGTCACTACCTTCAGCCACAGATTCTTTCGGCTCCCCAAAGTCCACAAGACATTCCACAATACCCTCTAACCTTGGTGGCTTACTCCTGATCTCATAATCAAACTCCTGCAAAGTGATTAACCACTTCGCTAGACGATCAGGCGGCTGCAGCTTATTCATCAATAATCGAAGCCCCTCCGCCTTCGTATAAAGCACAACTTTCTCATAGAGGATAAAGTGCCTGAATTTCTTGGTCCCAAAGACCATCGCAAGACACAACTTCTCCATGTAGGTATAATTGATCTCTGAAATGCCCAATTTTCGACTAGCAAAGGCTATCGGATGATACCACTTTTTCTCCCAGATTTGGGCTAAACAGAGCTGATACTATGCATGGTGGCTGCTGAAAATATATAGAACACCTTACCTCTTTTAGGTGCTTTTAAAATGGGAGCTTTTACTAGTTCGTGCTTCACATCCTCGAATGCTACCTTACAAGGGCCACTCCATACAAACAAACAGCTAAAGGATAATAGATTTGTAAGCAGCAATGTTCTTTCTGCCAAGGTGTTTATGAATCTACGGTAATAACCAACCGAAGACAGAAAGCTATGAACTTCTTTCGGAGTGTGTGGTGGACCCATGGCAACTATGATTTTGACCTTCTCGAGATCTGTCGCAATTCCTACCGAACTGACCACATGGCCCAACAATAGCCCATAAGGTACACCAAAAACACACTTCCGTGGGTTTAGAGCGATGCAAATTTGCCTACACCGCTCAAAAAATACTCAACATCCTTTCCCTTACAGTGGTGGCTGCCCCTAAGCCATCAATAAACACCTTCAACTCTTCCGGGGACATGTCACCGAATGTCTTATCTGCTGTTCGTTGCCATGAACTAGGTGCATTGCATAAACCAAAGGCCATCACATGGTACGCAAAAGTACCAAAGACAGTAATAAAAGTTGTTTTCAACTTGTCCTCTTCTGCAATTGCCATCTGGTTATATCCTGCAAAGCAATCCATAAACGAATATATCTCCCTACCCGCTAATTGATCCAAAATCTGGTCAATAAATGGCAACAGGTAGTAATCCTTAACCGTTTGCTTATTCAGCTCCCTAAAATCTACACATAATCGGATTTGATTATTTTTCTTCTTTCTGATCACAACTGGCGAACACCATTCCGTGTGTTGCACAGGAAAAATCAAACCCGCTTTCCGAAGCTTCTGTAACTCTTCAAACAGCCTGTCCCTTAGTTCGAAAGGCATATGCCTTACTTTCTGTTGTACAGGGTGGCTTCCTTCCTTCAACAGAATTGTATGAACGGTGAAACTAGGAGGAATGCCTCTAAGTTCATTATAACTCCAGGTGAAAATATTGCGGAACTCTTGGATCAAAGAGACGTACTCCTCGCATTCTTGGACACTGAGCATGGACCCTAATTTGATTGGTCGCGACTCATCAGGCGTACCAAGGTCTAGCTCGATAACATCTGCATCTCTTATAGGATCTTGGGCCTCTATCGGCTCGTTCAAAGTAATCTGATAGATGTCTTCCATGGTGGATCCCTCTTTGGACTCATCACTCGATGATGTCTTATTGGCGGATAAATCCTCTAATGTCTCCAATTCTGTGGAAGATAGAGGAGCTCTCTCACTCTGCGGGGACTCAGGATAGGCATCAATCACCACGCGCTGAGCACCTCTGCCGAATATCAGCCGATCAGTGGGTATATCCACTTGGCAGTCCGCTTGCAAGATCCAAGGTCGTCCAAGTAATACTTGGTAACTTGGACGCCCTGCAAAACGAATCACCCTAAAATCCAACAGGCATTCTACATTTGCAACAGTGACATGGACCTTAGTAATGCAGCCTTCCGGCTGTCTCAAACTATCATCTGCCATTCTGAGAATTGTGGAGGTATCTTTCTGGATCGCAAGACCCAACCTTTCCATCAATTCAGAGCTCATAATGTTAACAGATGATCCCGTGTCGACAATGGCATAATCTACTAATATCCCATCGACATAGGCTACAACCCTTGGGCAATGCTTCTCAGCATGCTCGAACCAGTCATCACCAACTTGCGCAATACCCAAAGCTTCTACGATATACCCAGTACGCAGGATCTTTCTCCTTGTGTACTCCTGGGGAAAGCTTAATAAGCTGTAAAAGGTTCACATCCGGCTTGACTTCGCAAAGAGAGCTCGCCAAATCGAATTCATGATAGTTCGGTAGAGTTCGCTTTTCACACCAAACCATCCGCTCTTTAGGTCGCTGAACCGGCTTTATTGCCTCTTTTTTAACTTTCACCTTCTTTCTCGGTGGTTCCTTATCCTTCTTAACATCGGCTTTACTCTCCACGGGCTTCAGAGGTCCCCCTTCCATGGCAGGATCCAGAACTTGCGTTCCTTTGTCGCCCTGTTTAGGGTTTCTGTCGACAGGCTTATCCTTGTCGGCCTCTCTACCCTTTTGACCTCTTGTAAGGATAGCTCGCAGATTAGAGGTTTCAGCGTCATTAACGCGCACAGCCTCAATCAAACTAACCCCACTATCACTAGGCAGCTCCTCCACTGTAGTCTTTGGTCATTGGAGTATTTGTTTAGGTCCGTCTTCTCGCTGGGAATCATTTCCTTGCGCACGATGATTAATAGGCCCTGGTTGCCGACTACCTCGCTGGATGGAACTAATCTTACTCCAGCAAGTGGCTGCTAAATGGTCAGATTTTCCACAAATGTCGTACTTGACATTTGGGCAATTTCATGGATAATGTTGCCCACCACACCATTTGCAGCTAAACCTCGAAGGTACACCCTCATCTGGGTATCTACTTCCTATCAAATTTTGTTGTTTTTTAAGAAAGTTGACATCAATGGCTATTTGTCGATACTGCTCTGTAATCATATCAGTATAATGCTTCATCATGTCCTTAACCTCGCCAAGAACATTGGAAGTGCTCGACTCGTAGCCTTGATCATTACCTTGTCGTTCCATCGGCCTAACAATTCGATTAGGCACTGGTTGTTGAACCACAGGCATGGTATTAGGATTAACTGCTTGGCTTCCACCATTTGGAGCCATGTGACTGCCCGTAGGCATCGACATGCTAGGGGGAGCTGGTAATAAAGGCACATTCTGCATCATGTTCCCTCTTCCATTAGGATTAGCCATCGCTATCCCTTGGCTACTACTGCCATTGGCCGTCGCCATATTATTTCCCAATGCTAGACCCATATTCGGATTGCCTTGAGAGGCATAGGCTGCTTGTAGTCGGGATTCCACTTCTTGTGCTCGTGTAATGGCAGTATCTATATCCCCCAAAGGGACACTACTCAACTGTTGGATATTAAAGTCCAAACCATGCAGAAAATATTACAATTGGGCAGCTGCGGGGATAGGAATAGAGGTGTCCAACTTACAGAAAACCTCTTTTAGTTTCTTCGCATAAGCACAAATATCCTCGTGTGGTTCTTGGCGGGTCACGTTGAGTACACGCAACCAATATTGCCCACCTCTTTTAGGGGCAAACTCCCTTCGAAAAGCTCCATAAAATGAATCAATATTCAATACGGTTCCGGCTTCTAAACTATGATACCATATGGCAGCTCTTCCTTTGAGAGTCATGTTGAAGAACATCATTAAATGTCCTTCCTCTTGGATGCGACAGTTAAACATCAGCTTTTGAAACTCCCTGATGTGGAGTTCCACATCTTCCTTAACTAACCCATTAAAAATGGGTAGCGGGTAACCTAAAGCCGGCAAATCCATCGTTCCTGCAGGAATTGCAATGGGTTGCGCCATGACAGAAATTGGATTTGCACTAGAAATAGGGAACAGTAGGGTTACACCTCCTACACTTGATGTAGACTGCCTTATGGAAGAAAGGGTAGCACTAGAGCTTCCACCTTCTCCTAACTTACTGCTTGTGGCCCCAGGACCACTAGATCCACTCCCTCGTGAGGGTTTATCACCGCTATGCTTAGGGGAATACCTCCCAAGAATTTCAGCACGTCGCCGAGCTCTTTCGTCTCCCTCTTGCTTTTGGATTTCGGCTAGACGATGCTTATCGATGAATAACGGGTCAATCGCAGTATCCTTTGGCATAAACTGCTAACTGGTCCCTAGACAACCAGGATTCGAGGACCGCCACTTCTAAGCGGCTCCCGACAGACGCACCACTGATGGAACCTAAAACGGGCCGGCACTGGCTCATGCACTAGCCGGACCTCTATCATGCACTCAACAACCCCACGGCCTCACGGCCAGGAGCGTGGATGGCACATACATCATCTTCCTAAACATCTTGCATTTGTATCACGTCTCTAGTCCAACTCTAACCCAATTAACACTCCTCAGAGGGAGTCCCAGCACATTTCCAAATAGCATGAAGCACAAACATAGGAGGTCCTCCCACGGCTGACTGCCGCTACCTCACTACGACTTTCCTACACCTTGGGGATTGGCCCCTCGATGCGTCGCTAAACATATATAACACAATATCGCACATATTTCCACTCAAGGTACCAATTGATCGTATCCAGGAATGTACCATACCTCACTTTCCTTTCCCCTTAGACCCAACGCCTAGCCTACAGCTTAGAACAACCCTACTCGCTCAACGTTGGTCATGTTCCTCTAGAAAGCAATTGCCATGCATCCAGGAGGTATTCTCTGATACCTTTTAAATTTCTTTATGATTCATGCAAATTGTGAATGTCTATGTGCTCAAATAATTAAGAAAATCAGCATTGGTGCACATGTGGAAAACATTTCTTTCAATGATTTCGACTATCGCTCGTATGCGGCGTTGCATGAACCTAGCACCGAGAAACCCTCGTGCTACTAGGTTCTTAATTTTTAATTATCGACCAACCTAAATGGTATGCATAAAAACCAGCAAGCTTTTCATCATTTCATTCAGCATTTAAACACCTTTTATGCACTCTACCCCCTCACCTGTTTAGGTTGTGCATTATTGATCGGTTTAGGGTTCATTTCTATGTTTTTATCGTATAAAAGCAATAAAAATCACTAAAACATAAAGGTAGGGCTGAACTGAGGCTAAACCTCATACTTCAGACCCCCCATACATCCACAAACATGGTTCTTATTTTTCCTTAATTTTCGGCACTCAAAATCCATTTTTCCCTTATTTTTCCCCATTTTCCCTATTTTTCTTGTTTTTTTTGCAATATTAAATAACTAAAAATACAAAATGAGTTGTGGGTTGTGGCCCTTAGGTTCATTTGCAGCAAAAACACAAATTTAGTTGGTGTGCCTTATTGTATTTTCCATTCATATATCAAAAACACCCAATTTTCCCATATTTCGCGTGTTTTACGGGTTTTACACCACTAATTTCAGTCATAACACACATGATTTTCTGATTTTCTGAGCACAAACTGATCAAACTCATAGCAAGCAACATTATAATTCATAATCATCCCATGGGAACAAATATTCATGAAGCAAATTGCATAAAACATCAATTTCCTTTGTAAAAATGAGATTACCATTCCTTGTGGGTTGCGGGTTTTTATTTGTCATATCTCGGGACTGATTTCCAGCCACCATTAATGCTCATGATAGTCCACAATCAGCAATCTTCATTCCTCTTGCATCACAGAGCAATTCGGTCTTCATTGGACAAGCATCCGTCATCCATTCTTCTTCTTCTTCTTCACCACATGAATCTGCCCTTAGAGGAGAGAGAGGGAGGAGAGAGAAATACTGAAATCAGAGATCTTCATAGAGGCCACCATTGGAAGAGCGAAGCACGGCGAAAGGATCAGCATCTAGGGGGGGTTGAAGGCCCAATGTCAATTGGCATGGTTGTTCACAGGCAGAAGATTGGTCTCCTCCATCCATGGCGCAAATTTCGGCGCCTACAGGCCACGCCTTCTCTCCACGTTTTTTCCTATCCTATGCATGAAAATTTTCATGCTATATTAAGTTGCTACATGCCCCCCAAAGGTCATGACCATTTGGCCAAACTTTGGTCCACCTCTTTGTATCTTGCCCGATTTCTTGGCTCCTTCCTCGTCCGGACTCCGAATTGAGCTCTAAAAAATCCTGGGCGTCCGACTCGGCATTCTGCATTGGCCGATAACTCTTGTCAGCCCGCACGATAGTCTGAAAAATTATGAAAAATCAACAAGTGTCGCTCGGGTGCCTTTAAAGCACTTTGATGCTTAAAATCGTCCTAGATCGAGCCGCCGCCTTCGACGTTGAATATTTTTTCCTTGATTTTCGTAATTTTTAGCTATTTTTAAGCACTTCTCAGCACCAAAATTGCGCTCTCAATTCTCTCGTGAAGATGATGCATAGTTTCCTTGCTGCAACTTACCATTGCGAATATCATCTTTCTTAGCATAACATTGGGCTGCGATATGACCTATTTTGCTACAGTAGTGACACACAATACCAAAGTTGTTAGAACCTCTGTTCTGCCATCCACCTCTTCCTCTAAAGCTCCCCCTGCCTCTAAAGTTACCATGATCTCCTGAAACCTGCATATCGCCAAATTGCTGATTTAATCTATTTTGCTAGTTGTCACTACCATGTCCTGTACCACGGCCTCTTGAAGAGGACCTGCCACGTCCCCTTCCTCAACTGGAGTAGAAAGCTTGGACCTATTCACTACTTTTTTCAGATGTCTCACTCTGCATGTTTATCTCTTCAGTGATCATAAGGGAGACCAACTCATCGAAATCTGGAAATGGCTTTCTGACATATACGGAAGTTACAAAAGACTTCCAAGCCTTTTCATTGTTAAGTCCACCCAAGGTAGATGATACCAAATCATCATCATCGGGCATTGCATCAATCGCTGCCAAGGCATCTGCAATGCTCCTTACCTTTAGTGCATACTCATTGATAGACATCTTCCCTTTCTTCAATGTATTCAACTCTCGCTTGAGTTGAATCTTTCGTGCCTTTGTATTTAGGGAAAACATACTTTTAGGTATGGTCCAAGCTGCATATGAATTCTTTGCATTTCTAATATGTCCGAGTATATTATTGTCAATTACTATAGATAGCCAATACATGACCTTTTTGTCTTTTGCATTCCATTCCTTCTGTGCCTTTGTCTCTTCTGTAGTTGGAGGATCACTCACCTCCGGCTCCTTTTCTTCACCTGAAACAAACTCGTAGAGGCCTTTTCCAGTAAGAAAGTTCATGACACGAGACTTCCATGAAGGGTAGTTGTTCTTGTCGAGCTTCTCAATGATGGGGTTTCCACTGTTCTCTACCACTATCACAAAACTAATACCAAATAATAAGCAAATCTTCTGCAGCCCTCGACCTGTAGTGCACAGCAATACACCTTACATCCTTTTTCACTGTCTGCTCAACAATACATGCAATCTGCAACCAGTTTGCAGATAAACATTGTGTTTATTCGCTGGTAAACACCTTTGAACTTACAGATCTGAAATCTGTAACCTATGCACCTGTATATGACAGACACAGCCGAAATTGTAGGGTATCTCGAACTGCTGTCCGCAACCTTGCGGCTCTAAAACGGGGCCCGAAATGACCTCGGATGGCCAAAATAGCAGCAGGAAAGCCCTAAAGGGACAACTTCATAATACACAGTGCTCTTCGCGCACACCAAATCTCACTGCAATCTGAGATTTTTTGCTATGCCTTGCTTCTGGTGCCTACACAGGCACTGTCCAAGAGAAAGAGTGGAAGAATGGGAGAGCTTCTTACCCGTGGCTTGCTTGCTCGAACCTTGCTTCTTCTCATTCACTTCAGCCTTCAAAATCATCCTCTCTCAGTGGCGTAACTCTGATACCATATCAAGAATCGCGAGGTGGGGGGACTTGCTCAAGATGTTGCGCCGAACACACACAGAATGCACAAGGAGGAGCTCACTCAAGAGACAAGAAGAGAGATGGAGGCCAAAACGTTTTCTTGTTGGTTTCTTCTTCTTCTTCCACACTTTACAATGTACACAAAGTATAGATAAGATATAACATAAATAAAAGTGGCCTGACCACTGACATGCTAAGTGTAGACTGTGGACCCATCTAACCAGGCGATCCATCATTAATGTCTGCATGTGTTGAGCTTGTCATCTCAACAGAAGACTCGCTTTTTTTAAATATTCAATATACTATTAAATGATGCTATGATTAAAAATAAAATTACAAACATATACACATATACATACATTAAAAATATTAAAATTTAATTTAAAAATAAAAAGGAAACTAAGGCTTTATAGCTTTAATAGAAAGCCTAATAGCCTATTACTCCTTTCCCTACCTCCCCCGCCCCTCACACCCTTGTAAGGGCTTTGTAGCTATACCATGGCGTTGCTACAAGAAACACATATATTGAGGATACCTCTGACTTGAGGCTTGGCTCTCCAAGGTGCATCGCGGAATGGGTTGTGCGTTAACGTCTGGGCATAGTTAGGTGGCTTGAAGCCTCCACACGAAATATTAGAGTGGGGATGATGAGTGTATTGAGTGACTAGTGAGGGGGATAGGCTTTAGTTTTGTGGGGTGAGAGGTAAGTGGGGTGTTCTGCCACGTTGAAGGGTTTCTAGGTATGTCACTGTTGCGTGAACACTAGAAAAGATATAGTGACATGGTGAACTCCTTACCCATTTGGGGGAGGTGTTGAGGTGGACTATCGTGATGCAGTGGCATTGTGCCATGACATGTCGACTTCCATGTTGTGTTACCATGTTGAGGTGGGTTCCTAGCTCGAAGGGGGAGCCGTGATGTATTGCATCGTGTTGAGTTATGGTACCATGTTGACTTGAGATGTCGTGTTGAGATGGTCCACAGTGCGACACGTGAGGCCGGGACCGAGGGGGATCCATATTACTTGGTATTAAAGCTAGAACCCTATAACGTAGTGGTGACATCTCGAGGCGGGGGGAGGCTAGAAATGAGTAAAATGGGTAAAAATAAGAAAGCTTCAAGAAAAATGAATAGTAAGCCCAAAGAAAGGGCAAACGACCAAAATGAGGCTGAAAAGCACTGAATTGAAAATTTGTATGCATCAAAGAGCAAAATTTTGGCTTAGTGGCATGATTGTGAGTATGAACAAAGAATATTATGGGCAATAAAGGTACAATGTCTAAGAACTGGTTGTAAATTTTCAAAAAGGGGAGAGGATGATATGGAAAAAAGATTGAATTGAGTGGAACAACACAGATTGAGAATGGAACTTATTGAAGATTATGGTGAGGTTGTAACACGAGGAAATATGCCAGATGAAAAGGAGATAGTTGATAGACCCCAAGTGTGCCAAGCAAAGCCATGCATTGAAATGCAAGAATCTAAGATTCAAGAAGAGAGGATGTGGGATGAGGCAAAGAAAATAGAAAGGGATATGGCTTTACTAGATGAAGATCTAGCCATTTTGATGATGTAGCCAAACATGAAGAAATACATGAGGTAAGTCAATGGACTGAAATAAAAGAGTGGGTGGCAAATGAGCCATACCATGATCATTTTGACGAACCCGAAGAGGCCTATGTTGAAGAGGAGGTGATTGAAGATCAAGATGGACAATATGGAGAAGTGAGGTGGAAAGGGAGAGATGAAGATTGGTTCAATGCTGACTATACACAATCTTTTGAACAAGGCTATGAAGCTGATGATGGTGAGTGGCATCAAGGTGAAAACGAAGGGGCCTACGGGCCACATTATGATGATGATGACCACATATTATGCCAAGTAGATCAATTATGGGCCAATAGGCCAAATGATGAGAGGCAATTTGAAGAACTCGTGACAATGTGGGTGAGTATAAATGAAATCGTGACCACATAGTCCCTAGAGTGCATAGAGGCGGCCTGCAAGCTGAGTGTCATGTTTGATGGAGTACTCATTGAAGAGTATGTGGAAGTGAAGATGACTTGTAGGTCGGATCCATTGCAAGATGGAGTGGTCCTTGAGGAGTGCGCAAAGGGGGATGAGGCAAAAGGAGCTGAGTCCTAAGTAGATGATTCTTATGGGACACGAAGCCTGTGGACTAAGTGATGAGCAGATTGATGACATATGTAGTAGTGAGGCTGAAGACTCTTGTAGCTTGGAGGGAGTATAAAGAAATCAGGATAGATTTAGAGACTCCTACACCTAGGGGGAGCATAAAGAACCCAAACCGCCATGTGCTAAAGAGTGGGCAAGGCCCAAATGGTTGGATGAGGTGACAAATTGGTTTGAGGAGAGAAAAGCATGTAGGCTAGAGGCCCTTTTCTTGGATGAGATAAATACTGAATTGGATGATGAGAGTTACATGACTATAGAGGAAGAAGATGAGGCCATGGGGCCAACCATTGAAGAACTCATGAGCCGACGTCTAAAGAAACAATAGAATGTGTTGAGAGATGTGGAGAAGAAGACTCCTGCAGCTGAGAGGATAAATTGATGGCCAAGTTTGATGAGAAATAGAAAGAAAATCATGGAGCCACGAGTCTAAATGAACAAGCTAGTTGTGTTGAGTTGAATGGTGAGGCCAAGTGGCCAACACATGAAGAACTCACGAGCTGTGAGTCTAAATGAATGGCCATGTGTGAGAGAGGAAAGGGAGATGAGGCCAAGTGGCCAATTTGCCAAGAACTTGTAGAGCTAGTGAGTATAAAGAAGCAAGCCATGTGCCATGATGAGATGATGGGCCATGAGGGGTTGGATTGTGTTGAGGAACTTGTGAGCCGCAAGTCTAAACGAATGGCCATGTGTGATGAGGCCAAGTGGTCGATAGGTGAAGAACTCGTAGAGTTGGTGAGTATAAAGAAGCAGGCCGTGTGTGGCAATGAGATGGCAGGCTGTGAGGGGTTGTGTTGTTGATGAAAAAATCATGAGCCGTGAGTCTAAACCATAAGAAGAGCTTGATCCATAAAAACAGAGAGCTACAAAGGTTAGAGGAGGAATTGAAGAGACTAGAAGAAGAGTGTAGGAAGAGGCAAGAAGAGAAGGAAGAATGACTAAGGCAACAGGAGGAGGAGATTGCCTTGGCCATTTGGAGATCCCTAAAGTAGCCCTCTTGATCTTAGGAATCGGCAACGATAAGCCCAATAAGAGAGGACGTGCCAAGCATGAGCATAATAGCTGAAGAAGTGGGACCAAGAACGAAGGCGAAAGGCAAGGATAAAGCCTCACAACAACCAATCCCACCAATCACCACACCAACAATCACCCCAAAACAAGGTACTACAAAAGAGGGTAGTCAATGAAAGTAACATCATGGCATGGGTGCAGTACTTAGTTAGCAAAGTATAGGAAATTGTGCTTGCACCTAGCGAAGGAGTCCCTCCTTGTAGGAACAAAGAGGTCAGCAACACAACCAATGCAGAATCACACAAAGGGCTAAAGGTACCCTGCTTAGAAGTGTTAACCACTTCAGTGCTTTTGGAAATGTGTAACAATGAAGATCAAGACGATGAATTGGTAAAGGAGCTTCAAAGCCAACTTGATGAGAAAATAGAAGAGAAAAAAGCCACACTTGTAGAGCTTGAAGATGAGAAGAGTGCCTTCGCAGTCTACAAGGTGGAGCAAGCAAGAGTGATGGTCATCACAAACAGGGAGATAATCACACTAAAAGAGGCCTTAAAGGCAAGGGAGGGAGAAGAGAGTCTAAAGGAGTTGTATAATGAAGAAAGAGAGAACTGCATCTCCTTAAAGAATATGTGCACCTTCAACTCCCAAAAATAGACGTCTAGAGCTAGAATTAAAGGAGTTGAAGAGGTAAAGAGAAGAGGCAAGGATAGAGCTATAGGTGGTAAGGAACCAAAGAGATGAGGAGACCACAAAGAGGCTGACAGAGCTAGACAACTAGCTTCAATCAGCTCTCCATGAGCAAGCCATATTGAGGGAACATGTAGAACGTAAAAACCAAGAGCAAGAATAAATACACACATTGTGGCAAGAGCAAGAGCATGCCCATTCCGAGAGTGAACACCTACAAGCTAGCCCATTCCGAGAGTGAATGCCTCCTCCTAGTGTTAAGGAAAGTTGCGACTGACAAGAATGTTAGAACAACACACATTCTTGAGTACAGTATTGCATGTCACATAGCCAAAAGGAGAAGAGACATTGGAACAACTAAGAAGAAAACTAGAACTAACAATGAGGGCGCTGCAACATGGACTCCCTGCCAAGGCACCCAAGCCTAGCACTAGGCGAGTAGAGGAACAATGCACTCACCTAATCTCAGCTAGCTTAATCTCACAGGAACTTGCCTTGCTAGGGCTTGGGGAGTCAGAATGGCAAATGTAGACACCTCAATAAGAGCCACTAGAGTCGGCGGTCCAGGAAGAAGGGTGTGACTTTAAACCAGACTAACAAGAGGAAGAATGAGTGTAGGAACCAAGCCCTCCTTTGTAGCCACAAATACAACTAGAAGAGAAATGGGAGGAAGTTGGGGGACCTCCTAAATGGATGGTGGAGATAAGACACAAGTGTAGAGAGCAAGTGGAATACACCCACAGGAAGTTTCAAGCCAAGATGCTGCAAGTTCCACAAGTGGAGATAAGGCACAAACACAAAGAGCAAGTGGAACACGCATGCAAGAAGTTTCAAGCCAAGATGCTACAAGCTCCACAAGTGGCCATCCCTCAAAGTGAGGAGTGTGATCCTGTTAACTAGGGCTAGGAACTTGCAGTGTGGGAGTAATGGGATAACCACAACTATCCCTTTGAGTTCTCTTTCACCTTCCCTTGCATGTTGGATAGAGTATTATCTCCTAGGGTGGTGGAGGACATCATTGAGATTTCATTGAGGCTAGGAAGGATATGATTAGAGGAATGGATGAGGTACCCCACAATGTGGTAGCAGGAACCTGCAGACTATTGGGAAGATAAGGTGGTGGAGGTATCCTTGAGGGTGGAGGGATATGAGGCATAGCCTTAATGGCACAAAAACATTAAGGACTCTAGTTTAGAGGCCTGGATCACTTTCTACAGCACCCTACTCCACAATGGGATGATCCTATCTACATACCCAACCCAAGAAGATTTGGAGTTGATTTCAACTGAGAGGTGCATGGTAGATACGACTTCCCTATGATCTACAATGTAAATGCCTCAATCCTTGAAAGAGAGCTTGATCTTCACTGAAAGGGACCTTCGTCCATCTATAGCAGGTTTCGTCAAAGACTTCTCCTCATTCCCTGACCCCACCTTCATCACCACATGTAACTACCTCCACCTATTGTGGATATTACTAAAAGAAAAACCTATTGCAGAGGAAGAGCGGTTGTTGCCCCTCTTTTTTTATCTTAATGTGGGAATAGATAGCTGTGTGATGGTGTAACTCATGATGAGAGCCACTCTCTTGCCAACATTTTGTGTGAAACTTGCAGAAGATATGAGTGATAGTAGGTTCAGTGGGTGTAAACACCCATTTTTGTTGTCTACTCCACTCAATGTAAGAACCAAATTAAAGGGGTATATGCAGAGCAAGGCATGCCTAAGAAAGCCCTCAAGTCAGTACACAACTTGGCCCCTTCCCATCAATGGGATGCTTATTAATGTGCTCTCCGTATAATTCAAAAAAAAAGAGGAAGAAAAAAAAAGATAAGAAAAGAAAAAGAAAAAGAAAAAGGACAAGGACAAGAAGAAAAGAGTTGGAAAGAAAAGAAACACCACAATGAAATCAGCCCATTTCTACTCTATGAGTGTCACAAGCACTACACCTAGGGACCACCCTAGCCCCTCCTCCCACTTCACATACTTAGGGCACATCAAGAGCAGGTAACACCTAGGGAGATTTCACTCGCCTACAATTAGATGTGTCTCCCTAAGTCATATCCACAACACCTCCCCTTATACATGAATTGGGTCCTCAAGTGTGGGACAATACCATGGGCTTATCTAAGGTTTGTTGATCCAACTCCCAATTCCATTGGCATAGACACCATGCATTGCACGGTGAGGTAGACATGCCTTCAGGTAGTGCACTTCCTTTTTCTTTTTAGTTATATTTGGTAAACCACTATCAACCACCCACTGACATCGAAGGCCCGCATTATCCACTCAATCCATCCTTGGCCTTCACAACCTCTCATCCATTTTGGTATGCTTCTTCTTCATGGCCAATCTCCCCAAAGCCCCATCATTGACCCACATGGCAAACCTTCAATCACTCGAGCCCTCCCCAACAAGTACCATGGGACTAAAATTTGGCTAGGAGGGGGATAATATTAACCCCGGTGCAAAGAAAGCACAAAAAAAGCAAAGGACATAAACAAACATAGAAGATAGAGCAAAAAAAAAGGCCTAATGGAAAAATAGGAGAAAAAGAGCCAAAAGTGCAAGAAGAAAACTCAAAGGGGAAAATGCACATTTTAAATATAAAAGTGTACCCTAAATCCTTGTAAAAGAGCAAAAGCTTCCTCCCGTGCAGCTTGTAAATATAGATGGGCATGGGTGAAAGAACCATGTAAATAGGAAGGGAATAAGGAAAGAGAACCTAGGCTAAAATGGTTGATTATGTAAAAAAGGGATGGCCACCCAAGGAAGGGATAAGGGCATGTATAAAAAGGCAAAAAGTAAATGAAGAAGCTCATTCTTGTATGTGGCCAAAACTAGCTCTCTTCTTTTATTTTTCTTATTCTTGCTTGTGCTATGCTTGAGAGAGGGAGTGTGAGGGAATGAGGGTGAGGGACTATGGTGGAGAAGCTCTCCATCTTCTCATATCTTCTTCTTCTTCTTCTTCTTCTTCTTCTTCTTCTTCTTCTTCTTCTTCTTCTTCTTCTTCTTCTTGCGTGCGGCAATGGAGCTTGGAGCTTGGAGCTTGAGGATCGAGCTTGTTTCTAAAACTGGTAAAACTGGAACATTTGAAGCACCAAGAGATAGCATCCTCACAAAAACATAAAGTTAAACATAGTAAGTCTCCAACATAACACTCATAGATAAGGAAATAATGTCGGCATGTTGACCATCAAGAGGAGATGTCGAAGGAGCCATGAGGAGAGGGATATATAGAAGATGGAGAAAGACAAGGAATCTTCAAGAAGAAAAGTATACCAAAAATACAAAGTCACAAGGATTACACGAGTTCAAAGCAATAAAGAAATCTCATAGAGAAAAGATCAATAGTAACTAGAGTGTAATGATGAGAAACAAAAATCGGATGCACATGAACCCTCTCTAAAGATGAGTATTGTATCACAAAAGGAAAATACGGATCACAAACACTGCCAAAAAGTAGCTAGAAACCTATCATCCAGCCTTGCATAGAAGCAAAAAGGTAAAACGTAGATTTTTGTTAACCGGTAGACGAACAAGGTGGAAAATCTGGAAAAGTGAAACTGAAGACAAAGGCGCACAAGGAAAATCTAGAAACACAAGAAGCGCAAAAAAGTCCTAAATAAGGGAGAAAGGCACACAAGGAAAAACACAAGTCAATACTTTTGTAAAAGAGCACAAGCACATCATGATTTAATTTAAGGAGCGCTGGACTCTCACCCATGCAATTTGTAAAGGTAGATGGGCGGTAGGAAGGAAGCTAGAAGATAGGAGGACAATAGGAAAAAGGGCCTAGGCCATGGCCGGCTATGTAAAAAAGGGGATAAGGGGATGATCGCCCAAAAGCGATTTAGGGTTTTGTATATAAAGTTGAAAAGTGAATGAGAAGCTCATTCTTGTGTGTGGCCAAAGCTTCTTCTTCTTCTTCTCTTGTTTCTTGCCTTATTGCTTGTGCTTGAGTGAGGGATTGAGGGAGTGTGAGGGAGTGAGGGAGTGAGTATGTGAGAGTGAGGGATCGTGGAGAAGAAGCTCCCCATCTTCTCTCTTCATCTTCTCTTCTTCTCTTCTCTTCTCTTTTCTCACGCGGCTATGGAGGATGCAACTTGACGGAGAGGGCTTGAGGTTGCTTGAGCTTGCCGCAAGGATCGTGGAGCTACCAGAGTGCAAGAGAGAGGAGGGAACTCGATCGAGCATCAAGGTAAGCTCACTACACCCGTAAGGTAGGCATTGCGCGTCGGCTATGTGAGAGGTAGCCATGGCTGCTTGGCTTGAAACGCTTGATCAATAAGCAGTCCATAGGTCTCAGGGTAGAGCTCTCCATAGCTCCCCTTCATTTTGGTTCCATTGCCAGGACCGACGGAATCGAGCCTCGAGCACCGCGTGCATCTAATCAAGCATAGAAGTAGGGTTTGTAGCCTGAACCGGTGCTCGAGATAGTTAGGAGATTTAGGAGGTTTTAATCCTTGGAGCAAGTAAGTATTTTGATTTTTTGTTGAATATTAGAGTAGGACCATCCATCTCCATCTCTGTTTTTTATTTTTATTGCATTAGGTTAAGATTAGGATAGGAAAAAGAAGGAAAACAGAAAGGGTTCTGCTGCTGCTGGAAACATAGAAATAGGGGCACAAATTCAAACTTCTAGTTGGAAGAGTGTGAGGGATCAGCTACTGAGGTTACAGCAGGCTGGGATGGAGCAATAAGAGGCCCAGGGAACCAAGAAAGACCACATTTGACATTCTGCTTTGTGAGAGAGAGTGAGCTTGAGAGCCAGGGAGAGAGAGAGAGCTACAGAGAGATCTTGGAGTGCCGTTCGATTCGAGCACCACAGTGATTCCAAGTATATCTGGCATTTCCTTGTAGTGTTTTGCACCTATCTGGAAGGCACTGGATGATTCCATGGGGTAGGCG
Organism: Lygodium microphyllum; assembly: GCF_053477565.2. Taxonomy (NCBI): domain Eukaryota; kingdom Viridiplantae; phylum Streptophyta; class Polypodiopsida; order Schizaeales; family Lygodiaceae; genus Lygodium; species Lygodium microphyllum. The sequence continues at coordinate 13,155,936 of NC_141146.1, read as the reverse complement.
CTGAGCTTGAGTCATCGCCCGCAACCCGCGGGCTGTCGTCTGTGTAGTTGGACCAGCCTGTCCGAGTCCCAGAATCGGACCACCCGATTTTTGGAGTCGGACCGTTTGACTACTAGAATCGAACCACCCTGTCCGACTGTGAGAATTGGACCATCCCGTCCGATTGCGAGAATCGGACCACCTCATCCGACTACGAGAATCGAACCACCCCGTCCGATTCGATTCCAGCAGTCGGAGCCAGTGTCAAAATCAGACCCAGTTCCAAAATTGAACTACTTGTCCTAGTCTCAAAATCGGACCAGCCCTCGTCCGATTCCCAGAATCAGACCACCCTGTCCAATTTTCACAATCGCACCAGCCCGTTCGAGTCTCAAAATCGGACCACTTCACTAGAACTTAAAATAGAGGGTTTTTGAACCTGCCTGACAGTCTGGCCACCCTGTTCACATCTCTGACCCCCCCCTAGAAATCCAATTTAGCCCTTAGAAGCCAGAGACCAGACAAGATAACCGAGGATTCACCCCAAACAGCTAGACACTGAGCGGACCGAATTTAGAACTTGACTTGACTTTCGGTAACCAACCAACCAACCCTGAAGCAAAATAGAGAACGCAACATGGACTTTTAGTAAGACCTTAGATCAGCCAGAACCTGTGCTTAGAGCCATATCACGCTACGAACGTGAGGGAAAGAGTGGAGTTTGCATTGAGCATTTCTTGCATCCGCACCTCACTTTTGATTTTATCACCAAAGGTGCACTATAAGAAAATAAAAAGAATATTTTCACACTGAGCACTAGAAAGCACGAAGCACAACTTGTGAATAAGATTGACAACTGCTTTCAATAACAAGGAACTCATCGGGAGATATAATAACATCAAGGAACCCACTATTAGGAGAAGATCCCAAAACATAGTTGGGTGTCTGAGAGTCCCATCAATAGGACCTTAAGAGGACACGAAGATCCAGAAGGCGACAACATAGAGGATCAGACGCTGTCGGAGCTACTCAAATTAATCGACGATCTTGTGGAGCTGGAAGTGGGAGCAATGTCAGGATCATGAGACGACAAGGAGAGGACCGACTGGACTTGGGAGAATTCCCAATCTTAGTGCAAGAGTTAGTCAATGAGTACGACTTGTTGACTAGGATGGTAGTTCAGGGCAGACCAGTAGAGGAAGTGGTAGCAAGCCTAGAAGAGGAAAGAAAGGCAATTAGAAAGGCGCTAGAGAGCATAATTGCCTATAACCACGAGCAGAAGGCTAGGAAAGCAGCTAGACAAGTATGAACCTAGCAATGACCCATATAGCTTTGTGGAGCAATTTGAACAAGTTTGCGAAGCAAACGGTCTCATGGACCTTGCACAACACTCTCAAGCTTTCGGTCTGTGCTTAGGTGATAAGGGGAGAATTTGGTACACCTGTCTAGATGCAGCTGAGCGCACGAACTTTTCCCGTCTTAAGGACCTCTTTATCAAGAGATTCACTGAGAGTAGGGTTCTCTGACAATCTCATCATCTGGTTGATGAATGTTAGTTAGAGGGAAAAGGAAGACATAAGGGACTATGTCACTCATGTGCGTAGCCTCTTCAAGAGGATCCCTGCAAATGAGCGACCTAACGAGAAGGTTGTGTCTACCGTATTTATAAATGGAATTCGAAGCGAGGAGCTCTACAAGGGTTTGGCTAGTAACTCCACTCTACACCGAGACGTGTTAACTAGAGTCTTTGAAGAGGCAATAAGGGTGGACGATCAGCTTAGGGAGTGAAGCATGAGAAACACCAGTCAGGACAGTACAAGTTAGAGAGTTCCAGAGCGGTCAATAGTTTCAGGAGAGAGAGAGAACTGTAGCATAAAGGATAAGGGAAAGAGTGTTGACCAAGGCCAGGAGCTGGCTGAGGTGAGAATGGAGCTTGCACGATTGCAGGACCAAATGAGGAAACATGTGTGGTCGCATGTGCACTGTATACACTGTGGCAGTACCACCTCCCAGTCGAGTGCCAAGATCCTAGATCTAGGCCGTGCTCGAATTGTGGTAGGTTCGGTCATGACGCATTACATTGCAGACTACCAAGGAGATTCCCATATGTGCAGCAATACAACCCTCCATACTTGGGCAACAAGCCACCTAACCTCTTTGGCAGGGGAGCCCAGTTGGCGCTTCCAGCACCAAATGACACAAGACTAGCCATTCCTAGGATAGAGATGAACCCAACAGGCATACCCAAACCACCAGGGCCCTATATAACCCATCCACCGAGTGACACTCCTGTTCACTATGTGGAAGAACCTAGTGAAGAGGAGACCTATGTGAACCCATACATATCCTATGATGAGGAAGGCAATCCAGTCCTGATGGACTACCGACCAGCACCGGTGATGGCGCTAGGTAGAGGATTTGGAGGACCAAGCCAAGATCTAATCTCATGCTTGACTTGCGGTCATCCATGACATATTTCATCACGCTACCTGAAAAGGGAACAGGCAAACAAGGACAAAGCTGACCTTTGATGCACCGAGTGTAGAATCACACACCTATTTCCTAACTATCCTAGATGGAAGCCATCAACTAGTTCTACCAACGTGCCCTCACTACCCTTGGGGTTGTTCAGTGTGGAGACCTTTGACAGTGAGGATATGCCCATCCCACTACATGTCATGATGCGAGCATAGACAAAACAGGCAGGCATCTCATTGCTTAGACCAAGTAACCTGGATGCAACCTCATTGGGAAAGAAAAGTCGAAGGAGAAGGAGAAAGAGAACAGACACAAAGATTACCCTTAAGACTGAGGAAGCTACAAGGCTAGTGATAGGAAAGAGGGTCACTGATGCAGAGGCAGAGACCTCAGCTTCTAAGACAGTAGAACTAGGGAATGCCAAGGTAGGGGAATACGCCCACCCCAAATGGCAACTCGAGGCTATAGCCAAAGTCAAGGAGTGGGTCAAGGATGCCCAAGAACACCTTAAGGACGTAGAGCCCATATTGGAATACCAAATTGAAGACCTCTCTAGTGTGAGTACACCCGTTTCACCGTCGCGACCTCAATCGGGAAACACACCCACACCACATGAGATGCCACAGAGGCAAGACCATTATGTCAGCAAGCTAACCAAGACATATGGCCAAAGAGTGCTGACCAAGGAGGAAGGCAACCACCCAGCAACCTCCTCGCCACTTTAGTAACCATGCCACTAACCTTGAGCCTAGGAGATTTGCTTCGGCAGCACCCTTCCTTATGGCAAGAATTAAAGCACTAGATGGAGGAAAAAGAGGAGCACACTGCCGCTGACTTGCAAGAGCAGGATGCAGTCACGCAGATTCCAAGCCTAACGCTACACTCAGTTCCAAGGTCACTACACATCAATGCTTTCTGGGAAGGCACTGAGATGCATGTAGTCTTATCTATCTTAGCCTTGGGGGATGTAACACAAAAAGGAATCATAGACACAGGCGCCGGTGTCAATGTCTTGAGCCATGTAGTTCTACAGGCATGGGAAAACCCACCCCTGGAAATGGCTAGGTTTAATGTCACATTGGCCAACGGAATGAAGGTCAAACCATTCGGGGTCCTAAAGAATTGGCCAGTGAAGGTTGTAGGGGTGGAGTTGTCCGTGAACGTCATTGTCAAGAAGGGAGTAGACTACGACATACTGCTAGGCCGACCCTGGATGAGGAATGCTCGAGTTATTGAAGATTGGGGTAACAATCTCATCTTCTTGGGGAATAGAATAGAAGCGGTAAGGGTTGAGATGGATACCTGGAAGACTACCCCAGCCGACCTTGATGCTATCTCAACCATGCTAAAAGGTGATGCACAAGCAAGCAAACCCTATGGGTCATTGACCAAGTACATCCCTTGCCCTGAGGACGAGCAGGATTGGATGCACATCTTGGCAACCATTGACCTACCGTTCTCAAATGAGGAAGAGCTATATAGAAAAGCTGCTAAATCCCCAAGCATGCTAGCAAGGGAGCTTATCGTGCCACTCTGCATGATGGCAGGAAGCTCACGTAACCCAGGGAAACCGATCTCATTCCATATCCCCACCAACAAGCTCGAGCTTTAGGAAATCATAGAGTACATGACCGATAAACTAAAGGGCAACATGGCTGCCAATCTAAAACCCCTAAGTGATCTTTTGGCTAAGCTTGAGTGGAAATGGACCAAAATTCACGATTTGAACCTATTATACAATTGGGCTTTAGTCACTGATGAAAAGGAGATTGGAGAGGAAATCCTGGGGGATGACGAGCAGTTAGAGGGGCAAGACTCTGATGATGAGGAGTACGAGGACTGCCACTCTATTGGAGACGAGAGTGAAGAAGAGTTAGACATGATAGAATATGACACTGAAAGGAGAACGATCGAACAGATCAAGGCAAACTCTAGGCCTAGAAGGGAAAGGAAAGACTGGAATAAAAGAGGAGTCATGCGGATGGATTGCGATAGATCCTGGTTGGACCACATAGGAGCCATGGATTACGAGTAGGCAGGAGTGGCGCAACCATTGGTAGTTCCAGTGCTTAAGACGGATACACCTACTGAATTATGACCCCCTGGCGAAACTCCTTCCTCAAGCAATGGATGTGAGTTTAACTCGGAGTTAGAAGTCAATACTGAGAGTGATCCCGAAATACCCCAACCCTCTAAGGTCAGACGCACCAAAGGGGACTTGCCAGTCCATCTAAGGCCTAGACGGCTAAAGGAGGAGGCCAGGAAGCAAAGTAAGGACTTAGAAGCAGAGAGGCAAAAGAAGCCGTGGGATCTCCCCAAATTCTTCACAAAGTTTAAGAAGGGTGATAGAGTGGTGATTCTGCTAGGAGCAAAAAGACAAGGGCAAACCAGTGAGTCAATTGAGGGACCCGCCAAGGTCAAGGAAGTCAACTTGGAAAGGGAAGGTGAGACGCCTCGACCTATATTCATTGCTGACGACTTGACCAAGGATGAGGAGGCTAAACTTGTTGCTCCCCTACGAGAGTATGTCGACGTGTTTGCATGGTCCTTGGAGGAACTTAAAGGAGTCGATCCTACGGTTGTGACCCATAATATCCCAATGGTTCCAGATGGGGTGCCAACAAAGCAACGGCCTTACCCTATGAATCCCAAACATGCCCATGCAGTGAAGGAGGAAATTGATAAGCTCATGAAGGCGGGATTTATATATGAGATTGAGGACACAGATTGGGTATCACCTATAGTGATCATTATGAAAAAGAATGGTAAAATTTGAGTGTGCATGAATTACAAGAAATTTAATGCCGCTACGAAGAGGGATAACTATCCCTTACCGTATACCGAGCACATGCTGGAGAGGGTAGTAGGCAAAGAAGCCTACAGCTTCCTGGATGGCTTCTCTAGCTATAATCAAGTGCAAGTGCAACCTGACGACAGGCACAAGACTGCCTTCACCACGGAGTGGGGCGCATTCGCCTACATCGTTATGCCCTTTGGGCTAATGAATGCGCCTGCGACCTTCCAACGATTAATGTGCACCATCTTCAAGGATATGCTTAGACGTAAGCTAGAGGTGTTCAGAGACTGGGTTGCAATGAGACAAGTCTCAAATAGGCATTTCACCTCTATAACCGATTAGTCCATGCTTCCTAGTCGTCCCATCTCTCTTGGGTTGTTATTCTCAAGCTTGAAACAAAGAATTCCACTGGAAAAATAGCTTCAATTTTGTAGGTCAATCTAAATGGAGTCTATCATATGGTTATTTTGTAGGCTGTTTGATATGCCCATAAAGCTGCCATGAGCTTGTTGTCCCAGTCATTGCATGAGGCAACACAGATGAATTTTGTTGGAATACCCACCAAGATCTTGTTTGTGGATTTGGCTTGACCATTGGCTTGTGGATAATATGGAGAGGAATTTCTGTGGATTATTAAGAAGGTGGATAACAAGTGAGCGATCACTTCATTGATGAAGTGTGTGTCATGGTCACTAACCAACTCTATGGGGCAACCAAACCGTGAGATCATTTGCTCCCAAAGAAACTTGGTCATGGTCCTTGCGTCACTCTTGTGAGTTGCTGGCAACAATGATGTTCTTGGCTTGGGAGTATTGAGTTGTAGGACTGATTAGACTGATAAAATCAATTTTCCACTTCTCGAATGGTTGGTGTGTGATCACCGAAGTCAACTCCATTTTGTGCGTATGAGTAGGTATTTTAATCCATTGGTATCACAATGCTTCACAAACTTAGCTACATTTGGAATAGCGTTGGCCACCACAATTGGGACTCAAGCACCTTGCATGTTGTGGTGTCTCCATTGAAGTGCCCTCTAGCTATTTCATTGTGTGCTTCCTTGAGCACATCATATATTTCGTGTTCGTAGACACATCTCCTTAAAATTCCATCTTTTCCTACCCGATAAAATTGTCATGTGATCAACTAATAGGGTTGGATCTTCAAGATTAGTCTTTTTAATCTAGCTTTCTATATGGGTCATTCTGATAGTCTGTTCTCGACTATGTGGACTATGTCATCTGCCCAATATCGTGTGAGGTCACTGATTCTCTATCCTGCAACTTCTCCTGTGGGTATGTGGGATATATGATCTGCTATATAATGTTATTTGCCATTATATACAACCATAGAGAATAGTATGGTTGAGTGTAAGGCTGCTGGTCTTAGCAAGCAGCAATGCATGATGTCATGCTCGAATCTTCTACAATTGGCACAAGGCCTTGATCAGGGATTGGGGCATTCAAAAGGTAGGTGGTTCCCTCCACAGTGCACATACTACACATAAGGTCATACTGGTCTAAGTATTGACTCTTGCAGTCTGGCCAGCTCCGATTTTAGATCAGCTATAGCTTGGGTCTCATCAACACTCTTTCCTCTTTCTTGTGCACTGGGGAGCTACCCGTTCACTAGTTGTTGTAGCTCTCTCGATATTTCTAATTGCATTGCTACCTTGCTACGCAACCCAAGAGGTTCTCTCCTTGAGCAAGTCATCTATCCGTATGGCCTCCTCAAAGACTCTTGCCCACATATCCCTTTGCATGTTTGAGTTGCTTGCAAAGTCCTTATAGAGTTCTTTGTTGTGGATCCCATGAGTGAATATAGTAGAGACGGATCTTTCATTTGGTCACTCAGCTGCTTATAGAGACTCCTCACATGTGCGCAGTCTTGTATGCCCTCTTTATCTTTCTAACTGACATTCATTAGCTTAACAATGAGGTTATTAGAGTATCCTGCCTCTCTGAGAATCTCTTAATGAAGAGATCCTTCAACTGGGTGAAGTCATTACATTCAACGTTGTCTAGATTGGTAAACCAAGTCCATCCCTTATCACCCAAGCAAAGACCAAATGCTTGTGCTCATTGAGCAGGATCCATGAGGTTATTAGCCTCACATACCTGCTTAAACTGCTCAACAAAGCTGTAGGGATCATTGCCTGCCTAGTATTTATCAAGTTGCTTTGCAATATGGGTATTTTTGTTTGGCTCCTGGCATTTGGAGTGACTCCCAACCTGGCTAGCAATGATGCCACTAAGGTTGCCCCACTTTACTCAGTGTTGGTATTGTCTAGCAACCTTTTTGTGAGTAGCTCACTTACTATAAGGTCGTCTTCCATGGCTCTTTCCCTATTGGCATTTCCTCCTATCTTGTTCCTACTTGATATGGCTAGGATCCTATGAATCTCATTGAGCTCTCTCTCCTAATGCAACCTCTAAGCCCTTTGCTCATGGCCATAACTCACAATGCGCTGAAATGCTATCCTTTCCAATCTCATTTCTTCCTCAAGATCAGCCATGACATCAGCTACTGGTCTCCCATGGTGCGCTATCCTCGTTTGCTAGCCGTATTTTATGACAATTTGCCAGATGTCATCAGGATGCTCAATTAAGGTCAGGTCAAGGTCTAGACTATTCTTGTTCAAGGTGGTACCTACCATAATAGTTGCCTCCTAATCCACTAGTGCATCTATGAGGTCAACTAAGCCAACTAGAGATGTATCCCTAATCTTGGCGAGCCTTTCCTTCTCTCGGCAATGTGATGGTTCAATCCCCTCTATGTCTTTATCCTTGGTTTTCTAGGTCCCTTGTCTAATTCTTGGGGTTGTACTCCTACTAGTGGGTTATTTTTTAGCTTAATCCCCTTTAGTGTATTCCTTGTTAACCCAATAGTTTATAAACATGCAACACTTACACACCAATAGTGTGTCTCATTGTGCATTGTGCACTGTACAAAATCAGGCTTTCTAACTTCCACATGTGCTTAGATGCCTACACTGCCAAGTGTGACCTTTGATGGCGTCAACTACGTCAATCATTTTCTTATTATTGATGCTTTTGGAAGGGGTTTTGATTACTCCCATTTAGTTGAAACTGGGTTCTCTACTTAGGTAGTAACGGCCAATGGTCCAGACCTTTCAATCCCCCCATGGACTGCTAGCTTGAGGTTTTTTTTAAAAAGTGTAAACAATCCTATAATCTCATTTATGGGTCTGGAATTTAACCTGGTTACTGGTCAGTTTGGGAATAGGTCCTACAAGCCCTTGCAAGTCAAAAATCGATCAAAAGAGGGTTCTAACCAACTAATCCAAGTCCCAAACTTGGTAATCCAAGTCATGGATTCAGTTGTCCAAGTGGATTTCTTAAAGGATTCTGCCATTCGAGTGGTTAGTAGACTTAGACTCGGACAAGGGGTGCCCGTCCAAGCATCCGAGTGGCCCCATCCAAGGTGACCGAGTGGTCCGATTTTGGCCATCCAAGACTGAGTGGTCAAATCCATCCGGGTAGGTTAGTTAAGTGGCTCGAACGTCTAAGCCCCGACTTGGCCATGAGGCCTGCGGCCGCCATTCAAGCAGTGCCTGAAAATCTATCGAATGGCACAAATATGCTTTTTTATAACCTAATACACACTATCTAATGCACCCAAGATTCCAAAACAATGCATGTCCAAGAAGGAAAACAGAGTGTAAAGAGAGAAAGAGAGAAAAAAAAAGGTGAAAAAAGGAGAAGAGAGAGCTCATTTTCATTCAGTAAGATTGAGATAGAGCTAGTGTGAGAGAGACAAGGAGTGATAGGTCCACAGGTTGATGCACCAACGATCCTTGTCTTTGATGCTTCTAGCCCTTCTAGGTATGCTCTGAATCCATGTCGCTAACTATTCCTTTCTTCCCCTATTTTCCTATTTCCTGGTTATTCAAAGAGTTATCTTTCCTTCTTTTTTCCTTATTTCCCTAACCTTAATGTCTTAAGTTTGATCAAAATGCACAACTCCTACTCTAACCAATGCACAGAAAGCTTTCTAAACCTAAACTAACCCACAAAAGAAACCAAATAGCCTTCAACTTGCTTGCTTTCTACCTAAACCAAGTGTCATTTTGAAGTCGAACTCCTACTTCATCACTTGATTTAGAGCATGCAAGCACTCAAAGCTTGAATCTGTTTGTCCCAACAATGGAACCAAAATGTGGGAGCTTCTCACTCAATTGCCAAGGCCCATAGACCGCTTATTTTTTCAAGTGTTTCAAGCCAAGTGCAATGGCTACCTCTCACATGGCCATGCGCACTCACACCTCCGAGTGTAGTGAGCTTACCTTCATTTCTGATCGAGTTGCCTCCTCCCTCAAGCTCTCCTATAGCTCCACGATCCAAGATGCAAGTTGAAGCATGCTCGATCCTCAAGCTCAAGCTCCATTGTCACACATGAGACAAGAGAAGAGAATAGAAGAGAAGAAGATGGAGAGCTTCTTCACCACGGTCTCTCACCCTCACACACTCACTCCCAAACTCCCTCTCTCAAGCATAGCACAAGCAAGATCAAGAAGAAGAAGAGAAGAGAGCTAGTTTTGGCCATACACAAGAATGAGATTCCTCGTTCACTTTTTTCATTTCTATACAAGTCCTCTTTCTCTATTCCCTTCCTATTTACATGGTTCCTTCACCCATGCCCATCTACATTTACAAGTTACACAGGAGGAGAGAGCCTAGTGTTCTTTTACAAGGATTTAGGGTGTGCTTTTATATTTAAAATGTGCCTTTTCCTTTTTGCACTTGCCTTGGACTTTTGAGTTTGCTTCTTGTGCTTTTGGCTCTTTTCCTCCTATTTTTCATTGGGCCCCTTTTTTCCACTCTATCCTCTGCGCCTTTTTAATTTTATTTGCTTTCTTTGCACTGGGGTTAACATTAATGATGACTTTCGCTCTATCTTTTAGAAATTATAGCAATATATTATGGAAGAGAGCTCTCAATATCAACTCAAAAATAAACTCATGTGGTCACATGGCAAGATTGTAATCCCTCATACCTCTCCTTTTACATAGAAAATAATGGAAGAGATGTATTTTCACCTATTGTTGGTCACCTAGTTGTGTTTAACACCTATCATAGAATTGCAAAGAGTTTCCACTATAGAAGGACCTATGAAAGGATATCAAGGAATTTGTATCTAGATGTGTGCCATGTCAACAAAACAAGGATAATACTCTTAAACTAGGAGGTTTGTTGCAATCATTGCCTATACCTGAGGGAAAATGGTCACATATTACGATGGATTTCTCATTGGCTTGCCCGTGACCAATAAGGAATGGAATAGCATCCATGTGGTAGTGGATTAGCTCACCAAAGAAACCCACAAAGAAATAGTAACCAAGATCCAAACCTGAGTGTTCATATATATATACCGTATGTTTGATCAAAAAGTACATTGCACTAATTTGAAGCACGTGCGCTTAAAATACAAAAGAAAAAGAAAAAAACTTGAAAATTGGAGCTATAAAAGCGCTATCATACCAAAAAAGTAAGTGACATACTTCCTAGGCAAAACAGTCTTCAATCGCACGTGTGAAATTAACTATGCATTACAACTACCATACGTGTAAACCAACATCATTATAAATCCGATTTCTGAACCGCAAAGAGTTTTTTCAAAGACAAAACCCTCTCTATGCTCAACTACACCAACACAACGCTAATTTGATCGCAGTACAAAATTATTCTTCCACACAAGGGTACCAAAGAAGGTTTCATTGACAGCATATGCACTCAACACTCAAGAATGTAAGTTTTTTTAAAGAATATGAGTAAGTTCTAAATCACTTGAACACTCCTAGTAAATCATCCCCAAAAATGCCAAACGCATGAAATGTGATGGATGCTAGGTTTCTCTTGTCCACATGAGGCCTCCTCGCGTTTCATACGACTAAGGTCTACAAGTTTCTATTGTAACGTGGGTGCTAGGTTTCTTTTGTCCATTAAAGCTATACTCGTGTTTCATGCGTTTAACTTGATGCAGGTTATAGAACTTTGAATCTCCTTTAAGTTTCATAAATTAGAGAACTTCAAGCTTCAAGTAAATAACTAAGTTGAAATGAAAGAATCTCTTTTAATCTTTCAAATGCATGTGTGTCTGTTGGAAAAACATATACTACAAAGTCAAAATTTTAAAAAATGATCAATCAAGAAGGATCAAGATGTTTAGGGTAAATAATTTTTCATAAAAAGTTGTCTAAAGGATGAGTTGATTCTCCTAGAAGGTTAAAGGTGAATATACCTCATAGAATATATTAGTTGAACACGACTAAGATTGCCATGTTTGTCATGTGACGTATGAAACGCGAATGGTGTTATGTTCTTTTTTTCGAGTAAGGCCATATCGTGTTTCATCCGACTTGTTCCTACATTGTTCCCCTTGTGCCGTATGAATCGCAATATGATGTTGAGTTCCCTCCATCTTTAAGGCCTAGTCGTGTTTCATACGGCCTTGTGCCGTATGAAACACGATATGATGTTGAGTTCCCTCTGTCTTCAAGGCCCACTGGCATTTCATATGTCTTCGTACTGTTTTATTGAGATTGAATTTTGACTTTGTGATTATTGCTTGCCTGCTGCTTCATGATTGTAGATATATTGATATGAGAGATAAGGAGATCTTTCCTAATTTATTAGTATTATTTGGCTTTTTGGATGTTCCAAATTGCTAGAACTAAGTCCACTGCAAGGAAGCAGAAAGTTGATCCTAGAGGTCTTGCTTCAAAGATACATCAGTCCTCCAAGCCTTCCAAACTTTCAAGGAAATCAAAGCCAAGAAGAAGGTTCTCACAGCATGTGAGGTGCCTTAAGGAGATTAGAAGTGCAATGAAGGCTTTGAATAATGCAATTTCAAAGTTGTCTTTTCAGAGGCTTGTCAGAGAAATCTATGACAAGCATAGTCTACAGAGTTTTAGATGGACTAGGATAGGTCTCAATTGTATTCAGGAGGCTATATAGGATTTTTTGATTGAGTTTTTCCAAGATTCTTATATCTGTGGGGTTCATGCACATAGGCTTACACTTATGGATAAAGACATGATTATTCTCAGGAGATTGAGATACAGGTTTTCAAAGGTCCTTGATCCAGTCCCTCTTTCTGATGTTAAGGATTTCAATATTTTAAATGTGCCTCCATATAGAAAGAAGAAAAATGATACTGGTTTGAAGGTTGAAGATGTTACGCATGAAAAGGACACAAGACAGCATGAGAAAGAGAAAAAGGCCACAGTAGAGCAGGGAGATAAATGGAGGGAGTTTAAAAGAAAGAAGGAAGAAGAAAATGAAGCAGAAAAACTCCCATCTTTTGAAGAGGAGTTATCTACCCTTCTTGAAAGGGTTGACCCTAAGGGCTTCAATGTTTCTTGCTTGTTACCTGTATGATGATATTAACAAGAGATCTGATATGATATTTTTGGACTCTGATTGTGTTCAAATTCTCTAAAATAAAGTGAGAGAAGTAAATGACTCGATTCTTCTTGTTGGGATGAGGTATAGTTTACCAAAATTTATTTAAACTCACCATATTTTTCTAGCAATAGACTTTCATGTTGATGCTTACTATCTCCATTCCTTTGCTAGGTGTGTAATGCATGAGCTCCCCTTCGATATACAACAAAAGATTGAGGTTCTTGATCCATCCATCTCATACTATATGAGAAATGAGCTTGATGCAAGTATGTTTGACCATTGGTTCAATTCAATTGATTTTGAATCTTTGGAGCTTCTTCTAATTCCATACAATGAAAAGTAAGTAATTTGATATTTTTTAAGATTTTATGAGATCTTGTTTTGCTAGATTATTGAAATATTTTTATTTTTAGTTCTCATTGGAGCCTAATTGGAATAGACGTGGAGAGGCAATGTTTCCTCATCAATTCTATAAAAGGAACCCATGGAAATGCCAAGTTATAAGTTATATAATCTAGGGTCTCCTTGATATTTTGATCTTTTTGTTGCATGTAATCTAAATATTTTGATCTTTCTTTTGGAATATAACTCTAAATTTTATTGTCTTTTTGGTACAGAGTTTGTAAAAGATTGATTGAAGTGCTAGAGAAAAGGCCTCCCATGCCTTCTAACTTACTTGCAACAATGCAATATAGACAAGTTGCGGTAAGTTCTTGATTAATATAGTTGGAACATACTAAGAAAATTTATTCTAAAAACTACCATAAACAAGTTACTCTTGTTGATTGCAATGTCCTCATCAGGATGATAGTTACTCTTGTGGCTGGAGAGTAATTGTAAATGCCAAGAGATTGGTTCAGTTTATTTATCTCAATGATGATAAACTTATAAAGGTAATGTGAAACATACTAAAATTTAAGATAGAGTTTTATTGCAAAATATTCCATTGTAAAAAATAACAATAAACTAAAAATATTTTTTTACAAATGTATGACAGTTTATAAGGGATTGCTGTACAAGTGAGCACGTTTGGTATATAAGAGCAAAGCTCTTGAAGTACATAATGACCAATTGTATACAACTGACAAGAAGTAGGGGCTTGGACATTGAAGGAGAGGAGGTGCATGTAGCTACAGCAGGTGAAGCTATGCCTTCAACAACCAAAGCATCAATGTAATGTGCCCGCCCCTCAAATTGCGAGACACGTCTTAGCAGCCCATCGAGAGATCAATCTAGAAGACACCACCCGGCACTCCCAAGGAATGACACGGGGTTTGCCAACTAGGGTCTCTCGAGTCTGCCTCGCAACAGAACTTATCTGGCCGTTCCCACTAGGATTGACCTAAAGTCCAGGTTCCTAGTAGTTGAGTCTTCCTAACAGCCTTCTAGCATCGGTCAATAGCCGCTCCACTTTGTGTAGATACAACTGGACCCAAGCAGACTCATACCGCACTTGGTTCAAAGGGAATGGGAAACGAGAGGGATGCATCGCTCGACCTCTCTGCCCATAGGGCATAGTCCCATTCAGGTCCCCTAAAATGGTATGAATTAGGTTTTCAACTTGCATTGTCTAAGGTCATTGTCCGACTTTTCCTAACATTCCTTGTTAACACTTTCTTTTAGGAAAGCTCTCGGCTAACCGAGACCACCCTTCCATAGGATAGACCCATTGCTCACATCCACCACACTTTCCTCAGGGGTTGTTTTAGTTATCTAATTACCTACCACATTATGTTTGACACATAAAAGCAGCTTTCTTAATTAACCCGTTAATCACATGTTCCTTTACGTAATTTAGGGCACGAACACAAAGACAAGATAAAACAAGATCAAACAGTTCCTTAACTTATCTTCATGTTAATGTTTGTCTCCCGCCCATACAAGAGAATTAAGTGTCCCTTTCTACCTCCGCAGAAATAATCCTTCCGTATCCCAGAATACATCAAGTATCATGCCCAAAGGCTATCCCAACAATCTACAGGATTGCTGCTCCAAGTTCTGCCTGTAGACTAGTACACAGGCCTCGAGATCCCATCTCGAGTCACGGCAGCCTCTTGCGCGGGATCCGGAGGCAAGGAATTTACGGCCAGAGCCTCCCCTCGTACCCAAGCGTCCTCCCACTCCAAGCAACACCCACGGAGAGACCTCTCGCAGGGGTTAGGTCCATATACCCGGTGCGGCTAACAACCCCCTTAGACAGGGCCAGGCAGACAGTCGGAGGTAACTATTCTTGCCTCTCCCTCCAGGCTTTTAACTTGAAGCATTAAATGTTTTTCCTTGAATTAGTTCCTTGAATAAAGGAGATCAAATAATGTACCTAAGTGTACAAACACAAACATTTCGAAGGCCATTTGTACGACCAACTCCTAAGGTGAGATTCCTCTTTCCCGTATGCTCCCAGCATCCGATCCTGGATCTTTCTTCCGGATGCTCCCAGCATCCGATCCTGGATCGTTTGCGACTTAGCGAGATCCCAATAATCTTAGACAAGATCATGCAAGCAAATGTTATTGGTAGGTTAACTTGCTCTTTCTCTTGGGTTTTACCTTATGGTATCTTAACCCCAACTCAAAGCTTTAACTGGTCAACTTAGGCAACGGACAAGCCTTATTCGCAACCCAACCAAGGGTCTTTTATTCTTACAATTCTTTACATCATCTCCCTCTAACTAATTTCAGTTAACACACTTGGCAACGCAAGACTTTTCATCTAGTCCTTCAGGATACAATCTAGATGCATGCGTCCCTTCCATCTCTCTTAGTGCGGTACTATGCAAAATTTTTCGATCAGATTCATCTTACTCGCACTTGGGATTCTTAATGCATTAATACAATCCGCGATCTTTAACTCTCTTCACATTTAGTCAATGAGTAATTAACCCTAATGTGCAGGTACTTGTATGGCCTAAGTTTCCCTGCATCAGTGCAAATGCATCCTATGAATAGAAACTATCATTTCATGTGTTTAGTTTAATCATGGATGCAAATCGTGATTTTTATTGGTTAATTTAAGCATTTCTATGCAAAGGTCTATCATTTTAGGTAAAAATTTATGAAAACCATATCATTTCATGTGCGTCAATCCATGCAAAATCCATTCTATTTGTCCACTCGACTCCCATGCAATCATCCCGTATTTGCAATAATTCGTGCAACAATATTTCATGTACTAGGCTAGTCAATATTTCATGCAACTCATGCACTTGACTTTTCATAATCATGCTCTTTAAGTATGGAAGAAAAACCATGAGCAATAAGCAATAAGAATAGCGGGAGGGTTAGAGGACACCATTTTCGAGGGGATTTCTTGATGGCCGTGAACGAGTCTTCATGTTTGGCCTTCTGATTTCTCTTCGAGTTCTCTTCTTTCTCACCTTCTTCTTCTTCTTCTCCTCTCTTCTCCCTCTTCTTCTCCTTCTTCTTCTCCTTTCTCCTTCTTCTTCTCCTTCTCTCTCTCCCTCTTCTTCTCCTTCTTCTTCTCTTCTCTCTCCCTCTTCTTCTCCTTCTTCTTCTCCTCTCTCTCTCTTCTTCTTCCCCTTCTTCTTCTCTTCTCTCTCCCTCTTCTTCTCTATAAAAATTTCGATCTCTAAAACCGCACTCCTCATGAGAACCTCCTCTTACTAAAAATTCAAATGAAAATTGTTAAAGCTATGGTAAATTTTTTTTATTCCCCCTTTCCCCCCAGCTGACTGTCGTGCTAGAGGAGGGGGAAATAGCAAGGGTGAGCAAGCTCCTTGCTGGAGCTTGCTGAAGGGAGAAGGCATGCATGATGCCACGTAGGGGAGGGAGGATCCCCTCCCCTCACCTACATAAACCATGTGGGGGGGCAGTCAGACAGGGACGCTGCCGTAGAGGAGGAGAAGGCTGTGAGAGAGGAAGCACTGAAGGCCACGCTTTTGCTATCGTGAAGGAGGGCTGTGTGGCTGCTGTGAGGAGGGAGGAGTCGCTTGTGCCGCTGATTCGAGGAGCTGCCGTGGAGGGGAGGAGTTCTGAAGCCGCCGCTGCCATCTGTCAGTTCCGCATGCCGCCATCTCCTATCCCAAATGCCACGTGCTTCATCTAGAAGCTTTAGAAGCTTCTAAGGGGGGGCTCTTTAAGCCCCCTCCCCCCCCACACAAAAAAATCCTCTTTAAGATCTTTCACACCCCTTTTCCCCCCTTTCCTTTCTACCAATAGCATTTTTAAACCACCCACCCCCCCCCCCCCCCCCCCGGGATCCAAAAACCCCTCTTTTCCGTGGACCCCCTCCAAGTTTTTTAAAAAAAAGCCCATTAAGCCTTTCTTTTTCCCCCCTCGCATTCTTACTTGTTAACCCCAACACGAAGAAAGAAAAAGGAAGTGGAAAAGACGCAGGGCAAAGGCGGAAAAAAGGTAGCCCGACTGAAGAAAGAAAAGGAGAAAAGGCCAAAAGCGCGAGGGCAACCTTAAAAGTCCAAGGCAAAGGCAAAAGGGGAAATGCGCATTTTAAAATAAAAAGGTGCACCCTGAAATCTTGTAAAAGAGCGCCGGGCTCTCACCCGTGCAATTTGTAAATGTAGACAGGCGGTGGACAGGAAGCTAGGAAGATAGAAGGACAATGGAAAAAAGGGCCTAGGCTATGGCCGGCCATGTAAAAAGGGGAAAAGGGGATGACCGCCCAAAAGGGATTTAGGGTTTTGTATATAAAGTTGAAAAGTGAATGAGAAGCTCATTCTTGTGTGTGGCCAAAAGTAGCTCTCCTCTTCTTCTTCTTCTTCTTGTTCTTGCTTGCTTGAGCTTGTGCTTGAGAGAGGGAGTGTGAGAGTGTGAGGGAGTGAGTGTGTGAGGGTGAGGGACCAAGGAGGAGAAGCTCTCCATCTTCTCCTCTCTTCTTCTCTTCTCTTCTCTTCTCTTCTCTTGCTCACGGCGATGGAGCTTGGGGCGTGGAGCTTGAGGATGGAGCTTGCTTGAAGCTTGCACTTGGATCGTGGAGCCACCGGAGTGCGCGGGAGAGGAGGTAACTCGAACGGCACGAAGGTAAGCTCACTACACCCATAGATATGGATGGCGCGTCGGCTATGTGAGAGGTAGCCATTAGTGCTCGGCTTGGAACGCTTGAAAAAATAAGCGGTCCAAGGGTCTTGGCGGTTGAGTGAAAGCTCCCACATTTTGGTTCCATTGCCGGGACCAACGGATTCAAGCCTTGAGCGCTTGTGCGCTTCGAATCGAGCATCAAAGTAAGGGGTTTCCCCCGAACCGGTGCTTGAGGTAGATAGGTAGGAAGCAAGGGGGTTGAAGATGGTATTCGATCTCCTTGGCAAGTAGGTTTGTTGCTTTCTTGAGATTTATGTTGTGGAATGAAGTAGTGTAGGTATTTACTTTATGAATTGGGTGCATTAGGGTAGGAAAAAACAAAGAAAAAGAAGAAAAAACAAGCAAACAGTAGGGTTTTATGTTGCTGTATAACAGGCTAAAACAGGGAAACAGGGGACCAGATTCAAGTTTCTGGGTGAGACAGTGACAGGAAACTAGCTGTGAGGTTCTGCAGTGCTGGGAAAGGACCTTAAGAGGCCTGGGAGGCCAGGACAGACCTCAGTTCCTTGGTTTGCCTTGTGTGACAGAGAGAGAGAGAGAACTTCTGGTTCACAAGACGAGGAAGCGCTACCCCGATTTCTAGGCGCCGGCGATTCGTGCTGCTCCAGGTGAGTCTGGTGTTTTCCAACAAGTGCCCTAATCAGATCTAGAAAGTCTGTGGTGATCGTGTGCAGCAGACAGTGAGGAGGGGTCAAACGCACGGGAATAGCGCCCGCCGCCGACGCAGTCGGACCAACTCGCAGTGGTCCGATTCCCAGAATCGGACCACCCGAGTTCGGGAGTCGGACCGTCCGAGTCCCAGAATCGGACCGTCCGACTGAGAGTGAGTTGGACCAGTCTGGTCCGATTCCCAGAATCGGACTAGCCCGATCGGACGTGCCATGTGGCACTCGGACCACTCAGATTCGGATCAACCTATCCAACTCGGACACTCGGACACTCGGACCAATCCATAATCGGACCACTCAGAATCGGACCAGGCCATCCGAGTCCCAGAATCGGACCAGCTCAGAATCGAACCTGCCAGAATCGGACCACTTCTTGATCCGACTCCTAGAATCGGACCTGACCAAAATCGGACCATTGGTCCGATCGGACCAACCCAAAATCGGACGTCCGATTCTGATAATCAGACTCCTGAAAATCGAACATCTTAGAATCGGACCAAAAAACTCTCAAAATCAGACAGGTATCCAGAACACAAATTCTGACGCATCTAAACCCCGAAATTGACCCCAAAGACCAAGTAGAGCTAAAGGCACATCACAGATCCATCACTGGGCTGAAACTTAGAGCACGTAGTTCAAAATTTGGCTATAAACGATCCTCCAAATTGCATATGGCGTCTATCGTAACGGCCCTGCGGGCCGGGGGGGACTGCCCCCCCGGACCCCCGCAGAGGGGGCTCTACCCCCTCTACACCTCCCCCGAGTAGGTTGGAGAGAAAATGCGCGCAGTGACAGGTCTTCCAAATTGGACCCTAGTGAAGTAATGGCTCTACACCAGCATGGAGTCTCACTTGCAATAGAGCAACCAAAAGCCCATACCCGAACAAAGAGAAATAGAGACCCTAGAACATCAATGGGCCAATCTAGCCATCAAGGGCAAAAAGGCCACACCACGAGAACACAAAGACATTGTGTTCAAACCGTGTCTAGTCAGAGCAAAATGCAACTTCAGCAAGCTACAAATGCGAAGATGACTAGAGATGACACTCTTGACGAGAGATGTACCTTGAATAGCACTGCACTGACGATCCAAGACAGCAGTGGAGAATCCACATCTGGTCGTGCAGTCGAGAACTCTAGGGCATCTATCAGAAGGCTTAAATTTACAGACCAAGACCCGGAAGATGGAGACATAGTACCACGTGCTTATCTTAGGGTCAAACTCACCGCAAAAAGAGAGCATACTATTGATGCTCTAATTGATGAAGGAGCAGATTTTAATATCTTGACCTATGAATCATGGACCCTACTAGGCCAACCAAAGTTGACACCGACTAGTGCAACTCTTAGCCCTTCTGGGGGACACCCACAAGCACTCATGGGGAAGTGCAAAATCCTTGCGACAACTGAAACAGAAAGCTTGCCTATCCTATTTCATGTTCCTCCAAATAGTGCTAGTTGCGGGAAAGAAGCCCTCCTGGGAAGACCCTTCAAAAGGGCGACCAAATGTGAGGCTGACTATGTAGCACAGAGGATACACCTGACACTGCCAGGTGTGAGGATAGTCACCACCTTTAGCAAGGGTGACCTCATCGAACCTCAAGGGAAAGGCAAGGAAGGTGATGACATAACAGTCAAGCCTACAAACGAGGGCAAGGACTTGTTGGAAGAGTTGATACAAGCATAGGTCGAACAACGAGAACCAGTGAGTGAGGCCATGCCGGAAACAAGAAGGTCAAGAGACAAGGCCAAGGAAAGGGTTTGGACTCACAAATATCATAGAAGACCACGAAAGAAGCCCAAGCCTTATAGGCGAAGGCATCGATGGAGAGCTAGCACAACGCCGCGATGGATATCCAAAGCGTTGCTTCATGCTCAAGGGTATTATGCAGGCAACCAATGGATTTGGGTACCAAAACCCCCTGCTAAACCTCCTCCATCAGCTGAAGGCCAAAGTGCCTCAAAAGCATGGCACAAGAGGAAATCTAAGAGAAACTCTAGGTCTCAAGGCAAGAAACCAGACATGATTGTTCGAAGGAAAGAACCTCAGCCTAGCATGCTGAATAGACAGATGTCATATGCAGCCATTGAGCATGCACAAAAATCGTTAGTGCCCAATGAGCCTTTGATTTCCCAAGGGGAGAACAAGCATCATAGGCACAACATTGCTCAAGGCAAGGCTGATCGCTCAATAAAGCAAATGGCACAATCGCCTAATAGCCTCGAGCAAATCATTCAGCCAGTGCCAAGTCCACCTATGAGTCCTAGGTCTCCTATATCCTCTTTTTCCAAACAAACATAGGAAGCACAGCAGCGGTTGTCAAGGGAAACTGCTCGATTCCAATCTCTATCTCCATCTAAGCTTCCAAATATCCAAGAGGTGGGACATGACGCCATCTGTAGCTCTCGACCCAAGTATATGCATGAGCAACCTAATGTGACTAGATCAACTCATGCTCGATGTACACAGATGAGTGCTCAAAGGGCAACAAAAGACACGACCACTTCTGATCGCCCTAGGGACTTGACACCGCAATCCACCAAGGGTAGCCAGCCCACTAAACTAGCTGCTACTACTTCCAATCAGGGATCACAGCAGTCACAGCCCTTGGCCGTGACAATGCCCCTTGTGGAACGTGTCCTTAGTAGTTTACCCGTGGAGGAGGTGTCGCAACCAAACCCCTCGACAACTCAAGCACTTTCAAAGTACCTAAAGCCTAGGCTTGAGGAGAAACCTCTCAAAGCTGTAGTCAGGGAGGTCACGCATCGAACCACTCAACTTGGCAAGGCTATTCAGCAGGCCACGACTATGTCCCATAAGGACACACTAGAGAGAGAGAATGCTGAGGCCCAACCAAGCACGTCAACGGTTGACCTAGTCCAGGGTCCTGAATCATCGAGAGAGGCACCTTCATTGACCAAGAAAAAGAGGAGAAAGCAAAGAAATCAACAACAGTTACAGGTGGTTGTGGACCCCAAGAACATTGAGACGAAGGGCACTGGAGAGTTGATGAATAGAGCATCGAGTCCACCCACCAATGAACCCGCTGATGCCTCTCCTAATAGCGGTGAAACCTCAGACACATCTGTGTGCTCTGACAAACCAAAGCAATAGTTGCCATCAACAGTTGCTTGCAACACTCTATCCACTGACAATAGAACTCACATTGATCAATCAAGAGTGGATACAACGCTGTCACAACAAGGTGACAAATCTATACCAGTCACATCCGAGAAGAACCATGACGAAATAGCAGCAAAACCTCAGGAGAAACGTGAGAACCCCAAGAGCATGAGAAATCCTAGCGTTGACCAATCTTGCTCATCTAAGCCTGAGCCCCCAGCCATGCTAAAGCCTAAGGAAACTGTTAGAACTTTGCATGAGATAGCAACCAAGCAAGCCCTCGTTGAACATAGAAGTGTCGCAGAATGCTTAATTGAGTTGGAGGCTAAGCTCAAAGTGGTCGCGCGTGTCTACGTCCTTGCGGACATGGGCACGATCCCCAAAGAGCAGCTTGGAGATTACTTGACCTTTCCTCTATCATGGGAAGAATAAGAACACCTTAACGGGCACTACGACAGGCTCCTGCATGAACAGATGCGACTCATCCCTGACGAGGAGGCTGACGAACTACGCTTAACCGTCATGTTCAACGAAGTGCTCTACCAACCGAATCTCGCAGACATAGAGCTACTAAAGCGACTGTCAGTAGGCCAGAGTCAATTTGAGCAGCATTGGTGCGAAAGCCGCGTTGTAATGGCCGAACTAGGGGCTCAGATCATGACAGTCTCAGAAGAGCGATTGGCCAAATGGCGGTCTCAAAGAGACCCAACCTACGTGGCACCAACTTCCCTTCGAGTGCTCACTGACATTCGGGGTACGGACTTAGCTGGGACTAGGCTACAGGGCCCTTTGATTGATAAGGTTCTCACTGAGGAGGAGTTACATATTGCCAGTAGACTCGGTCAAGGTTCCATGCTACTCGACGTGGCAAAATATCTATCAGTATTAAGTCAGCTGCCACGAATACTAGATGCGTGTGCCACGCTACGATACAACCCCGAGTTCTACACTTGGTTCTTATCCTCGTAAAGTGACATGGATTCATAAATATGTATATAAATAAACACTGCTTTTTGTGTCACTGTGTATAAACAATGTCAACACACACAAGTAATGATAGTCAAGCGCAGGGAGAAGAGTTGGTTCTAACAGGCTAACCTCCTCAAGTCCTCTTCTCATCACACATTTAAAAGTCGTCTGACCATTCCCACCTCCAAGTGAAGGGCATGCAACCCACGTTACCGCCATAGGAAGCCTTGACCAGCAACACTGATGGTGTAGACAGGGTGCAGCCCCTTTCTATACACCTTCTTCCCTTTTTGGTCTATCCTTCCGAGGATGTGCCCTATCCCACTCCATGACAACCAGTCCACACAACTTAGCATAAGCCAATATTGGCTAATGGCTGGAGGCAAAACGAACATCATCATGGGGGCCATCCCTTTACGACGAAACACTGCATGCCTCACCCCTCCCCTTCTTGTCGTATGCGCTTCATAAACCACACTAAAATCCCTTCCATGCAAACAGTTGTATCTTGTATCAAGGTCTAACCCTTGGATTGCATCTTGCAGGTTTCCTTTTGCGGCGGAACGCATGGAGAATCATGGAGATCTAGCATGCAAAGACGCTCTTCGCAGAAGGCGGGAGCATGTGGCACGCGCCCCTCCATCGGAGCGCTATGTGCCCACCATCAAGAGGTATGCCAAGAAGCGAGGCCCTAAGCGATACTGCCCAGGGCGAAGGCCGAAGAATCCTCGAGTCAAGAAAGTCGAGACTCGAAACGCGTAACAGGTGGCAGCACTAGTGGCACGAACTCCCAGCTCCCGCTCGGGCCCCAGATGCTCAAAGGCAGAAAGGGAAGCTCGGGAAAGAGAGGAATTTAATGAATTATTTAAAGACATTCTGGAGATGATAGCAGGCCGGGATTACACCATTCATGTCCCGGCCGACATGTTCCCTGCTCACCCCCACGGGAGCCCCACACCAGCAGAGCCCCAATCACCCGGCCACCCAGACTTGCCCTGCCTCGTACAAATCGAGTAGCCCATGATGCATAAAGGGCTTATCAAATGATAACTGGCCATAACTTTTTGTTTTTAAATGGTTAAGTGTTCGCGACTTGTTAAGTGTTGACATGTTCCCGACTTGTATGAACTTTTCATATCTGCGTTTAATATATTTTACGCCTTTAGCAAAAGAAAAAGCTAATCAAGCGCAGGTGATAAATGTCTAAGTCAACACCATAGAATTCAAAGCAGTGATGTCTCCTTGCATTGCACTAGCTTATTATAGTTGCGGCATATGCTATGCTTGTATTCTCATAAAGAAACAAGTGGATACAGGATGGGACAGATCTTTGGGCGAAAGTGTTCAATGCTCGATCACCGCAAGACCATCGACCCCCCAAGGAGCTGCGGCAAAGCCACCCTGCCGAAATCACGAATCACCCTTGCCAACCGCCCACATTGCATGGCCCAAAAAACATTCTTGGGCCACGCCCCCTTTCTGGGTCAAGCTCTATAGTTGGCTCACGGCAGTCGTTACCTCAATTGTACCCACATCGCATGTGCCGCAAGGAGGGTTGCAATATCTCAAGTGTATCTCCCCCTTTCGCCAACTGCTTCTCTAACAACGAGGCTAGGGCACAATCATCATTGTACTATCCATTTTCTGAGCCTGCGAAGCTTGACATTTTCCAACCCATTGAAAGGCTGATAGCCTCAACATATTGTAATGGTTGTACTCAGGCAAAAAAAAAAAAATGAAGAAAAGAAAAGAAAAAGAAATGAACGGAAAGATAAGAAGCACCCACGATCACAGCACAGCACCTAGGGGTCCTCAAATTAGGTACGTCTGGTGACCTTGGTCGACCGGCTTCGTCCCTAGTCCCCTAGCCCCTTACAATCACCCACAATTGTTCAGGGCACATCAAAGGCAGGACATACCTGGGGAGCTTGTCTCGCCTAGAGTTAGACCTGACACCCTGACCCACTTGCACAATTTTCTTTTGCACTCTGCCGTAGTACCATTCCAATCAGTGGTGATAAGCACCACACGATTGGCCATGAAAAGTACACCATACTCATCAAGCAAGTCCAATAGTTTTCAGCTACTGAAAGTGAGGTGTCCTTGTATTCAATTCTGCTACATCGTGCTGTCACAATGCAAATGATGTCTCATATACCTTCACGTGTACTCCTTCTCCACATGGACAACTTTGCTTCATCCACGCATTGTTATGAGAAACTAGCCCACGGTCTTCTAACTATGTAATATCTAAGTATGCACGAGCACTCACATAATATCTGCACCGAAGTATAACCACAGTTTGGGTCCTCAAGTGCAGGACAATACTCTAAGCTTGCTTAGAGTTCGACCTGTCTCCCAAACTAATCAAAATATGTCTTGTGCACGATGAGAAGCCTAGCACTACCCCTTAAGAAGAGACCACATGTGAGGTTTTCCAATTGCAGGTATAAGGTGTTGTTCGCTCTTCATCAACACTCAACTTTGAATGCTTGTCCCGTACCATCCAACAAGCCCGCAAAGAATCGTCATGTGCAGAATCCCCAATAAACCAACACTTGTGCTGGCCATCAATGCAATCCCCAACACAGCATAGCCCTACCACCAACTCCAACAACCTTCCACCAGCCACCTTGGCCACCAACAGGCCCCCAGGACCTTCTGCCACACCATCACCAACACTCCTCCACAGAAACCACAGGCGTCCTTGTCACCCACGTCTTCGGTGCATGCTACAGCCTGCTACCTACGACGGTGAGTGCCATGGGACTGGCACTCGTCTAGGCAGGGGGTAATGTTAACCCCAACACAAAGAAAGAAAAAGGAAGTGGAAAAGACGCAGGGCAAAGGCGGAAAAAAGGTAGCCCGACTGAAGAAAGAAAAGGAGAAAAGGCCAAAAGCGCGAGGGCAACCTTAAAAGTCCAAGGCAAAGGCAAAAGGGGAAATGCGCATTTTAAAATAAAAAGGCGCACCCTGAAATCTTGTAAAAGAGCGCCGGGCTCTCACCCGTGCAATTTGTAAATGTAGACGGGCGGTGGACAGGAAGCTAGGAAGATAGAAGGACAATGGGAAAAAGGGCCTAGGCTATGGCCGGCCATGTAAAAAGGGAAAAGGGAATGACCGCCCAAAAGGGATTTAGGGTTTTGTATATAAAGTTGAAAAGTGAATGAGAAGCTCATTCTTGTGTGTGGCCAAAAGTAGCTCTCCTCTTCTTCTTCTTCTTCTTCTTCTTCTTGCTTGCTTGAGCTTGTGCTTGAGAGAGGGAGTGTGAAAGTGTGAGGGAGTGAGTGTGTGAGGGTGAGGGACCAAGGAGGAGAAGCTCTCCGTCTTCTCCTCTCTTCTTCTCTTCTCTTCTCTTCTCTTCTCTTCTCTTCTCTTCTCTTCTCTTCTCTTCTCTTCTCTTCTCTTCTCTTCTCTTGCTCGCGGCGATGGAGCTTGGGGCGTGGAGCTTGAGGATGGAGCTTGCTTGAAGCTTGCACTTGGATCGTGGAGCCACCGGAGTGCACGGGAGAGGAGGTAACTCGAACGGCATGGAGGTAAGCTCACTACACTCGTAGATATGGATGGCGCGTCGGCTATGTGAGAGGTAGCCATTAGTGCTCGGCTTGGAACGCTTGAAAAAATAAGCGGTCCGAGGGTCTTGGCGGTTGAGTGAAAGCTCCCACATTACTCAAAGGATCATTTCAAACCTCGAGGTACCTTAGAACCCCCTTTCTATTGGCCTTCACAAGACACCCTCTTCCCCCCTTTTTTCATTTCACCCAAGGGGCCTGTGAAAAGCTCATTTAACCCGGGAGTTAAGGTTTTTTTTCCCCTTTGGGTTCCCCACAAGCATCCACTAGTCCGAGTTCGAAAACCCTTCCCGTGGGCCTTTGTTATTGCCCCTCTAATGGGTTTAAAAGCCCATTTATTCCAACACGAAAAGGCCGCATTTGCGATGGCTCCTAGGAAAACACAAGGCGCAACCGCAGGAGGATTGTCTCCTAACATCCATGTGGACCTTTCACCACAAGTCCAGGTTTTTCTTCCTAATTTTGATTTACGTCGTAATAAACCAATTATGCATGGATCATTCGAGGAATAAGGATGCATGTTTTTTTTCGATTGAAAATACTTTGGCTAATAGATCAACAATTGAGGGATTCAGTCATTAGTATTATTTTTCCAATAAAACGAATAAAATAAAGTAAGCATAAGATTTCTATGCATGTCTAGCAAGTGGGTTTTATGCATTAATTAGATTAATTAATGCCCATCTTTACAAAATGGAATTATGATAGTACACTTCAGCATGGAAGGAATAAAACACATATCACATTATTGAACATATTTTCTTCGAAATGATTCGTTATAGAAAGTTGCTAGCAACCGTAGGAAATTGCTAGGGCTACATGAAGAAGATTTAACTCTAGGCAAGTGGCCTAAAAATTTAAATCAACGAAAGGGTGTGTAAGTTCAGCATACGACAAATCCATTCCAAAAAGAAAGTAGAAAAAGACTGTATGTTTAAACATAAAATCCTAAAGCTTAGTAGCATGAATCCTATTTGCATGTTATAGGATGATCAATTGGAATTATGTTATAACTTAACCTATGCTTTGATCTGAACCCGAAAAGTTAGAACTTGTAAATCAACTTATATGTAGGCATTGAATCATGTGGTTACGGAAATGGTAGTGTAATTATCTTCAAGAATAGACAAGTTAAATTGGTTTAAACCTAAACACCTAAAACCGCGAGGTACTCGTTTAGGAAGGGTTAATTCAATACAACATATCCCAAAGAGCTAACTAGGATTTAACATGTTGAGGACGTGACCCAATTGCTCTTATTGCCAAAACTGAAACACCTATACCCTAAAGACTTGCCCACATTCACGGAATGTAGGGACATTAGGATATACTTGCGAGAATTGAGCTAGGGTTTTTACCCTAGGATTCGCTCGCTAAAAGGTTGAAACTCGGTTTGAACTTGGAACCCTAGGATCGACAATGATGGCCTAATGCAATCAGGAACGGATTGTTATATCTAATCATGATTTCATGAATATAAGACTCCATTCGATGGATAAATAGTCCCATAATTTGATGCGACACTTGGCAACAAGTTGCAGAGTCGCATGATCTTGTGATTTGATCACAAGGGAATTGCCAATTCCTCAGAATGAGATTGGCAGTTTCTTACACAAGTTATCTTGCAAGAGGATGAGTAATCATCCTGATATAATACCTTTCTTGGGTAAAATGACCGAGATTCGGGGATTAGATATTTGCTTGGAAGGAAAAGACCAGTCAGTAAACTGGAATACCATATTTGCTGCTAATAGAACTTAAGGTATTGATTAAATCGGGTTAATAGGGTA
Organism: Lygodium microphyllum; assembly: GCF_053477565.2. NCBI lineage: Eukaryota > Viridiplantae > Streptophyta > Polypodiopsida > Schizaeales > Lygodiaceae > Lygodium > Lygodium microphyllum. The sequence goes on along the minus strand of NC_141146.1, from coordinate 13,128,084 downwards.
CGGCCCTAACCCAGGATATAGGGTTAACAAATAAACCCTTGGGGATCTTGCCAAGTCGCGATTGATCCCAGATGGAGTGCTGGATGCATTCGGAAAGAAAGATTCACTCCTTAGCAGTTCGCCAAAAATTAACGATCAATGGAAATGGTTGTGCTTGTAACGGTTTTAAGAGTATTGTTTTGCTTTGTTTACTCAAAGAATTAAAGGATAAATGGATATCTAATGCTTCAGGTGGAAGGCCTGAAGTGAGAGGCAGCTTCAGCTACCCCCGACTGCCTACCTGACCCTAACCAAGGGGGTTGTTAACCGTGCCGGGAAGGTGGACCGAACCCGCCACGAGAGGTCTCTCCGTTGAGTGCTACTTGGAGCAGGAGGATGCTTGGGTGCCAGAGGGGGCTCTGGCCGTAAATCCCTCGCCTTTCGGGCCCTGCACAAGAGGCCAACGTGACTCGGGATTGGATCTCGAGGCCCGCATACTAGTCTACAGGCAGAATCTTGGATTAGTAATCCTTGTGGATTGCTGGATAGCCTTTGGGCAGATTATGAATAAGCCTACGGGCTGGACTTTGTGTATTTCAAAGATAAATATGATAACCTGTTGAAAAGGAACTTGTTTGACATTGCTTTTCTATGTCAAGTGCTATGATTACGTGAAGGAATCGATGCCTAACGGACTAATTAAGGAAGCTATTTGATGCATGTCCAACTAAATGTGGTAGGTAATTAGATAACTAAAACAACCTGAGGAAAGTGTGGTGGATGGGACCATAGGTCCGTCCTATGGATGGGTGGTCCCAATTGGCCGGGAACTTTTCTCAAATGATGGACAGCGAGAAGATTGTTCAAAGGATACAAATAGAAAAAGGGCACTGACCTAGAGTCTAAGTTATAAATTATCCCAATTTACGCTGTTTTAGGGGAACGGAATGGGACTATGCCTTATGGCAAAGAGGTTGAGCTTCGCATCCCTCTCGTTTCCCATTCTCCTTGAACCAAGTGCAGCGTGAATCCGCTTTGGACCTGGCGTTTTTGCGTAAAGTAGGTCGCTCGGGTTCGACGCTAGTTGCCGTTAGGAAATGACCAATAGGGAAAAACCCTAGTTCAGGTCAGTCCTAAGTGAGAATGGCCGGAATACTTCCGCTACGTGGCAGACGCGGAAAGTCCTAGATCGTAAACCCCGTAACATTCCATGGGAGTGCCAGGCGGATCTTTCCAGACATCCTTTCCGATGGACTGCTAAGATATGTCCTGAAGACAACAGGTGGACATGTTACAGTTAGTATCACAGTGAACCAACAACGGATTTGTTTTTATGAAATCTTAATAAGATGAAGTGAAGCAAATGTTGTTGTTCCAAATATTTCCTTACTTTCAATGATGTCTTGTAGAATTATGAAGCATGGAACAGGTTCTTAGTGTTCCGTGTCATGTTTATGACTGCGATGCATTCCCCAGATTATCAACAAAGGGTTGGGATGATGAACATCCTAGAGCGTATTTATAATCCATCGCCTTTGTACATGGAACAAAGATGGACGGGTGCCTCAGGAATTTACTATATAGCTACCCACCGGTTTGCATACCTTCAAACCAACCTAAAGAGGATCAAGTGGTTGGAAGACCTGAAAGTCGTGAAGCTGTTCATTTTTGTGGAGGCTCACGTGAGCTCAACTTTACATATTCGAGGTCGGAGGGTTGAGCTGAACTCATATGTATATGAGGAAGTGACTCGTGCAATCCCTGCTGACAGGATCAAGGTGTTGGGGCGCCATGAGAAGAATGGGTTCCAAAGGAAAGGATACCCTGATCTTCCAATGACTTACCGATTCCTGAAGATCCATGACCCGAAACCATACTATTATCCAGTTCCTGTAGATAAATGTAATACAACATTATTCTCCCCAAACTAAATGTAAACAGTTGGCTTATCATCGCAAGAAATATTGTATTCCAAAAGGGCTATGCCCATATAAATACAATAGAACTTCTTTTTATCAATGTCTGTTTTGTTCATGAGAATTGAGAAGAAGTTAAATGGTTAGATTTCTTGGTTGATAGCTGAAATGGAGATGAAATATAGATCGTAACGATTAACAAGTAATAACGTTAAGAAACCTTTATCCAGGTACAACCCCAAGTACAGAATCCCAGTTCGCCTCCTACATCAAGTACTGCTGTAATCCAGGAGAAGAAGTTTCTTCTCAAGCAGATTAAGCCGCCCGAATTTGACGGGAGAGGCAGGTCCGTCCAAGCAGATGCTGAAATTTGGATTGAATCCATGGAGGATTACTTTGAAGCAGCCGGTATTGCACCTGCCAACTAGGCTATGCTCGCTAAACTGAAGCTCACTGGCGAAGCCAAGCTTTGGTGGAAGCAATGGTGCAAAGATCAAGGGATCGTGGAAGAATCCGTTACCTGGGAGAAGCTAAAGAAAGCCGTGCAAGGAAGATACTTACCACCTGCGTATCACACGTAGAAAATGAATGAGTTCTACGAGCTAAAACAGTTGGGACTCACTCTTGACGCATACTATTCTAAATGCACATCACTTCTTAAGTATGTGCCACAGATGGACATAACACAGCATGTGTCAAAATTTTGTGCTAGTTTAAACCCACCAGTGAATACCCGTCTTGAATCTATGCGCCCATCAGATCTACAGGATGCACTCATTCAAGCTGCGCCTATAATTCAGGAGGTGCAGGTTAGGCCAAGAGGTAATAAAACTTGGTCTTATAATGACCCAAATAGAGGAACATTTAGGCCTCAAATGAAGAGAGTTCAAGGTCAAAATCAGGGACAAAGAAAGAAAGCAAGAACTAACAATGTCAACAACTTTGTTCCTACTCAAAGCAATGGCCGAAACCTCCGTTGTTTCCACTTCAACGAGCTCGGTCATTTCAAGAGGCAATGTCCCAAGCTTGAAGGAGGACATTGCCAAGCACCTTTCCAAGGAATGGGCCATGGATAGGGAACCGCTACCCGAGGCAGAGGAAGAACCGCCTGCGTTGCCAATAGGAAAATGTGCGAAGAAGAAGAAGATCCGAAAATGGAAGCAAAGTTTGAAAGGGCCACAGTCCATGCCACTCTTCACAAGAAAGGGCCGAATCGCCAGTTCTCGGTGATTCAGACACCGTCAGACTATCAAGGTAAAGGTTTCAAGACCTTGATTGATTGTGGCAGTATACATTCCTTTATCTCACCATCTTGTGCAAAAAGATTAGGAATACCCATAGTAAAAGCACTTATCTTGCTTGTGGAATTGGCAAATGGTCGTGAGGTTACTTGTACCAGGCAAATTGCTAAGGTGGAATTCTTTCTGGGAGGAAAGATGACTTCGGTCAAATTTAGAGTCATGAATTTAGGCATCCATGAGTATCTACTCGGAATGGATTGGCTTAAGCCTAATGACGCCCACATTCATTGTGGAAAGGGCCAAATTTCCTTTCAAAACTCTGAAGGGGAATTGGTCACAGCTCAAGGTGAGGCTGGAAATCCAAAAATCCAATTGGCCAAAGCATCTCGGATCATAAAGGGAGTCAAAAAAGGACTATCTGTCTACTTGATTAAGCTCAACAAGTTAGATCAGAAGCAAGAGTCTAGTGAAGGACCTTCTTGGCTAAAGGAATACGCGGACGTATTTCTTGAAGAGTTAACAGAACTCCCGCCTCAATGAGAAGTGGATCATGAGATCAAACTAGTACCAGGAGCTGCGCCAATTGCAAAGAGACCTTATAGAATGTCCATCTCGGAAGCAATTGAGCTGAAGGAACAACTCAAGAAATTGCTAGTTCAGAGCTACATCCGTCCTAGCAGTTCACCATGGGGAGCTCTAGTACTGTTCTAGAAAAAGAAAGATGGAACACTTCGACGATGTATTGATTACAGAGGGTTGAATCAATCAACTATCAAGAACAAGTACTCTATTCCTAGAATAGATAAGCTTCTTGATCATCTTCAGGGTGCGAAGATCTTCTCCAAGATTGATCTCAGGTCTGGTTACTATCAAATAAGGATCAAGGAAGAAGATATCCCAAAGACGGCCTTCAACACAAGATATGGACACTTTGAGTTCCTAGTTATGTCATTCGGGCTTACGAATGCGCCTGTCACCTTCAATAGGTTAATGCAGGATATCTTTAGGCCATATCTTGATAACTTCGTACTCACTTTCTTTGACGGCACTTTATTCTATTCCAAACAGGAGGAAGATCATGAGTCCCAACTTCGGATTGTCCTTGAGACAATGAGGGCACATAAGCTGTATGCTAAGATGAAGAAGTGTGCATTCTTCAAACATCAGATTGAATATCTAGGATTCATCGTATCAGCGGAAGGAATCTCAGTGGACCCAGCCAAGGCCAGAGATGTGCTAGAATGGCCAATACCAACAACTGTCAAAGAAATACGCAGTTTTCTTGGATTGAAAGGATGGTATAGGGTCTTCATCAAAAATTATGCTTGGATAGCAGCACCTCTGACAGACTTACTGAAGAAGCAAACATCCATTGCATGGTCAACTCCCGAACAAACCAGCTTTGATAGATTGAAGCAAAGTTTGGTATCAGCACCTATCCTAAAACTTCCACACCTCAATAAGGAGTTCGAGGTAGTAACAGATGCTAGCATGCTTGCCTTAGGATATGTGCTCATGCAAGAAGATCATCCTGTAGCATACTCCTCAAGGAAACTGAAGAGTCATGAGAAGAATTATGCTACCCATGATTTGGAATTGTTAGCTGTCATACATGCTCTAAAGCTTTGGAGACACTACCTATTGGGTAACAAGTTTACTCTAGTGACTGGTCATAAGAGTCTCAAGTGGATCTTTACCCAGAACGAGCTCAACATGAGGCAATGTCGGTGGATTGAAGTGCTGGAGGAGTATGACTTTGAAATCAAGTACCGACCAGGAAAAGAGAATGTAGTTGCCGATGCACTCAGTCGCAAGGCATTCCTTAATTCTCTAATCTTGCAAAATCCATCAACAGCTAGATCTCTAGCCACAAAGGTATCCATGCCAAACAACCCAATACTTGAGTTACCTAGAGAGGAAGCATGCCATGATCCAGCCTATCAAAAGATGATAAGGGAGATCTCTATCAAGGATTAGGACCAAAAGCTACAGGCTAAGTATCATGAATTCTCTATCAATAGTGAACTCGTCTACTATAGAATGAGAGTATGTATACCGGCAAGCCAATCACTTAAGCAGAAGATATTGTGGGAAGCTCATGATTCCCCTTTCTCAGGACATCCTGGCTATGCCAAGACTCTCAATGCAGTTAGGAAGAGCTACTATTGGGAGAGGCTTAAAGGTGATGTTCTTAAATATATCACTGAATGTTTGGCTTGTCAACGTATCAAAGCCGAACATGTCAAGATGCCAGGGAAGTTACAACCACTTGACATTCCCCAAATGAAATGGGAATTCATCAATATGGACTTTCTTGTTGGCCTACCCCAAGTTCAGGGAGGATACAACTCCATCATGGTTGTGGTTGACATGCTGACTAAGGTGTTGAGATATCGAGCTCCACTCGTGATACGCCAGGGTGACCGTTGTGTATTTATGTCACCGACTTGTCAGTTGCAGACGCGGTTGGTACACGCCCATGAATAATAGCTATATGATAGCTATCCTTATCTACTCTAGTTCGTGGCTCAGTTAGTATGCCATCTTAGTTAGTTGAGTTTGGTTTGAGACCCATATATAGGGTTCTTCTATTTCTTTGTATGAGAGTTTTTTTTGGCTTACACAACTAAGAAGAGGAAAACTGTTTTCAGCCTCCCCCCTTGTGTGTATTCCCCCATTGTGCAAGCAAGAAAGCTACAAGTGAGACTCCTTCCTTCTCTCCCACAATCTTGACATGGTATCAGAGCCTTGTTCGTGGTAAGGAGCTCAAGAAAGCAAGCCAAGCTCGCGGTGTTCTGGTAAGAGGAGCAGTGTTGCTTTCATTTTCTGTTTTGGGAGCAGATCTCTGCAGGTAGCACAGCCGGAAAGTGCAGGAGTGCATTGTCTCAGGTTGAGACGCCCTTCGCGGTGAAGCAAGAGGGCAGTATATGTTGCGGGAAAGGGCTTTAGCCCGTGACGACCTTGTTTTTTTTATTTGAGGCCATTTCGGGGCCTGTTTTGGAGGCGGAAGTTTTCTACACGCACTCAGGAAAAGGCCCTGTTTTATGCTGTGCGACCACTGTTCTACAGGTCGGTGAAAAGTTATTGTAGAAATTGCATCGTATGCTTGTGCGCAGAGACATTGGGAGTTTCAGAATCATCCTTGGTTCCTGTTTATGCAAAATCGTCACTAGGAAGTGACTGTGTGGTCAAATACCACTTTCGCCAGTTTTGCAGATTTGCCCTTGTGAGGGTGAAGCTGAGTTTTTGCAGTGACAGAATTTTTCGCAGTGTTCTGTAATGGCGTCTGATTCTCTTTCACAGATTGTAACTGAAAAGCTTGACAAGAACAACTTCCAGGCATGGAAGTTTAGAATGACGAATTTCCTTATGGGAAAAGGATACTGGGAATTTGTTGCAGGAAATGAAGAAGAACCAGTTCTTCCTGATGTTCCCAATCAACAGCAAATGCAGGCATTCAAGGCATGGCATGAGAGAGCCAGGAAAGTTATGTACTGGCTGTCTATCAGCATTTCAGACTCTATGATTGTGCATATTCAGGATGCAAGTACGCCAAAGGAGGCATGGGATACTCTGTCAAAGATGTATAGTACAAATACGCAAGCCAGGAAAATGCAGCTCAAGCAAGAGTTGCACAAGAGAAAATATGAGCATCAACGACTACCACATGAAGTTGAAGAAGATTGCAGATGCACTTGCTTCCATTGGGTCACCAGTGGAAGATGATGATTTAGTTTCTGTGACCTTGAATGGTCTAGGAAAGGATTATGCACAGTTTCGGACATCCATTTCAGTTCGTGAAAGATTTCCTGACTTTGAGGAGTTGATTGCTCTTCTAATTTCTGAGGAGCAGAGAAATGGTGGTGCATCTTCTTCAGGAGGAACTTCAAAAGAAGCTGTCTTCTACTCAAATGCTGGAAGAGGTAGAGGCAGAGGTAGAGGAGGCCGATTTGGAGGCCGTGGTAGAAATCAGAATATGCAGCAAACTCAAGAAAACCAGTCCTATGGAGGAGGACGTGGTAACTCTAGAGGCAGGGGGAGCCAAAGAGGTCGTGGTGGATGGCAAAGAGGCCAAAATGCAAACAGTAATGTTGAATGCTACTATTGTGGAAAAATGGGTCATATGGCTAAAGACTGCTATAAAAAGCAGAATGACATCATGAATGGAAAACTGCAACAAGGAAATTATGCATCCTCTAGTAGACAGGGTGATGACAGAAATGAGCATCTGTTTATGGTGCAGCACATGAACAATTCTGTGACAAGTGCAGAAGAAAGCAACGATGTATGGTATGTTGACTCAGGTGCATCAAACCATATGACAGGTCATGCAGAATGGATGGAGGATGCAAGGAAAATGGAAAAACCAGGATTTGTGGAGACTGGTGATGATACTGCACATCCTATTGTGTAGATTGGAAAAATTCCCTTGTCTATGCAGGATGGGAAAAAGAAATACCTGTCCGATGTATTTCATGTCCCGAATATCACCAAGAATCTGGTTTCTGTCGGTCAAATGGTTGAGCAGGGCTTGCAGGTCAGATTTAATCCTCATGGATGCTTTGTTGAGGATATGAAAAATAAAGGTCGCTTGATAGCAAAAGGAAAGAAGAAGGGTAGAATGTTTACATTGGATGCAGACATGTCTGAATTGAGTGCAGCAATGTTTGCACATGGGACCGGTGTAGTTGCAGATATTGATATCTGGCATAAACGCATTGGTCATGTTAATGTACAGCGACTTAAATCAATGCAGGCCCAAAATATTGTTGCAGGATTGCCTAAATTCAAGGTTGCAGAAATGCATAAGGTATGTGAAGCCTGTCAGTTTGGAAAACAGGCAAGGAAACCATTTCCTAGACATGTTCAAGAGAGTGAGAAGCCATTGGAATTAATCCACTCTGATGTGTGGACTACTAAAGCTGCATCTCTTGGAGGCTATCATTATTTTGTCACTTTTATTGATGACTATAGCAGAAAAGTTTGGGTGTATTTTATGAAAAAGAAAAGTGAAGTTTTTGGGCATTTCAAAACTCTTAAAGCTATGGTTGAAAAAGAAACAGGCCTGCAGATAAAATGCCTAAGGTCAGATGGAGGGGGAGAGTACCTCTCAAATGAGTTTGCAAGGTTCCTGCAGGAGCATGGCATAAAGCAGCAATATTCATGCAGTCATACCCCACAACAAAATGGAATTGCAGAAAGGAAAAACAGGCATATTGGAGAGGTATCTCGTGCCATGCTCAATGAAAAAGACTTGCCAGATTTTTATTGGGCTGAAGCAGTTGCTACAGCAGTCTACATAATGAACAGGACTCCCACTGCAGCAATACATGGAATGACTCCAGAGGAGAGGTATACTGGTAGGAAACCAGATATTTCTCATTTGAAAATTTTTGGTTGCATTGCCTATGTACATGTGCCAGATGAGTTGAGATCCAAGTTGGATCCAAAAGCTGAGAAGTGCATCTTTATTGGTTACTCTCTGCAGCAAAAAGGGTATAGATGCTATAACCCTTCTACTCGTAAGTTTACAGTGAGCAGAGATGTTGTTTTTGATGAGATGAGTAGCTGGTATAAACCAGTAAATGTGATTGATGATGTAGATGCACAAAATGGTAATGCTGCACAGAATTCACAGCAGCAGTCACAAAATATTGGATAGGCTGAAATATGATGGATTTACAGCCATTCACTATGCATATATGGTCAAGGTGATATAGGAACCAGAACCCACTTCTTTTGAGCAAGCCATGGGAAAAGAAAAATGGGAGAAAGCCATGGATGAAGAAATGGATGCCTTGGAAGTAAATGCTACATGGGAATTGGTACCTTTGCCTAAAGGTAAGAATACAATTGGCTGTAAGTGGGTTTATAAGGTGAAGCACAATGCAGATGGTTCTGTGAACAGATACAAGGCAAGATTAGTAGTCAAGGGGTATGCACAAACATATGGCATTGACTATGAAGAAACATTCAGTCCGGTTGCAAGGATGGCAACCGTAAGAGCAGTCATTGCTATGGCTGCATCAAAGGGATGGTCTTTACATCAGATGGATGTAAAGAATGCCTTCTTGCATGGTGATTTGCAAGAAGAGGTCTATATGGAGCAGCCACCAGGTTATGTGCATGCTGCTCATCCTGAGTTTGTTTGCAGGTTGAAGAAAGCATTGTATGGCTTGAAGCAAGCACCTAGAGCATGGTCTGACAAGATAGGACAGTATCTTGTCACTATTGGCTTTCAGATTTCCAAGGCAGATTTCTCACTTTATGTGAGAAAAACAGAGAAATGTATTATGCTACTTGTCATTTATGTTGATGATTTGATTATGACAGGTGACAGTGATGAAGATATCCTTCATGTGAAAATGCTATTGAAGCAGAAGTTTAAGATGAAGGATTTGGGAGAGCTGCGTTATTTCTTGGGCATTGAGGTGATTAGATCACCAAGTGGGATACAGCTCTTGCAGAGGCAGTATGGATTGGACATGCTGTCCAAATATGGGATGACAGGCTGTAAGCCTATTTCAGTTCCTTTGGAGCAGAATGTGAAGCTGAGCGCAGATGCAGGTGAGCTTCTGGAAGACCCTACTATGTACAGACGCATAGTAGGAAGCTTGATTTATATGACTATTACCAGGCCAGATTTGAGCTATGCTGTTGGATTGGTAAGTCAGTTTATGCAGGCTCCAAGGAAATCGCATTTGGATGCGGCTAGACGCATACTCAGGTATGTGAAGTCCACATTGCAGTATGGACTATTTTATGAGACTGGGATTCAGATACAGCTGCATGGATACACTGATGCTGATTGGGCTGGTAGTATTTCTGATAGACGATCTACCAGTGGATATGTGTTCTCTTTTGGGAGTGCTGCAATCACTTGGAGCAGCAAGAAACAGCCTACAGTTGCCTTGTCGAGCACAGAGGCTGAGTACAGGGGTGCAGCAATGGCTGCATGTGAGGTAGCTTGGTTGCATAAGCTACTTTATGATATGCATCAGCCTACAGATGGGCCAGTTGTCATTTATTGTGACAATGTGAGTAGTATACACTTGGCAAATAACCCAGTCTATCATGCTAGAACAAAGCACATTGAGGTGCATTATCACTATGTGCAGGAGAGGGTTTTACTAGGTCTTATTGATCTAGTTTATGTCAGCACAGAGGATCAGGTAGCTGACATATTTACGAAGGCATTGGGCGCAGAGAAGCTGCGCAAGTTCAGAGACCTGCTTGGTGTGCAGGAATTGGGATTGAGCTCGAGGGGGAGTGTTGAGATATCGAGCTCCACTCGTGATACGCCAGGGTGACCGTTGTGTATTTATGTCACCGACTTGTCAGTTGCAGACGCAGTTGGTACACCGCCCATGAATAATAGCTACATGATAGCTATCCTTATCTACTCTAGTTCGTGGCTCAGTTAGTATGCCATCTTAGTTAGTTGAGTTTGGTTTGAGACCCATATATAGGGTTCTTCTATTTCTTTGTATGAGAGTTTTTTTTGGCTTACACAACTAAGAAGAGGAAAACTGTTTTCAACCTCCACCCTTGTGTGTATTCCCCCATTGTGCAAGCAAGAAAGCTACAAGTGAGACTCCTTCCTTCTCTCCCACAATTTTGACATAAGGTTGCACACCTTGTTCCAGTAAAGACAAACTATAAAGCCTCAGACATTGCAAGGTTGTTTATCAAGGAGATATTCAAGCTACATGGGCTACCCAGAAGAATCGTTAGTGATCATGATTCTCTCTTCACATCACACTTCTGGAAGCCATCTTTGAAGCCATTGGGACTCAACTCTACTTTAGCACAGCTTACCATCCCCAAACGGATGGCCAAACAGAGCGAGTCAATCAAGTCATCGAGGATATTCTTAGGGCATACTGTTGTCGTGAACCAAAAAGGTGGATTCAATACTTGCCTTCGGTTAAATTTGCCTACAATGCTTCTTACTAACAAAGCATTCAGATGACCCCACTTCTCAGATCCAACCTTGAGGGTTGAAGCTTCAAGGCAGATGTTGGAAGAGATGGATGACCAAATAAAGTCAATAAGACAGGACATCCAAGCTGCCAAGGATAGACAGAAGGCATACGTGGATTTCAAGCGTCAAGTTAGAATCTTCGAAGAAGGCGACATGGTCTTCATTCACATACGCCCAAAAAAGAGCTAAGTCCAAGGTATTGTGGACCGTACAAGATCCTCTAGTGCCTAGGACCTAATGCTTATAGACTGCAACTTCCTGAGATCCTAAAAGTTCATAATGTATTCCATATCAGCCTATTGAAGAAGTACGTACCTAATCCTAACCATGTACTTGATGACCAACAAGTTATATTGCCATATCAGCCTATTGAAGAAGTATGTACCTAATCCTAACCATGTACTTGATGACCAACAAGTTGTAATGCCTAGTCAATGTCAAGATTGTGGGAGAGAAGGAAGGAGTCTCGCTTGAAGCTTTCTTGCTTGCACAATGGGGGAAGACACACAAGGGTGGAGGCTGAAAACAGTTTTCCTCTTCTTAGTTGTGTAAGCCCAAAGAACTCAAGTACAAAGAAATAGAAGAACCCTAGATATGGGTCTCAAACCAAACTCAACTAACTAAGGTGGCATACTAACTGAGCCACGAACTAGAGTAGATAAGGATAGCTATCATGTAGCTATTATTCAGGGGCGGTGTACCAACCGCATCTGCAACTGATAAGTCGGTGACATAAATACACAACGGTCACCCTGGCGTATCACGAGTGGAGCTCGATATCTCAACACTCCCCCTCGAGCTCAATCCCAATTCCTGCACACCAAGCAGGTCTCTGAACTTGCGCAGCTTCTCTGCGCCCAATGCCTTCGTAAATATGTCAGCTACCTGATCCTCTGTGCTGACATAAACTAGATCAATAAGACCTAGTAAAACCCTCTCCCGCACATAGTGATAATGCACCTCAATATGCTTTGTTCTAGCATGATAGACTGGGTTATTTGCCAAGTGTATACTACTCATGTTGTCACAATAAATGACAACTGGCCCATCTGTAGGCTGATGCATATCATAAAGTAGCTTATGCAACCAAGCTACCTCACATGCAGCCATTGCTGCACCCCTGTACTCAGCCTCTGTGCTCGACAAGGCAACTGTAGGCTGTTTCTTGCTGCTCCAAGTGACTGCAGCACTCCCAAAAGAGAACACATATCCACTGGTAGATCGTCTATCAGAAATGCTACCAGCCCAATCAGCATCAGTGTATCCATGCAGCTGTATCTGAACCCCAGTCTCATAAAATAGTCCATACTGCAATGTGGACTTCACATACCTGAGTATGCGTCTAGCCGCATCCAAATGCGATTTCCTTGGAGCTTGCATAAACTGACTTACCAATCCAACAGCATAGCTCAAATCTGGCCTGGTAATAGTCATATAAATCAAGCTTCCTACTATGCGTCTGTACATAGTAGGGTCTTCCAGAAGCTCACCTGCATCTGCGCTCAGCTTCACATTCTGCTCCAAAGGAACTGAAATAGGCTTACAGCCTGTCATCCCATATTTGGACAGCATGTCCAATCCATACTGCCTCTGCAAGAGCTGTATCCCACTTGGTGATCTAATCACCTCAATGCCCAAGAAATAACGCAGCTCTCCCAAATCCTTCATCTCAAACTTCTGCTTCAATAGCATTTTCACATGAAGGATATCTTCATCACTGTCACCTGTCATAATCAAATCATCAACATAAATGACAAGTAGCATAATACCTTTCTCTGTTTTTCTCACATAAAGTGAGAAATCTGCCTTGGAAATCTGAAAGCCAATAGTGACAAGATACTGTCCTAACTTGTCAGACCATGCTCTAGGTGCTTGCTTCAAGCCATACAAGGCTTTCTTCAACCTGCAAACAAACTCGGGATGAACAGCATGCACATAACCTGGTGGCTGCTCCATATAGACCTCTTCTTGCAAATCACCATGCAAGAAGGCATTCTTTACATCCATCTGATGTAAAGACCATCCCTTTGATGCAGCCATAGCAATGACTGCTCTTACGGTTGCCATCCTTGCAACCGGACTGAATGTTTCTTCATAGTCAATGCCATATGTTTGTGCATACCCCTTGACTACTAATCTTGCCTTGTATCTGTTCACAGAACCATCAGCATTGTGCTTCACCTTATAAACCCACTTACAGCCAATTGCATTCTTACCTTTAGGCAAAGGTACCAATTCCCATGTAGCGTTTGCTTCCAAGGCATCCATTTCTTCATCCATGGCTTTCTCCCATTTTTCTTTTCCCATGGCTTGCTCAAAAGAAGTGGGTTCTGGTCCCTGTATCACCTTGACCATATATGCATAGTGAATGGCTGTAAATCCATCATATTTCAGCCTATCCACAGGATACCTAACTCTGGTAGACCTGCGCAAAGTGGGTTCACTCCCAGGTGCTCTCAAAACATCCCTGGTCTTTCTTACTCCAGGTGTAACAATAGAAGGAATACCCAACTCATCATCAATGCTCTGTTCTGAGCCACTGGATTCACCATCCACATAAGAGTGACCTGCATTCACATCAAACATGGGCTGATCAACTTCTCTTTTCCTTTTCGTGATACCTGCATACCACTATCTGCATTACTTTGAGAAGATTCTCCTGATCTCAATCTGCCTGTCCATGGCGAAGAATGTGAACCACTGCTAGAGGACGCTCCAGGTCCACTAATATTTTGTGACTGCTGCTGTGAGTTTTGTGCAGCATTACCATTCTGTGCATCTACATCATCAATCACATTTACTGGTTTATACCAGCTGCTCATCTCATCAAAAACAACATCTCTGCTCACTGTAAACTTACGAGTAGAAGGGTTATAGCATCTATACCCTTTTTGTTGCAGAGAGTAACCAATAAAGATGCACTTCTCAGCTTTTGGATCCAACTTGGATCTCAATTCATCTGGCACATGTACATAGGCAATGCAACCAAAAATTTTCAAATGAGAAATATCTGGTTTCCTACCAGTATACCTCTCCTCTGGAGTCATTCCATGTATTGCTGCAGTGGGAGTCCTGTTCATTATGTAGACAGATGTAGCAACTGCTTCAGCCCAATAAAAATCTGGCAAGTCTTTTTCATTGAGCATGGCTCGAGATACCTCTCCAATATGCCTGTTTTTCCTTTCTGCAATTCCATTTTGTTGTGGGGTATAACTGCATGAATATTGCTGCTTTATGCCATGCTCCTGCAAGAACCTTGCAAACTCATTTGAGAGGTACTCTCCCCCTCCATCTGACCTTAGGCATTTTATTTGCAGACCTGTTTCTTTTTCAACCATAGCTTTAAGAGTTTTGAAATGCCCAAACACTTCACTTTTCTTCTTCATAAAATACACCCAAACTTTTCTGCTATAGTCATCAATAAAAGTGACAAAATAATGACAGCCTCCAAGAGACGCAGCTTTAGTAGTCCACACATCAGAGTGGATTAATTCCAATGGCTTCTTACTCTCTTGAACATGTCTAGGAAATGGTTTCCTTGCCTGTTTTCCAAACTGACAGGCTTCACATACCTTATGCATTTCTGCAACCTTGAATTTAGGCAATCCTGCAACAATATTTTGGGCCTGCATTGATTTAAGTCGCTGTACATTAACATGACCAATGCGTTTATGCCAGATATCAATATCTGCAACTACACCGGTCCCATGTGCAAACATTGCTGCACTCAATTCAGACATGTCTGCATCCAATGTAAACATTCTACCCTTCTTCTTTCCTTTTGCTATCAAGCGACCTTTATTTTTCATATCCTCAACAAAGCATCCATGAGGATTAAATCTGACCTGCAAGCCCTGCTCAACCATTTGACCGACAGAAACCAGATTCTTGGTGATATTCGGGACATGAAATACATCGGACAGGTATTTCTTTTTCCCATCCTGCATAGACAAGGGAATTTTTCCAATCTACACAATAGGATGTGCAGTATCATCACCAGTCTCCACAAATCCTGGTTTTTCCATTTTCCTTGCATCCTCCATCCATTCTGCATGACCTGTCATATGGTTTGATGCACCTGAGTCAACATACCATACATCGTTGCTTTCTTCTGCACTTGTCACAGAATTGTTCATGTGCTGCACCATAAACAGATGCTCATTTCTGTCATCACCCTGTCTACTAGAGGATGCATAATTTCCTTGTTGCAGTTTTCCATTCATGATGTCATTCTGCTTTTTATAGCAGTCTTTAGCCATATGACCCATTTTTCCACAATAGTAGCATTCAACATTACTGTTTGCATTTTGGCCTCTTTGCCATCCACCACGACCTCTTTGGCTCCCCCTGCCTCTAGAGTTACCACGTCCTCCTCCATAGGACTGGTTTTCTTGAGTTTGCTGCATATTCTGATTTCTACCACGGCCTCCAAATCGGCCTCCTCTACCTCTGCCTCTACCTCTTCCAGCATTTGAGTAGAAGACAGCTTCTTTTGAAGTTCCTCCTGAAGAAGATGCACCACCATTTCTCTGCTCCTCAGAAATTAGAAGAGCAATCAACTCCTCAAAGTCAGGAAATCTTTCACGAACTGAAATGGATGTCCGAAACTGTGCATAATCCTTTCCTAGACCATTCAAGGTCACAGAAACTAAATCATCATCTTCCACTGGTGACCCAATGGAAGCAAGTGCATCTGCAATCTTCTTCAACTTCATGTGGTAGTCGTTGATGCTCATATTTTCTCTTTGCACATTGTGCAACTCTTGCTTGAGCTGCATTTTCCTGGCTTGCGTATTTGTGCTATACATTTTTGACAAAGTATCCCATGCCTCCTTTGGCGTACTTGCATCCTGAATATGCACAATCATAGAGTCTGAAATGCTGATAGACAGCCAATACATAACTTTCCTGGCTCTCTCATGCCATGCTTTAAATGCCTGCATTTGCTGTTAATTGGGAACATCAGGAAGAACTGGTTCTTCTTCATTTCCTGCAACAAATTCCCAATATCCTTTTCCCATAAGGAAATTCGTCATTCTAAACTTCCATGCCTGGAAGTTGTTCTTGTCAAGCTTTTCAGTGACAATCTGTGAGAGAGAATCAGACGCCATTACAGAACACTGCAAAAAATTCTGTCACTGCAAACAACACAGCTTCAGCCTCACAAAGGCAAATCTGCAAGACTGACGAAAGTGGTATTTGACCACACAGTCACTTCCTAGTGACGATTTTGCATCAACAGGCAATAGGGATGATTCTGTAACTCCCAATGTCTCTGCGCACAAGCATACGATGCAATTTCTACATAAACTTTTCACCGACCTGTAGAACAGTGGCTGCACAGCATAAAACTGGGCCTTTTCCTGAGTGCGTGCAGAAAACTTCTGCCTCCAAAACAGACCCCGAAATGGCCTCAAATCAAAAAAACAAGGTCGCCAAGGGCTAAAGCCCTTTCCCGCAGCATATACTGCCCTCTTGCTTCACCGCGAAGGGCGTCTCAACCTGAGACAATGCACTCCTGCAATTTCCGGCTGTGCTACCTGCAGAGATCTGCTCCCAAAACAGAAAATGAAAGCAACACTGCTCCTCTTACCAAACCACCGCGAGCTTGGCTTGCTTTCTTGAGCTCCTTACCACGAACAAGGCTCTGATACCATGTCAAGATTGTGGGAGAGAAGGAAGGAGTCTCGCTTGAAGCTTTCTTGCTTGCACAATGGAGAACAAAGAAATAGAAGAACCCTAGATATGGGTCTCAAACCAAACTCAACTAACTAAGGTGGCATACTAACTGAGCCACGAACTAGAGTAGATAAGGATAGCTATCATGTAGCTATTATTCAGGGGCGGTGTACCAACCGCATCTGCAACTGATAAGTCGGTGACATAAATACACAACGGTCACCCTGGCGTATCACGAGTGGAGCTCGATATCTCAACAGTCAAGGAGTCCTTGAACTAAGGCCTGACAGGATCTTAGATGTTAGGGAGAGACAACTGAGATCCAAAACCTTGAGAGAATGCCTCGTCCAGTGGAAAGATTATCCCGAGGAGGATGCCACTTGGATAGATGAAAGCACTCTCAACCATCAATATCCCCAGTTTCTCTCGAGATGAGGACAACTCGATTCCTCCAAGGGGGAGAGAATGTAACAATTCCAATCTCTAAAACCACACTCCTCACGAGAACCTCCTCTTACTAAAAATTCAAATGAAAATTGTTAAAGCTATGGTAAATTTTTTTTATTCCCCCTTTCCCCCCCAGCCAACTGTTTGCTGGAGGAGGGGGGAAATAGCAAGGGTGAGCAAGCTCCTTGCTTACTGAAGGGAGAAGGCATGCATGATGCTGCGTAGGGGAGGAAGGATCCCCTCCCCTCACCTACACAAACCATGTGGGGGGCTGGTCAGACAGGGACCATGCCGTAGAGGAGGAGAAGGCTGTGAGAGAGGAAGCGCTGAAGGCCACGCTTGCTACAGTGAAGGAGGGCCGTGTGGCTGCTGTGAGGAGGGAGGAGTCGCTTGTGCGGCTGATTCGAGGAGCTGCCGTGGAGGGGAGGAGTTCGTGAAGCCGCCGCTGCCATCTGTCAGTTCGCCTGTCGCCATCTCCTATCCCAAATGCCACGTGCTTCATCTAGAAGCTTTAGAAGCTTCTAAGGGGGGGGGACTCTTTAAGGCCCCTTTCCCCCCCCTACACAAAAAAATCCTCTTTAAGATCTTTCACGCCCCTTTTCCCCCCTTTTCTTTCCACCAATAGCATTTTTAAACCACCCATCCCCCCCCCCCCCCCCCGGGATCCAAAAATCCCTCTTTTTCGTGGACCGCCTCCAAGTTTTTTTTTAAAAAGCCCATTAAGCCTTTCTTTTTCCCCCCTCGCGTTCTTACTCAAAGGATCATTTCAAATCTCGGGGTACCTTAGAACCCCCTTTCTATTGGCCTTCCCAAGACACCCTCTTCCCCCCTTTTTCCATTTCACCCAAGGGGCCTGTGAAAAGCTCATTTAACCCGGGAACTAAGGTTTTTTTCCCCCCTTTGGGTTCCCCACAAGCATCCACTAGCCCGAGTTCGAAAACCCTTCCCGTAGGCCTTTGTTATTGCCCCTCTAGTGGGTTTAAAAGCCCATTTATTCTAAAACGAAAAGGCCACATTTATGATGGCTCCTAAGAAAACACAAGGCGCAACCGCAGGAGGATCGTCTCCTAACATCCATGTGGACATTTCACCACAAGTCTAGGTTTTTCTTCCTAATTTTGATTTACATCGTAATAAACCAATTATACATGTATCATTCGAGGAATAAGGATGCATGTTTTTTTCGATTGAAAATACTTTGGCTAATAGATCAACAATTGAGGGATTCGGTCATTAGTATTTTTTTTCCAATAAAACGAACAAAATAAAGCAAGCATAAGATTTCTATGCATGTCTAGCAAGTGGATTTTATGCATTAATTAGATTAATTAATGCCCATCTTTACAAAACGGAATTATGATAGTACACTTCAGCATGGAAGGAATAAAACACATATCACATTATTGAACATATTTTCTTCGAAATGATTCGTTACAGAAAGTTGCTAGCAACCGTAGGAAATTGCTAGGGCTACATGAAGAAGATTTAACTCTAGGCAAGTGGCCTAAAAACTTAAATCAACGAAAGGGTGTGTAAGTTCAGCATACGACAAATCCATTCAAAAAATAAAGTAGAAAAAGGCTGCATGTTTAAACATAAAATCCTAAAGCTTAGTAGTATGAATCCTGTTTGCATGTTATAGGATGATCAATTGGAATTATGCTATAACTTAACCTATGCTTTGATCTGAACCCGAAAAGTTAGAACTTGTAAATCAACTTATACGTAGGCATTGAATCATGTGGTTATGGAAATGGTAGTGTAATTATCTTCAAGAATAGACAAGTTAAATTGGTTTAAACCTAAACACCTAAAACCGCGAGGTACTCGTTTAGGAAGGGTTAATTCAATACAACATATCCCAAAGAGCTAACTAGGATTTAACACGTTGAGGACGTGACCTAGTCGCTCTTATTGCCAAAACTGAAACACCTATACCCTAAAGACTTGCCCACATTCACGGAATGTAGGGACATTAGGACATACTTGCGAGAAACGAGCTAGGGTTTTTACCCTAGGATTCGCTCACTAAAAGGTTGAAACTTGGTTTGAACTTAGAACCCTAGGATCGACAATGATGGCCTAATGCAATCAGGAATGGATTGTTATAAGACTCCATTCAATGGATAAATAGTCCCATAATTTGATGCGACACTTAGCAACAAGTTGCAGAGTCGCATGATCTTGTGATTTGATCACAAGGGAATGGCCAATTCCTCAGAATGAGATTGGCAAATCCTTACACAAGTTATCTTGCAAGAGGATGAGTAATCGTCCTAATATAGTACCTTTCTTGGGTAAAATGACCGAGATTCGGGGATTAGATATTTGCTTGGAAGGAAAAGACCAGTCAGTAAACTGGAATAACATGTTTACTGCTAATAGAACTTAAGGTATTGATTAAATCAGGTTAATAGGGTACGGCCCTAACCCAGGATATAGGGTTAACAAATAAACCCTTGGGGATCTTGCCAAGTCGCAATTGATCCCGGATCGAGTGTTGGATGCATTCGAAAAGAAGGATTCACTCCTTAGCAGTTGGCCAAAAATTAACGACCAATGGAAATGATTGTGCTTGTAACAGTTTTAAGAGCACTTGTTAAGACTGAGTTGACACTACACCTTAGAGTTATGTATTAGGAGTTTAGAAGTCAAGTTAAGCCTTAGGGTAAGTCAGATATGAAGGGGTGTAAGTTTTTGGAATGATTAGTCATAAGTAAGGGATGTGAGGAGTTATCAATCCCCGAATGTAACTGTTCAAGTCAGAGTGCATATGCGGGTGTAGATCATGTCTGCGCGTCTGTTTGTAAGAAAAAACTGAAGATATGAAGAACAGTTCAGAGTCAGATATTGTTTCCCTGTCTTGAAGTGGTAAACTGTTTTCAGTATTCATGTTATTTATTGCTGAAATGAAGTCAGATGGTTCTGTAAAGGTGTACTGTAATGATGGAATGTGTGTATGAAAGTTATATGAAGTCAGTGCAGTCAGAAAGTAAGTCAGTTGGATTCAGAAATGTCAGGTAGAGTAGTTTGTCAGAGAGTAAATCGCAGGCAGTAAATTAGCCTGTAACGCTTGGCGATCCTGCGAATTGTTCAGACGGCACAGGTCTTATGCATGCGAATGGCAGAATTGTCTAATTTTCGCTTTCAGAATGGAAGAGGTCCTACTGTCTTGGTTGGAGGATTTTAAACATTGGACAACAGAAGCAGAGGAGCAAGAAGCCTTCGCGCAATCTCTTTGCAGAGAATTTTACAATTGGACTACACCAGAAGAGGAATTTGAGGTGTATGGCCAAAATTTCCTGACTGATTATTTTACTGACTTACCTGTGGACGTGGTCAGATTAGTCAGGGATAGGGTCTGGAAATTTCAGTTGAGCAAGGTTTGCCCAATAGCCAGAAGTCGGACAACTGCAGAGATCAGGAGGATATGGGTTAATCATGAGAAATGGCAGTTCCACCATGCATATGGCTTTAATTCCATATCATCCAGATACAGACAGGGGAGAACTTCTAACTTGTGTTTGACTTGTCATCATTGTCACTGCTGCATTACAGGAGAACAGCACTAAGACAGGCTAATGACAGAGAAATCCCTGTTTTATGTCAGCAGAGAAGTATAGAGGGGAAGGCTTTGGCAAGTATTATACAAGATTACAGGCAAGGCTAGAGCAAGAGGAAAAGCAGAAACTAGAACAGAAAGGAAAGGGACATTACAGGTCCAGCAGTGGAAGTCAGGTAGACAGTTTGGATCTGGGCTATCGGAGTGATCAAGAGATACAAACTGAAGAAGTTGGTCTAAGCCAGAGTATCCCTGATGTTGCACCTATTTCATTTACACCACTTACACCAGATGAAGAACAGAGAAACAGGAACAGGTTTCTAGGAAGTTTGGCATGGTCCCAACTTCAAAGACAGTCTAAAAGGAGTTTGAAATTCCAACCATTACCTAAATTGTCAGGGAGGAAGAAGACTGCACCAAAAGTACCACCAGTCATAATGGCACAACCCCCTAACCCAGCAGACCTGAGAGTCAGATTTGCTCACTTCAAGGGTCACTCAAAAAAAGAGGATCCTGATGCCCATGTAGCACAGTTCAGCACTAAATGGGAGGCAAGTGGCTTAGCAGGAGTGTATGGGGATGATGTGAAAAAGCAGCAATTTGCTGCCACATTGGAGGGAAAAGCCATGAATTGGTTTACTCAGTATGGGGCAGCTCATTTTCCTGACACAGTGGCATTACAGACAGCATTCCTGTCTAGATTCAGAAAATGGAAGACACCAACTGATATTTTGAAACAGCTTAAAACAATGAAACAGAAGCGACTTCTTGTTGAAGATTATGCACAACAGTTTCTAGATTTGAATGGGAGATTAGCACCTGCAGAAAGACCTACCAATGAGATGTTGGGGGAATATTTCTGCAATGGACTCAGGGGAACTTTAAGGACAGCAGTAGCAAGTACTGAAATACCTGGAGGTGTGGGAGGCTTTAATGAACTAGTGGCAGCTGCAAGGAGAGCAGAGAAGAGACTAGGTTCTACCAGGTCCTCTTCCTCTCCTTCCCTCTCTCCCTCCTTCTTCCTCTTCTACTTCTTTTTCTCATCACAGTGATCACACGGCGGGGGGCATGCTGCAGAGTCGAAGGGGTGTTGTGTCCAGGCAGGGGGGACTGCCGATGCTGCAGTCCGAGGGGGGGAGGAGCCACTGTCTGTTCCAGATGGAGGGGGGGAAGGGCTTGCTGCCATCCTCCTTGGGGCGCCCTGTGCCTCAGCCCACAAGGGCTTTATAGAGGGGGGGAGATGGCTTATGGGGAGGAGGAGATGGCATTCCCCGCCATCTGGGAGGTTGCATGCCCCCCCTTCACATACTTCACTCCCTCTCTCTCTCCCCCTAACGTGCTGTCGGCGGGGAGAAGGAGAGGGGTAAAAAATTTTCCAAAAAAATTAAAGATTTAAAAATGGGGGGGATGGTTCGCATGGGGAAGGCACGGGGGAAACACCGGGGGGGATATTACAATCAAAGATAGGCAAAAGGACTCCTAGAAAGGATATTCCTTCTCAGAAAAAGTAGCTTTGCCTCAGATTGTAAGCCCTTGTGTATAAGTCATGGAGATGATTGACAAAAGTTTGTATATGTATTTTATATTGATAGTAAAGAGATCTTTTCTTCAATATCCTTGCATTGTATATTCTTCTCTCTCCTCATTGATATCTATTAAAAAAGTTGTTACAAATGTTTATTAATCAAGAAGTGAAATCAAATATACACCTAAATGAATATAATATGAAATAAAAACTTATTCGTTTGTTATTAAGTTGAAACACAAATAAGTATGGTAGTTCAATATGTTCATTCTATAAATCCTCCTCACTTGATATAGTGTACATGATGATCTAACATTTAGGATTGCAATAATGTCCTCATGGTACCAAACATCAAGATCCACTATAGGATCTTTGCTAAAATTATCAATATTTTGGTCTAAAGCAACCAGACTACCGCCAACATAATGCCATCTACTGTAATAAAAGCTAAGGATGAAATTTTGAGTAGCAATCATATATTTACAAGCTATAGAGTCTTGATCTATCTTACATATAATTTTCCCTTCTGTCCTAGTGTCCCATCCCTCATCAACAAATTGTATAACATGATCATGTGTTAGTCTCTTCACTAAAAGCATAGCCTTTGATTTTCTTATCTCATCATTAGAAAAGAAGTCAATAAATATATTAACATGCATGAACAAAGTAACTTTTCTTAGCCTACTTAAGATACTAGGTTTTAATGCTCTCTGTATCTCAGAAAATATTTTACATCTATAGCTATCACTGGTAGGTGGACTTGGCAAAAGCCACCCAAAGCTTGAAATATCTGGCAAAGGGAGGGAGGATATTGATCCCCATTACCTAGCTGCATGGGGACAATATAAGAATGGTCATAGAAGAATATTCCATTCTCTGCAATCTCTGTCTTGTTTCTATCTTTGTACATCTCTTCTCCAATCAAGCCATGCATCACATCAACAATAGACAGGTTCCAAATATAGCTCTCTATACATAAACACATGTTGCACCAAAACCTCTTTTATGCTATTCTTATTTACTCCAAGCTTAAAATCTCGAATTCTACCCTTCCAAGTAGAGATGAACGAGCTCTCATATCTTCACCTTTTCCCACGTTTTGCATGTTGCATGGTGATCCAACTGCTTTTGCTAATGATTGTAGGAATCCATCTTCCATCTTTTTGGAATGAGTTAAATACTGATATGGATGTGATTTGAGCTTGGATGCCTTATTGAAGGTCAAATTTTTGTATCCATAGCACACACACACACACACACACACACACACAGAAGACTAGGCTACCACGAGAGGGACAAAAGAAAGGAGGAAAAAACATGAGAGGGACAAAAGAAAGAAGGGAAAAAAATATGTGCCAAGCTTTTTGCTAATTTGAATTTAGAGTAAACATGTCATTATCATTAATTCAGACATATCGTTAAATAAAAGAGACCGGGAGTATATATCATTAATGCAAAGAATGTCATAATCATGAATATAAGAGACTAAAAATAAATATTGATAATACAAATTTGTAATATTATTATATATGTATCTTTTTGTAAAATAATTTTTTCCCTTTCTTAAAATAGAAGTTCCGTTACTATAGAGGCTTTGCTCCTATTGGTCTAGAGTACTCTCTTTCTATCTCCTAAAAGGCATTTTTGAGACCTCAAAACTCTCCTAATGACTATTCTAGACAACCTACTATCCACTGTTTATAAGACCCTAAGTGTCAAGTTTAGGTGGCCAAAATTATACATTGCCAATGTTTACATGATGTACGTATCACATACACATCTATTTGCTCCAATTCCATATGAAATTTAGCTTCCCTACATACATATTATCCTTTGTTAATGATGAATAAAGTAGTCCTCCAAAGCCCCACTACTGAGCCACACCAATAAGTCCTCTTTTTGTTTTTGAGGGAAAAAACCTTAAGAGTCGAGATATAATGTAAAAAGTGGGATAAACATGTTAGACACGGGGTCAGCACCACAGAATACACAATCACATCAATGGGGTTAGCACAATAAAATACCCGATCACACTAATGAGGTATATAAGATGTTGAGAGACTCAGTTAAGGCATCAATTTATCAATAATCAAGTCTCTTCACCTTTCTCTCCAGCTTTCATGGCTTCCTCTCCTTCTTTCTCTCTTCTCTCTGCAATCTTCTCTCTCTTCTTTTCTCCCTCTCTAGTCCTCTTCATTACAAAGACTCTATAAATGGTGACCTACAGTGGAATCTACCTACATGATCAAAGCATGTAGGTGGCTACCTGAATTCTAGCACAAGTATAGCCACCTATACGGTTACATTTGGGGAACTCCCAACATAGTTGTAGTGATTAGGAAGGTTGCTACCTACATAGCTTGGATGGTACTAGCTTAGTTTCCACTACATTGGATTGTCTTATCATGGTAACTACTAACCTAGTTACTACCATAGTGAATGCTACCAACTTATTTTCTACTAGCTTGCGTGCTACCACCATGATAATTACCAGCTTAGTTGCTAGTAGCTTCATAGTTATGGACTTGGTAGCTAGCAACTTGATATATGCCTATGGATGCCATTCTCCTATCATACACATAGGTAACACAATGCTACCATATGCCATGGTAGCTAGTAGCTTGATAGATATTTGTGTATGCCACCATGCTACCATACAGGTAGGTAAAACTATGCTAGCTATGGCTTGGTAACTAGTAGCTTGAACGATACCCATGGGTATAAGTATGCTATCATACTAGAAGATAACACTATTCTACCATACACCTTGGTAGCTAGCAACTTGATATATGTCCCAAGGTACTAGTATGCTATCATCCTGGTAGGTAACACCATGTTACCATACAAGTAGTTGGTGACCAACTTCATAGATGTTTGGGATACTACCTAGGTAACTTCTAGCAAGCTACCAAGGGGTGGCATTAAGATTGCTAACTATCTATCTTCTTCCATTCATTTACATTCTACTTTGCTAGCATACCTACATGGTAGCATATTGGTTAGCTACCTGTGTGAAAGCACTGTGGAAGGTACCTGATTGGCGACATATTGGAAGGAAGTCATATGGTAGCATAGAAACACTACATGTATAGTAGCAACAAGTACCTCTATGGTGGCTTCTGGTTTGATACCTACTTGTATGGATCTAAAGTGGTGGTAGCTACCTTTCTAGTATATTCTAACTTGGCTGGCTACCACCATTATGGGATCTACTACTTTGCCAATTGTGTATCAAAATTGCAAAAATGTAGGTTAAAAACCTATGTAACTTGTTTAATATTATGTTTAATATAGGTGGAACTCTTTCTATCTTTCAAAGAGAGTCACTTGGATGTGAAGATTCACCAATGAGCCTTAAAGAAAGTGAAGGCTTACTTTATCTACAAGATCCAAGATATGTACATATGTTGCTACATGACATGTGCAAATGTCATACTTGTTGAGGGATACGTAAAGCAAATATTTGCGGACCAAATGATAGTTACAATACCCATGCACAATCTTTCTCGAGCATAACTTTGCTATGGGAAATAGTTATACGTTCGAAGCCTATTGGTAGTGCCTACTACTATTCACTAAAGTGTCTAATAAGAGAATGCTCTTCCTTTGGGGTTGCAAAAATGCCTCAATGCCCAAGGGAGTAATCATTTACTAAGAAATTAATTATAGTAAAGATATTTGGGGGTGTCAAAACTGGAAGCACTAGCAATGGAAAAAGTGAGAAGAGGAAAGTTCTTTCATTCAAGTATCTAAAGCATAAGAAATTGTTAATTATATTAAGGATCACTTTTAGAAGGTTATACAACATAATTTCATTTACAGATGGCAAGCAAAGTAGTGGAGTTTATACTTTGTCTTCCCGAGGATTTGGTGCTATCGATAGTGTATGCCACTGAGAACTACATATTGAAAGAGAAGAATGAGATCCAAACTATGCACTAGTACTCTAATCAAGTTACAATCTTTATTCACATTACTTATGTGCAAATTGTTGGGGAGGTCAGAAAATGCTATCACTTCTATATATTTGATGAAAAAACTCACAATACCCTTTTCCTTTAACATTGTTATATGCTACACCATGGATGGTTAAAAGAGCTTGGCATACCACTCTAGGAACATTAGGTTCATAGTTCAAAGCAAGGATAGCTTTTTACTTTGTTGCTCGATATGGCTCACTTGTAGGCATTAAAATGTACCATCATTTTTAAGGTTCAAGTCATGGGAAAGGAGAGCATGATGGGATAAGTGTTGTCATTAAAAGGTATCTCATTCATGGGCAACTAAAGCCCAATGGGGTGAAGCTACAATGTGCGAATGATTTTTTTTCTTTTTTTTTAGGGATACCATGTCTATGGGGGCCGAAAGTTACATATCCCTCAAAGGCTCGAATAATGGCACAATGTTTTGGGAAATCAAGGTAGATGAAGTAGATAAAACAAAGAGATGGGACTATAAAGTAACGGCACTTTTCATTGTGTGTCTAGTTACTTGCTAAGTAATGGGAAAGCTCCAAGATGTAGGCCATTATCATGTTTTTTGTAGTGCTTGTATGCAAGGTCAATGGCCGCGACTTATGAAGGACACCATGATTCTTTAAGTGATGCACTCCATGTGGGGGATAATCTGTTGTCCCAACAAAGCATGAGAATGATGAACTAGTGGATTTCTATGTTCTTAAATGTGTGCAAGAAAAAACCCGCATTGATTCTCCAATCGAGGACACATAGGGGAATGCCACTTCTTGGGTTCCATCGATGGTGAAGGAAGTTTGGTATAAGCAAATGGCCAAAATCTTATTTTCCACACAAAGGGCATAGAGGATTAACTTGACAATATTTTCCCACTTTGACCCTTGATGGAAGGTTCTAAAACACAATTCTCCATGGCAAAATTGAGCATGTCGAAAAGGATTTCATTCCAAATATTTAGGCACTACCTCTTCTATATTCTTAGTGCATCCAATGTGAAGCATTTATCTATGCATCACTTAGCTTGAAGCATATCCACAATTACTTTCTACTTCAAAAACATTGGTGTTCTATTCACAAACAACTGAAATACAAAATGTTCTCCAGTTAGTAAGGGTATTCCTTCGATCTAATCCTCGCAAGACCTACTATAAATAGCCTTTAATAGAGGTTTTGTTGTGACACATAAAACATAAGGCAAATGGACACCTATGTTCGATCGACCTTGGCAACTAGAAACCCCTTTAGAGAAGCACATTGACGCAAATCTTAGAGGATGCTTTCCAAAGCAAACCTCCAATATGTGGTTAGACTCCCTATCCAAAACCCACAACATCCAACACTGTCAAGAGAGATTTCCATGAGATGCGATTGAAGACCAGGTTGACAGGTTTCTCACTTATTCAATCATCCATAGAGTAAAAATTAGGGGGATCCAGCCTCCGGAGAGGTGGAAAGTTACAATGTTCATCCATGATCAAGAAGGATGATCTTAGGTCAACGAAAGGGAAGGATAGATCAGAGAAAGAAGCGATTTCTTACATAAAGATGGTATTAGTAATAATTACGAGAGGAAGCAGGCACGTCTAGCTGGTGTCCCGCAGGCATCTGGTGATTACGCTGCAGCCTCGAGTGTAGGGATTGGCGGGGCCAGACGTCCGGCAGTTGTAGTAGGAGCGGCCCGCGGTGGAGCAAGGCACGCGATTGGCAGTCAAGGCGCCATAGCTTATGTAGCCGGAGGTGCCCGCCAGGACGCGCCGGTTGATCTCCGAATCCATGAGAAGTTCGGAGTCGAGATCGCACCGGCCCAGGGAGCCGTCGCATGAGGCCATGATGAAGGACGGCGTCGACGAAGCAGCTTGAAGCCTGGAGGATAGTGCAGCCATGTCGGGACTCGCAGACATGGCCGTGGAGAACAGGAGGCCGGCTGGTAATAATGAGAGCATGCTGAGAAGGAGGAGCTGCAGAAGACAGGTGTGGCGATACATGGTCTCTGCCTGATCTCTCCCTCTCTCTCTCTCTCTCTCTCTCTCTCGCGCGCGCGCGCGCGCGCTCGAGCGTTGTGGAAGAGGCTTTGATGCTGCAGGCAGAAGAGAGAGCGAGCGTCGAAGGAGAATGTGGAAGGGGAGGAGACGGAGCTGATGATGAGAAGCGTAAAATCAACTGTCTGAGTTGTCGCCTGTGGCCTCTGACTGGCCCACGCGCTGGCTAATACAGCTGGCAAAACGCGTCCCTCAGAATCGTATTCGTGGTCAACTTTTTCCTCGGAAGTTTTGGGCCCCGCCCAAAGCCCCCTTTAGGGGGGGGGGGGGGGGACGGGGGGGGCTCTTTTCTCTTTCAACCAAAGAAATATATTTAAGAAGAAAATGGAAAATTAGACATTTGGAAATAGAAGAACATAGCTCTATCATTACATGTTCTCCCTGTATTGACAGGCAGCCCTCGACTCTCTAGGGCGCTATCAGTCTTGACACATACAAGTTGATATCAACATGTGCAAGTCAACATAACACAAGTTGCATGCAGCGTTGTCAATGGGTTGTAGCCCAAAAGGCCCTAAAAATTTAGGTCTTGAGGAGGTCAAGGTGAGGTGGGAGGGGCCCTCTTTTTTGACAGGCACTCCCTCAACTTCACAAAATACATCAATCATACCAAATTACTAATGGTTGTGTTGAACATCATCTCTTACCTCCATCCCCCCCCCCCCCCCCCCCGCCCCCCCCAAACTAAAATCACCATCTCCTCTCTACCCTCTTAAGGCGCTCTTGATGCTAGGTTCCACAAAGTCAATGACTTGCGCAAGGCCATGCTACAAATGAAATACAAGTACAAGTTCTCTCTTATGACCATGCATGGTGAATCCTAAATAGCATACAATGCTAGAATGGTGAAAGTTTATATATGGGCTTTGTACCACAATTTGTGTCTCTATTGGGTGTGATGCATTTTGTTTCTAGAAGTACTTTGCAATATAGGCCACTTTTAGGTGACCATACAGCTAGTTTGAGTGTAAAAGCTTATCATCCATATGTTGATAGCAATTTACCATAGAGAAATCTAGCTTGTATATTGTTAGAATACTTTCTGAATACTTATCAAAATACTACTAACCTCCATATTTGCCATAAAACCTTTAGTACACTGGACCATCAGTCAAATTACCACTAGTTATGTGGTTCATGAAGTAGAAGTTTTCATATTACTACCTATATACTAGACTATCGAACGACCCAGTAATTACTATATGTATCTTGTAGTAGCATTAGGAGCATATGCCATTACCAATAGTCACTAAAATAGCTCCCCAAGCATTTAACATGTATTATTTTGCAATACAAATTGGCTGACTATTCAAACAGCTAGTTAGAGTGTAAACTCGTATTAGCTATCCTGTGATAAGGGTTTATCAAATAGCAATCGACCATAGTAATAAACCAATACTTATTAGATTATCTATCCAGGATCTTGAACCAATGGAGCTCTTTGGGCTAAAGTCTAGTCTTAGACCCAATGCAAGGGGCATAACATGTCAAATATAATTCTAGTAAACAAGATGTGCTATCAAAACATATGCACTAATTAAGTTCACAATCAACCATTGTAGCAGGTGTATAGTCCAAATAGCATTCACATGCAAGGAGTAGCATATAATAACATGTCAAATAGAATTCTAGTAAACATGATGTACTAGCAAAACATCTACACTAGTTGAGCTCATAGCTAGGTCAAACTCTAACAATTATAGCAAGTGCATAATCCAAATTGCATTCAAAGGTATGATAATCACCTTTCAGTCTTCATACTAAGGATTGTGTAGGATCCTTGCTACTATTCCCATAGGAAGATTGGAGATGAAATGCACTTGTTATGAATTCAAAACAAATCTTTTAGTATGCAAGCTCCAATATAATGTTATAGTCTATATTCAATATAGTGTTTTGGACTATCTAGTAGAGCATTCAAAAGTATAGTGACCACCTTTCATTCCATATAGTAGTTCAATTTTCATACTAAGGATTATGTAGGAGCCATGTTACTATTCCCAAGGGAATATTGTAGATGCAATGCACATGTTATGACATCAGAACCAATCTATTGGTATGTAGACGTGTGCCAAAACACTTTGACATGAAGATATTTATCATGAAGACATTTGCTCATGCAACTGAGCATTCTCATCTATGTCTAAAACCTTTTATATTGCAGAATTCATACCAAATTCCAATCATGGGAACCTCATATCCAAGCTATTTCCTATGTAGAACTATAAAGTAGCTTAGGCTACTCAAACAATATGGTGATGCATTACTATGCTTTTTATTGAGAAAAAAATAAATAGTTTTATAGTCATGCATGGACTAGTATGCGTGTAAGCTTAATAGAATTTTACAAAATTTGTCAATGGATATAGTAATCTCAACTCTATGGTATAGCACTCAAAGGCATGAACTATAAAGCAACATAGTCTATTACTAAAACAAATATGGTGATGCACTGTAATGCTTTTTATTGAGTAAAAGGTAAACAATTTTGCAATCATACAAAGACTAATATGTCTGTAAGATTGTTAGACTTTGACGGAAGCTCTCGGTATGTTTAAATTTATATTGCTTGATTCCAAGATTAGGGTTATCCCATGTATTGGGGGTTTAGGAAAGGAAGATCAATCATATACTAACATGAAAGAGTAAAAAAAAGTTATTCATGGAATCATTAATAGTTAGTAATGCTCATTCAAGAAATTACTTTACTAGTAGATTAGAGACAATCTTTCACAACAAATTCTATTTCAATTTTAGATACTTAACAGTGGCAAACACCATTTCCTTAATGCATGCCACTACAATCCATAATAGTTTTTCAAACAAGCATTAAATTGTACAAGTCAAGGGTGATTACTCTATTTATCATATATGTAAAATTCATTATACTTATTCTACACTAACAGAATCATTTATCTAGTTAATGATATGTCAAGAACATGCTTTCAAAAATCAATGTTTGCAATTTCATAAAATTTCTAAGAAGCTCCCCACATTTAATCATATGCATTCAATAATAGCCAAAACTGGTTTATTTCCACAAAGGAGGTATATTGCACTAGACAATTATCTTATTATCAATTCTTACTCATGCAATTAGTTTTGCTTCAAGGAAACAATGTAGAGAGCCACATGTATATGCAAGTCATGAATAGTCCAACCTGAGAGTTCTATGAAGCTTGCACCACCACTCTATCGAGGATGCAAAAGTTCCAAGAAGTTACTAAAGACACAACCAATTGTGATGTCAATTTTCTTTCATAGTTTGTATATTTATAATACATAAGCAGTACACATATGAAACAATGGAGATGATTGAGCAGGACTACAAGAGGTGAGAGATTCTTTGAGAGGGGGTGGAGCCATTGTAGGGGGCTCCCCACACCAGTGGATCAAAAATATACAAATATTAGCCAAAGCTAACCAACTAACTAAAGGATTAAGCCTTGTAGAATACCATTTTGAAGGTGTGTTTAATAATGTAATAGGTAAGCAAGGTGAGTATTATTATGGGTATGTGTAATGTTTCAGTGAATTTTTGTTTTTCTGTGTGCATGCGTGTGTGCATGCGTGCGTGCGTGCGTGCGTGCATGCGTGTGTGTGTGTATGTGTGTGCGTGCATGCGTGCACGCGTGCATACATACATGCATACATAATGATACTTTTTCATCAAGAATGCCAACAATAATGCATTCCCTTCTATGCACCTAGTAAACTAGATGAGAGCCACTTGTCAAAACCATGTAAAGGCTCAAGTTAAAGAAGGGCATGTAGGAGAAGAGGATATAGGAAGAACAAGAGCAATCAGCTAAGAGTGTCCCCAAAGCACAAAGGATAAATGAAGTCCAAATGGATTAAGAGAGCTATGCAACACACATAAGAGGCATAGCTTACAATCTTCAAGATATGGTCACCCAGACATAGAAAATCGAGAGTTCAACGAGACAATCCATGTTGCCTACATAGGAGGGGGTGCATAAGGCCAATGTTTCCCTCCCAATCAAAGCATTCTATGCCAAATATTGTTATTTTTCTATGAATGGTCTCACATTTTGTTTTTTTGGGCAAGTTTCCTTCTTATGATGAGTTTATTTCTCATTTCTCAATACCTATCAAGCTCATTGTTTCATAATATGCCACAAGTTTATTAGCAATGGGCATTTATCAAGTATTGTTGGGCTCTCATAAAAAAAGAGGATGGATACTCAGCTATAAGGGAAATCTTGTCTCATGTCTTCCTTTGTCTACGAACTTTTCCCCAAAGGATGTGCTACTCTTAGAATCAACAAGAAGAGAGGTAGATATTAGTTCTTAGGACATTAGCTACAAATTTTTAGGACATTAGCTACAAATGCTTTATGAATGTTAACTAAAAAGGGAGAGCACTCCAATTGCAATAAAAATTTCTCTTAAACCAAATATGTTCTATGCATATGATAATAGCAATGTTGTTGTAATAAGGGTGGCAATTGAAAAGTCAGACATCTTTTCTAGACCATATGCTTGTGGGCATAGAGCAACTTTTTTGGAGTCGAAGTAGAGTGACTTTTCTAGAGTGGTTAGCTATCATACTTAATAGGCAAGAAACTATACTAAGAAAATTTGATGAGGAGGAGGAAGTGAGACACAATAGAAACCAACAATACAAAGACAAAGTAGAGAAATAACAATAGACGTTATTCAATAGAGAAAGGCTAGGTATGGTTTCCAAGTACAAGTAATGGGTTCATCCCCAAACCCAAAACCTAACACTAAGGAGCTGAACCATCTTAGATATAACAAATTATACAAGTTGAGAGTGTGGGCTACACTCAATACCACTCTATACTCTCAATAGCACACCTCTCTAGTGTCTCACTATCTATTGTCACTCTAATAGTGTAGGACTATCCAAGTCTACATTCTAGTTACACAAAATAGTTAATATCTATCTCTATGATGAGTGAATCTAGGAGAGTCCTTTGGTAGGTGGATTCTTTATAGTGGGAAACAAGTCTTATTCATACTTCATGTTGGCATAACAGTTGTAGCTCTAGTTATTGAGCTCCTTAAGTAGGCGTTTTGTCTTTTTATTGTTCCAAAATTTAACATTCAGATTGAGATATATTCACTCCACAAGACCACATATAGCCAAAATGGTAACCAAAAATTTTCTCCTTAATTTAGGGAGATTCTTTCTACTTGATTTAGGGAGACTTTTTCTTCAACTAAAAAGTGTAGCCAAAAGTCAAATATATGATATTAGTCATATATTTTAATGTTGTGTCACCATTGTGGTTCAAAGTGCGATTGATATGAATATTATTTGTCGAGATGTCACCAATGGAGATTATTATGCCATGATAATATTCAATCCAAACTGCCCTTTTGTGACAAAGGGCAAGCAAACATGAGGTCGTCCCTTCATTTAATTGTGATAAAGAAAAAAAAATCATCAAAAAGACATAGTAGCAAATATTTTTTTTCTTTTGTTTGGATCCATGTTTATATGGATCAAAACCAAATCTCCCTATATAAATACAAGTTTTATGTAATCAATAAAGAAATTATTATGGCCCTTTGGACTTTAGTAAAGGAATTGAATCATAGCTTTCTCATCTTGGCAAACAGTATTTGTATTGAATCACACTTTGAACCAATGGTGATATCATCTCAAGGATAAGGAGGTGTATGCTAATTAGTAATCGGGTGCTGTATGATAATTAGTAATAACCTGTGTATTGTCCTATGTGCTAATTAGTAGTGATCTATATGTTGATTTGCAGTTGCATGTGTGTTATTATGTATGCTACTTAGCAGTGGCATGTTTGCTTTCATATACTAATTATAGCAATTATCTATCCATTTTCTTCTATGCTACATAGCAATTATCTATTTGTTGTCTTATATGCTAACTAGCAATTGCTTGTATGCTAATTAGCAGTTAACTATGAGCTAAACCAAAGAGTACTAATCACACCTTTGAGATGATGTGAACTTTCTTATGTTAACACCTACCCTCAAGCTCATCAAAATCTTTGAATATATTCTCTTTGCTCCTTTTTTCTTACATGTTACCAATCAAATTGTTGCATAATCAAAGTCATTGAATCCATGTAGATTTAACTTATCACTTGCATATAAAATACCCCAATGCTGAGTTCCTTTCAAGTACCTCACGACTCTTTTAGCTGCCACCCAATGAGACATCCTTGGACTTACTACATAATAAATATTAGGCCTTGTTATAGTCAAATAGATGATGAAATCAATGAGTTGTCTATGTGCAACACCATCATAACAAGCACTATTTTCATCCTTAGTTAGTTTGAGGGTTGATTTCATAGGTGTGGAGATAGCTTTGGAGCTAGCCATATCAAATCTTTGTGAAATAGATTGAAGGCACTTCTATTAATAAATTAAAGTATCTCATATCCTCATCCTACAAATTTCAATACCAAGAATATATTTCAAGTATCTTGGGTCTTTCATTTCAAACTCATGAGAGAGTTTGGACTTTATATCCTCCACCAAAGCATCATTGCTTCCTATCAAAATCAAATCATCTACATAAAGTAAGACAAGTACAATATCATTTCCTTTAATCATGTAATAAAGAGTATGGTTAGAACTATTCTTTTGAAATTCTTCATATTTGAGATGGTCATCTATTCTTTCATACCAAGCTCTTGGAGCTTACTTTAATGCATATAAGATATTTTCACATTGCATGCCAAATGCTCTTTACTTGCTACAACATAGCCTTCTTTATGTAGACCTCTTCATCAAGCTATCCATTGATGAAGGCATTGGTTACATCCATCTTCCATAGCTTCCATTTGTAAACACAAACTAAAGAGATTAATAACATGATGGAGCTCATCTTAGCTACAAGTGCATAAGTCTCTTCATAATTAGTACCATATTCTTGAGCAAATCCTTTAACAATTGGGCTAGCTTTGTACCTACTATCAATCTATCCTTCCTTGTTAAATTTGAGCTTATAAATCCATTACATCATATGGCTTTCTTGTTGGGAGAGAGTTGGCATAAATTCAAAGGGTCATTCTCATGCAATGCAAACATTTCCTTATCCATAGCATCCTTACATTCCTTTTTCACATGCATCCATGTATGTTGCATGTTCATCATGTTCTAAAACTATATAAAACCGAGGTGAGAAGAGTAAGATTGCATTACTCAAATTTTGAATTTCTACATCTTTGATATATTAGTTTTTGGGGTGTCCTTCTATCTTGTAGACCTCGTTAAGGTTGCTAGATGCTCTTCATCTTCTTCCTCCAATTCTTCAATAGCATATTCTTCTACGATTGTTGGTACCTATACTTTGAGGTATAGAAGAGTATATTTCCAGATCTAAGGATTAAGCTCATTTCCAGCTTGCATTTTCATCAAATATTATATCCCTTGATACAAAATATTCCTTTTTTATTTGAGCATATAGCTTGTAAGCTTTCCTTACATCACTACATCCAACAAATACACACTTTCTAGACTTGATATCAAGTTTCTTTCTTTTCTCATTAGGAATATGAGAAAAAGCTAAGCATCCAGATGCTTTAAGATTGGATACCTAAGATTTGGATCCATAGGAGACTTGATTTAGTATAATACTTCTTAGTGCTTCAACAAATGATCTATTCATTGAGTAGCAAGAAGTATTGAGTATTCCAATCCACTTGCAATTTGCAAGTTGCTTGTCTTTTTAGCATGCACTACCTCAAACAATCCTATTATTCCTCTTTGCAATGACATTTTGCTAAGGTGTATAGTTGCAAGTAACTTAGCTTCTTATCTCATGTTTTAGGAGGTCTTGCCTAAATTCATTGGATAAGGATTCTCCCCCATCATCTAATCTGAACAATGTGATTTTTCTTCTTACCATAATATGAAAGTGTTTGAAGATGTCAAATACTTCACCCTTAGATTTCATGAAGAATTTCATGAAGAATACTCAAGTATACTTGTAAAAATAATCAATAAAAATGACATAGTACGTATGTCCACTATTGAAGGTGTATGGATTGATTCACATACATTTTCATGAATGAGATCAAGGACTCCTTTTGATCTATTTAAACTTCTTAAGAATCTAGTTCTTGAGACCACTTCCCAATGCAACATGCTTCATAATTTTCGTCAATTCTTTGTAGTGATGATATGCCCAAAATGATGCCTTAAGACTTCAATATACACATGTTTTTGAAGCTCAAGTATTCATGTGTTTGATGCCATGATTTAATAGTAGAAAGAGGCTCTATCATTTCATCTTATATGGCTACAAATTTTTAAGGTAATCCATCAAGTTTGAATAGATTTCCATGCTTCTTTCATCTGGCCACTACTTTGTAATGATTATTTATGTCTTTGATGAGGCATTGTTGGCCTTCAAACTCCACTTTGAAGCCTTTTCCATTCATGACTCTAACTAAGAGTAGATTATCGATGGTCAATGATGGTACCAAGAGAACATCTTCAAGTGTCTTTTTCAATCCTATATTGAGCTAGACAAGTATATCTCCTTTACCTACAATAGTATTAGGAGTACTATCTACTACAGCATAGATATTACATTAAGAGAGATTTGAGATCGATAGTACCTTTTAGTTGTAGAAAGTGTGTGTTCCAAACCAATGGAAAAAAAAGCTTCATAATGGAAGTTTTATTTTTTAATCAAAAATTTATTTTATATATAATTGTATTTATATATTTTTCTATTTGTTTATTTCATTATTAATTTTTATTATAAATATTTTGATTACATGACATCCTTTATAATAATGGCATAGGGTCTTGATATTAATGACATATTGGGATTGTGTGATAGTGACAATTGAATCTAAATTCAAATCATAAAAAAGTTTAGTGCTCCTCCTTTGTCTTCTTCCTCTTGTCTCTTCACCTCCTTTGTTTTAGCTTCTCTCTCTCTCTCTCTCTCTCTCTCTCTCTCTCTCTCTCTCTCTCTCTCTCTCTCTCTCTCTCTCTCTCTCTCTCTCTCTCTCTCTCTCTCTCTCTCTCTCTCTCTCTCTCTCTCTCTCTCTCTCTCTCTCTGCCATGGATACAAAAATGTGACATTCAACAGGGTACCCAAGCTCTAAAACACATCCATATCAGTATTTAATTCATTCCAAAATGATGGGAGTTGGATTCTACTATTATTAGCAAAGTTAGTTGGATCACCATGCAGTAAGTAAGACATGGTAAAAGACAATGAAGTGAGAGCACTTTCATCTCTACATGGAAGGGAAGAATCAAAGATTATAGACTTGGAGCAAATAAAAACAACGTAAAAGAGGTACTAGTATAACATGTATTTATGCATAGATACCTTTGGAACCCAAAACCTCAAGCCTTCCAATGTATAGGCCTAATTGTAAGTATTTGATTATTAATGTCTTTCTTTTTTCTCTCACATATACAAGACACACTTAGAATTGTGACAAACTAGTATAGGTTGAAATAAAAAGGGTAATACTTCAACATTGTTTTGCAATGGACTATCTTTTGAGTAAAACTCTATCTTAATGATAACTATTTTTCATATTATCTTTATAAGTTTGTCATCATTAAGTAAATAAAATGAATCAATCTTCTAGCACCGGTAACTACTCTCCAACCACATGAATGGCTATCTTCTTGTAATGAGGACTCTAGAACCAATAACACAAAGTGAAATTACCCAATATATTTATGGTGGTTTGTGAAATTATCTTAACATCTTTTGATCAAGAGATCACTACAATTTTTTTGTACTCCATCTTTGCAAGTAAATCAAAATGAATTAAAGGTATTTTTCCTAGCACTTCAATTATTCTTTTGGTACCTCTATATGAAAAATAACAAATTTTAGAGCATTTATAAAAACAAGAGTTCAAATTATCAAGGAAGCCTTAAAGTATTTTACTTACATCTTGGAATCTCCATGGATGTCCTTTTAAAAATCAACTAAATAGCATCGTTTGTCAATGCAGTCTATGATCAAGGAAGCCTTACAATCTATTACAATCAAGCTCCAATGAGAATAGAAAATATTCTTTTACCCATAGTATAATTAAAAAATATTATTTAAAAATGAGGTAGAATAGCAAACTACTTGCTTTTCATGGTATGGAATTAATAGAAGCTCCATATTTTCAACATCAATTGGATTAAGCCAATGTCCAAGTCCACCTATATCAAGCTCATTTCTCCTCATAAAATGAAAGATTGAGGGATCAAACACTTCAAATATTTGTTGTATTTATAGAGGAGTCTCATGTATAATGCACCTTTTTAAAAAAGTGAGTATATGCATTCAACACAAAAATTTTCTTAAAGAAAAAAATGGAGTATGTTATACCTCAACCCAACAGAGGAATAGACTCACTTACTTCTCTTATTTTATCCTTAAGAATCTAAACACATTCTAAAGTTAAAAAATAGTATCATTCCTATTCCCTATGTCACTAGGTAAAAACAATGCACATGGAACCCCTATGGATCAACACTTTGAAGTAGGTCAAAGAGCTCAATTTCTAATGACCCTAGTTGCTCTAATCTCTCTTTTTTTGCTTTCTTTCTCTTATGCTCCCTCCATCTCTCTACCTATTCTTATATAGCATTTACCTCCTTTTTAGAAAGTTTTGTATCTTTTTCATGTGACATATCTTCAATTCTAGGGCCTTCATCTATCTTTTTCTTCCTATATTGTGGCACATTCATAATATTATATGTTTTTTCATCTATAAGAGAGATTAGCTCAAGGATGTTCAAAACTCTATATCTTAGCCTTCTGAGAATAATCATAATCTTGTCCATTAGGGTCCATCTATGTGCATGAGCAACATAGATGTAAGCATCTTTTAAAACACTCAAGCAAAAAGTCCCTTGTAGCTTCCTAGATGCAATTAAGAGATGTTCTTATCCATCTAAAACTAATATGACAATGCTTATCACAAATACTCCTATCTAAAATGGGAGCTTTAGAATTTCATTGTTAAGAGTCCTCATTGCCTTTTGTCCTCAAGCATCTCACACTTTATGAAAACTTCCTATTTATTTTGTCTAGCTTGATATTTTTTATAGGCTTTATGACATGCTCAGTCTTTTGAGGCTATTATCTAGGATCAAACATATGATTCCTTGTAATTCCCTTTGTCCTTGTCATATTGATGATAATATTCAACTCTACAACTGTCAAACTTTCCATTTATAAACCTCAAATAAGAAAACAAACCCTTCAAATCCACCAAAATTAATCATCTCAAGTTTTTTGCATACTATATTGTGAAACACGAAAGGATGGATCTTTTGTTGACAACCATGTAGTTTCTATAACTCATCTCTTTGTTTTGTTAAATTGATTCTCCAATCTAAGAATATCTTTCTCTATAAACAAGATTGAATGTATAGCCTAAAAATCCATTAAAACCATCATCAATAAATCTCATAATGAGATGTAAAAAGAGGTGTGATATCTTTTTTGGGATCTTTGATGTATAACCTTCCATGCAACCAAAGATCAATATTCTTCTTTCCTTCAAATATGAGCACATATTTCATGGACTTTGAAATAGTGTTGGTTTTATTTTTTTCCTAATTGGTTTATTTACTCTCTTGCTCAATGTGAAGATGGTATAGATATATTTTACTAGCATTTCAAATATAATTGGATGATTTATCCATAGCCTAAAATCCAATTATCAATATTTGGTGATTTTGCATATTTTTTTATCATGTCCTAATTTTAATGGCATGCAAGATGGTGTGAGAAAAACTTATAAAGTACCTCCTTTCAAGTGTAATACATCATTTTTTAGAGAAAAAAGTTATCTTTACTCTTAAGAGAAATTGGAACAACATTTCATCAGCCAAGCTACCACCATTTAATAATTGGAAGCACAACATACACATTGTTATTAGTTTCTAAGGATGTTTAGTACAATAAAGTTTTTATTGGGAGAGATCTTCTCAATTTAACTTTGTTGAATAGAATCAATATTTTTACTTCTCTTCTCTCTCCTAGGGGGTTATGTTTCTCTTATGCTTGTTGTGTAGAACATTGAAAATATTATTACAACTCAAGGATGTAAGGTTCAACCAAGAGCTAAGAATGCGTTGCATGGTGAAACTTCTCATCTTCCTATATTTTAGATGAACCTTCTCATAGTGTTTTTTCAAATGCTAAAAAGTAACCTAAAAATAAATATTACAATCTCTATTGGATAATCAAGGCTTGATAGTGAAGAATTATGATGATATTATAAGTATATTTCAACGGTATTTGAAAGTCACTTACCATCCATAGTTGGAACATTTAACAAGGTTTGTTTGGGCTATAAGGAGAGCATTTATAAGCTTTGGACCCATGTGATTGACAGTTGATGAAGACCTGTCATTGTTGCTTCTCTAGATTTTCTCCTACTTGGAAGGGCTCTTGGTCTTAAGGGTATCTCTACTCATTTGTTCTATGTTTTGGGGGATTCTTGTGGAGATGGCTTATACATGCCCATTATTTTCTTCAAGAATGAAAGTTGAATGCAATCAAAAGAGAACCAAGGCTTCATTGTAATGTATCCATCTTGGCACCTTAGGTGTCAAAAACAAAAAAAAATGTGATAAAATTACTCAAGGATGTAGTGTATTTTATTGTATGAGTCAACTATGAAGATAGAAGTTTGGCCTTTTTAGAGTTTCTCAAAGATTTATAGTAAAGTGAAAGGATCATAAAACTCGTCAGTATGATTGCAACTATTTAAACAAACATGAATCTCAAGTTCTGAATCAACAATTATATCTATTTTAAATTTTTTTCACTATACAAAAACTTATAAATGCGAATGCCACACCAATACAAAAAGGTCACTATTTTCTTTTTTTGGACTACTAAATTAAAAACATGGATACTTTCAAGTTTGAAAAAGCTCCCTTAAAAATAATATATATTAAATTGATCCACTATCATCATCAATGATGTAAGCTACAAACACTAAAGGAAACCCCCCTCTCTCATTTTTCCTCGCTTCCCAAAAACTAATTAAGAGTCCTAAATTTGTAAAAACATGGATGTTTTCAAGTTTGAATAAACTCCCTTAAAAAGCATATAAATTAAATTTATCCATTATCATCATCAATGATGTAAGCTAAAACACTGAAGGAAACCCCCGTCTCTCATTTTTCCTCACTTCCCAAAAACTAATTAAGAGTCTCCTTAACATATCACTACATATACTTCCACCAAACTTCTCTCTTCTCCACACTTGCATGAAAGCTTTGCCAAGATCCACATAGCTTCTTTTCTCTTCTCCACACTTGCGTGAAAGCTTTATTGAGATCTATTAAACTTCTCTCCTCTTCTCCACACATGCACAAAACCTCTACCAAAGTCCATGGAGATTTTCCGGGCCTCTTCTCCACATTGGTACAAAAGCTCTATTAAAATCTATCAAGCTTCTCCACACTTGCACCAAAGCTTTGTCAAAATCCATCAAGCTTTTCCTCTCTCCTTCACAATCCTATGAAAGCTTTGCCAAAATCCACCACGCTTTCTCTCTCTTATATAGCCCATGGAAACTATTCCAAAATTTCTCCAAGAGGATTATCCCTACCAACTATCATGAAGGAAAGAAGGTCATCAAAGAAGGCACTTCTAGAGCATTCAAGAAGGATGCCCTTTTGATAGACTCAAAAGATGCCATCAAGGATACATACAATACCAAAGCTAATGGCAATAATCAATCTTGAGTTGTTCTTTTATTATTGATTTTTTTACTCAAGCTAGTTGATAGGAAAGGATTATATTCATTAGAAATATGATTTTACTTGTGGTTAACTTGTATGATAATGAAAACTCCTGAAGGGCAGGATTTATGCTTATTCTAAGGCCTCTAATTGGTTTAGATGAGGAAAAGTTGGTTGCACAATTATGAAGCATCTCCATGGTTTCATTACAAAATTGTCGATAAATGTGAAGGATCCAAAAGAACATTACTCAATACATTGGCCAAAGGTCTCGCCAATGGTCAAGTGGTGGAAAAGCCACCATGAGAGCAAGGTTTCTCGATCTTGTGGAAGTTTAAGAGTCCAACAAGCTCCAAATACTCTCATGATAAAACATAAGATGGAGATAGAAACATTTGCAACTTGGGTGCTAGAAGAAAAAAATCTAAATATGAATCTAGATTGGTTTACTAAATATAAAACAACCTATCCAATGTGATTTTTCACTAGATATCACATGGTTCATATAAAGTGATTTTTTACTTATATAAGACCATGTTAGCCTAAAGCAAGGCCTTGATAAAGGGTAGTTTTGCT
The DNA here is from genome assembly GCF_053477565.2 of Lygodium microphyllum. Lineage (NCBI taxonomy): Eukaryota > Viridiplantae > Streptophyta > Polypodiopsida > Schizaeales > Lygodiaceae > Lygodium > Lygodium microphyllum. The sequence goes on along the minus strand of NC_141146.1, from coordinate 13,085,443 downwards.
TCAAGCTTGGTAATTGACCATTGCATTTATTTTCTTTAAAATAAGGATTTTTTGAAAGAACTATTTTCAATTGCTTTTGTGTATGTGCTCTAATTTTTGTTGGGGGTAAAGGCGCCTCTGCCTAGCCGCCCGTGTATTACTACACTGATAGTCACCATCACTGCACAGTGCAGGTGGCAAGCACCCATCATCATCACTTTATTCTTTATTCTTTTAGTGACATTTGAATAAAGGAAGGCCCGGTCACATATTGTGACTGTTGGAGTTCCCATTTCTTGTCTCTCTCTTTCTTGCTCTTGCTCTCCCGCCATAGCTCTCGAGTGCAAGCTTCAATCCTTCTCACCTTTCATCTGGTATCAAAGCACGGCTTCCCGACTCTTGAGCTTGGCTTGTGACATTCTTAGCTTCCCATTGAATCCCCACTTGCATTGGGTCTCCTTCTCGGCAGCCATAGCTCATTCTCTTGAGCTCTCATCACTCCTCGACTTCCCGAGCTTCTTCCCGACCTATTGAGGCACCATCAGGGCATTGACATTGAGGTATTGCTTCATTATTTCAGAGTTTTATTTCAGTCCACAGACATTTGATGCTAGTGCTACATTCATAGGTTATGCCTATGCTTGTTTGGGCATGACTACATAACCGGTTTGATGCCTATTGCATCCCCATTGACTTGGGGATTGAAGCTACATGTAATGCTATGATTTTGGCCTGATTGTAGGGCTGGAAATACTCAATTTATAATAGGAAATGCATGCTGAATACTTTTGGGCTGAAGCTATCTTTCATGCTTTGACATATGCCTATTGGTTTCGAGTGTATGTCTTGGGTTATGCTATGATGTCTTGATCATTGAGGGATGACTTCGAGCTTGTCATATGGATCCAGATGCTTTTGGAAGCTTGAGTTTATTTCAGCCCGCACTTATTAACATCGGTCTATGCTTGACAGTGGTCAGTGCTTTGATAGTTATATGCTCCTTGGGTACATGCTTATCCCACGCCTACGGCTTGATGCATTTGTCCTGGCACAGTGTACCATGTACTTGTTGAGCTCGTTTATCCACCTTTTGTGCCGGTGGGAGCATCTTGTATGCTTGACCGACATTGAGCAAGAGGTTTATGCTATTTGAGCATTTTGCAGATACTTGAGACTTTGGGATCTCTTACACTTAAATGTTGCATGGTTCATGCAGTGATATCTTGGAGTTGCTTTTGACCTGAGCTTGGGCTTTGCACTCTTGTGAGAATACACCTACTGGTGTCAGGTCTTGCCAATGTTATGTATACTTTGCCCTATTGTCTAGGGGGTATGCCTACTCACCACCACTGACGAATGCTTTGGTGACATGTTTGGATGTTTGCTCAGGGTCTTGATGACTATTTGGTGCTGATTTATGCCCATTTATGGCTGGTCATGTCTTGGCTGTCATTTCTTGACTTGGTGCATTGATTTGGTCAGCAATTGCCTCTCACATTACCCTGTTGTCATTTATTACAGCAAGCATATAACTCCAGACTGACATGGATTTTTCATGCTGAAATATTCTGAAATGATGTACTTTCACTAGTACTTGGTGGGCAGCAACTTTAGTTACACTTTTCTCGCCATTTTCTCTCGATTTTTGGTGATTTTTTTGTCATTTTCTGCAGTAAACAACAAGCAGTTTTGAACTGTCTACAGTCTTCCAGCTTGCATTATGGCGAGTTCGTCCCCTGATCATGCTATTTTCAACATCACTAAGCTTGATGGTACGAATTACCTTATTGGAAGAGCCAGATTTGGCAGGTGTTGGTGCGAAAATCGCAAATCAAACCATTGAGGTTGAGCGGGTATCCGCCTACAACTATGTCAAATGAGGAATGGCTTGATCTTGATGAGTTATGCAAGTCCACTATTGTATTATCTCTCACAGAATAGGTTCATTACAAGAATCTCTATGACAAGAAAAGTCTAGCGAGTTAGATGTATTGGCTGAAGCAGCTTATGGATCTGCGCATGTGAAGGAGAATGTGACTATGTCTGCTCACTTGATCCAGTTCCATGCTATACTCAAGAACTTGACTTCGTAGGATATCACTTTTGCAGAGGATATCACTACTCTTTTCTTGCTTGGTACTCTTAATGAGTCATGGGATGTATTCCGCACTGCATTATGTGCCTCTACTGCTACCTTGAAATTATTTGATGTTGAGAGTGCTCTTCTGCAGGAAGAGATTAATCGTAAGAATTTGGATACCTCTCGTGTGTCGCATGCTATGACAGTTAGAGGCAAGAATGATGGGTATGGAAAGCATAGCAATGGCAGTGACCATGGACGGGATTCTCAGAAATCTCGATCCAAGTCTCGTGGGAAGTCACGTAGCAAATCTCGTGGCATGAATGCAGATGTTACTTGTCACCATTGTGGGAAAAAGGGCCATATTAGGCCACAATGTCATGAACTGCACAATGAAAGGTGCAAAGATAAGGGGAAAGACAAAGTGCAGGATAAGTCTTCTGATCGCAACATAGTGCCTGCAAAGTCCAGTGTTAAAATTGAAGAGATCAATGTTATGCAGCCTGAGGATGTTGATGATGATGATGATTATATCCTTGCAGCTTATTCTAGTGCTTCGCAGATGACAGAGATACACTCTATGTATACACAGTGTTGGCTCTTGGACTCAGGTGCGTCCTTTCATGTGACACCTTGTCGAGAGTGGTTTCATTCATACCGTACTGTTTTGGGTTTTGTGTGCTTGGGTGATGATAGCTCTCTTGGCATTGTGGGCATTGGTGATATCAGGCTGCAGTTTCCTTCTGTGGCAGCAGTTTTGTTATGCAGGATATACGTCATGTACCTGCTTTGACACGCAGTCTCCTGTCAGTTGGACAGCTTGATGACGTAGGTTATCATGTATCTTTTGGAGACTCTGCATGGAAGATCACTTGTGGGGCAGACTTGTGATTGCGAGAGGTGCCAAGGCTGGTAGCCTCTATCCCTTTGTGGGAGCTTTCACTCAACCGCCAAGACCCACGGACCGCTTATTGTTCAAGCATTCGAGCACTAATGGCTACCTCTCACATAGCCGACGTGCCATCCATATCTACAGGTATAGTGAGCTTACCTCCATGCCATTCGAGTTACCTCCTCTCCCGCGCACTCCGATAGCTCCACGATCCAAGTGCAAGCTTCAAGCAAGCTCCATCCTCAAGCTCCACGCTCCAAGCTCCATTGCCGCGAGCAAGACAAGAGAAGAGAAGAGAAGAGAAGAAGAGAGGAGAAGATGGAGGGCTTCTCCACCCCACGGTCCCTCACCCTCACACTCTCACTCCCTCACACTCTCACACTCCCTCTCTCAAGCACAAGCTCAAGCAAGCAAGAACAAGAAGAAGAAGAAGAAGAGGAGAGCTACTTTTGGCCACACACAAGAATGAGCTTCTCATTCACTTTTCAACTTTATATACAAAACCCTAAATCCCTTTTGGGCGGTCATCCCCTTTTCCCCTTTTTTACATGGCCGGCCGTAGCCTAGGCCCTTTTTCCCATTGTCCTTCTATCTTTCTAGATTCCTTTTCACCGCCCGTCTACATTTACAAATTGCACGGGTGAGAGCCCGGTGCTCTTTTTCATGATTTCAGGGTGCACCTTTTTATTTTAAAATGTGCATTTCCCCTTTTGTATTTGCCTTGGACTTTTATGGTTGCCCTTGCGCTTTTGGCCTTTTCTTCTATTCTTTCTTCAGTCGGGCTACCTTTTTTCCGCCTTCGCCCTGCGTCTTTTTTATTTCCTTTTACTTTCTTCGTGTTGGGGTTAACATTACCCCCCTCCTAGACGAGTGCCAGTCCCATGGCACTCACCATCGTAGGTAGCAGGCTATAGCATGCATCGAAGACGTGGGTGACAAGGACGCATGTGGTTTCCGTGGAGGAGTGTTGGTGGTGGTCTGGAAGAAGGTCCTGGGGCCTGTTGGTGGCCAAGGTGGCTGGTGGGAGGTTGTTGGAGTTGGTGGTAGGGCTATTCTGTGTTGGGGATTGCATTGATGGCCAGCACAAGTGTTGGTTTGTTGGGGATGCTGCACATGACGATTTTTTGCGGGCTTGTCGGATGGTAAGGGATAAGCATTCAAAGTTGAGTGTTGATGAAGAGCGAACAACACCAGGGTCCATGATTCATAGGTCAAGATATTAAAATCTGCTCCTTCATCAATTAGAGCATCAATAGTATGCTCTCTTTTTGCGGTGAGTTTGACCCTAAGATAAGCAAGTGGTACTATGTCTTCATCTTCTGGGTCCTGGCTTGTAAATTTAAGCCTTCTGACAGATGCCCTTGAGTTCTCGACTGCATGACCAGATGTGGATTCTCCACTGCTATCTTGGATCGTCAGTGTAGTGCTATTCAAGGTACATCTCTCGGCAAGAGTGTCGTGTCTAGTCATCTTCGCATTTGTAGCTTGCTGAAGTTGCATTTTGCTCTGACTAGACACGGTTTGAACACAATGTCTTTGTGTTCTCGTGGTGTGGCCTTTTTGCCCTTGATGGCTAGATTGGCCCATTGATGTTCTAGGTCTCTGTTTCTCTCTGTTCGGGTATGGGCTTTTGGTTGCTCTATTGCAAGTGAGACTCCATGCGCGTGTAGAGCCATTGCTACACTAGGGTCCAATTTGGAGGGCCTGTCACAGCGCGCGTTTTCTCTCCAGTCTACTCGAGGGAGGTGCGGAGGGGGCAGAGCCCCCTCTGCGGGGGTCTAGGGAGGGCAGTCCCCCCTGGCCCGCAGGGCCATTACGGTAAAAGCCATGCACAATTTGGAGGACCGTTTATAGCTGAATTTGAACCACTTACTCTCAGTTTCAGGCCGGTAATGGATCTATGACATAGTTTCGGCTCTATATGGTCTCTCGGTTAATCTCACTGTCTTCAGGTTAAAATTTGAGAAAATCTAGATTCGGCCTAACAGGTCCGAATTGCAGGGTCCGAGTGGGTCACTCGAACGGGCCGAGGCGCATGGGCCGAGGGCGCAGTTCGGACGATTCGGACGAATTCGGACGAGGTCACTCGGCCGGGCCGAGGCACTTGGGCCGAGGGCCGAATGTGGGACGTGGCCAAGGGCCGAATTTGAGTCTCGGATGGGTCGACTCGGACGGTCCGAGGCCAACTAGGGTTTGGTCGAGTGGGCCGGGTGGTCCGAGGGCCGAGTCTGGGCCTCGGACCAAAGTCGACGTGACTCAGACGCGCCGAATGCCACCCATTTTTCACCGAAGCTCGCAAAATTCGTCGTGCAAGGTGCTGGGGGTCTTCCCCCTTGTCGAGCAACTCCAGATTGGTCCTACTACTGTAGGGGGAGGTGTAGAATTACCTGGGCTAGCCAAAGATCTCCCTGATGCCAAGATTGAAGCGGATTTCCTCGCCAAGCTTTTCTCTTCTCTCCTGCTCTCCTGAAACCCTGTAATCCACACTGTGGCCTTTCTTGCCACTTTTGGCCCTTATACCCTCTTCCGAGTATGGTATTGGCACCCCCAATAACTCACTTACCGACCTTAGGCATCAGAAGTAAGTTTTTTACCACTTTTGCACGATTCTTACCCTGTTTCTGCCCTGTTTTGCAACAATAACCCTAATGCTTATTTTCTTTGTTTTTCTTTGTTTTCTCCACTCTAATGCATCCAAATCACAAAGTAAATACCTAGACTACTCCATCTCACAACATAAATCTCAAGAAAAACAACAAACCTACTTGCCAAGGAGATCGAATACCATCTTCAACTCCCTCGCTTCCTACCTATCTCAAGCACCGGTTCGGGGGAAACCCTACTCCAATGCTCGATTCGAAGCGCGCAAGCGCTCAAGGCTTGAATCCGTTGGTCCCGGCAACGGAACCAAAATGTGGGAGCTTTCGCTCAACCGCCAATACCCACGGACCGCTTATTGTTCAAGCGTTCCAAGCCGAGCACTAATGGCTACCTCTCACATAGCCGACGCGCCATCCATATCTATGGGTGTAGTGAGCTTACCTCCATGCCGTTCGAGTTACCTCCTCTCCCGTGCACTCCGGTAGCTCCACGATCCAAGTGCAAGCTTCAAGCAAGCTCCATCCTCAAGCTCCACGCTCCAAGCTCCATTGCCGCGAGCAAGACAAGAGAAGAGAAGAGAAGAGAAGAAGAGAGGAGAAGATTGAGGGCTTCTCCACCCTACGGTCCCTCACCCTCACACACTCACTCCCTCACACTCTCACACTCCCTCTCTCAAGCACAAGCTCAAGCAAGCAAGAACAAGAAGAAGAAGAAGAAGAAGAGGAGAGCTACTTTTGGCCACACACAAGAATGAGCTTCTCATTCACTTTTCAACTTTATATACAAAACCCTAAATCCCTTTTGGGCGGTCATCCCCTTTTTCCCTTTTTTACATGGCCGACCGTAGCCTAGGCCCTTTTTCCCATTGTCCTTCTATATTTCTAGATTCCTTTCCACCGCCCATCTACATTTACAAATTGCACGGGTGAGAGCCCGGCGCTCTTTTTCACGATTTTAGGGTGCGCCTTTTTATTTTAAAATGCGCCTTTCCCCTTTTGTATTTGCCTTGGACTTTTATGATTGCCCTTGCGCTTTTGGCCTTTTCTTCTATTCTTTCTTCAGTCAGGCTACCTTTTTTCCACCTTTGCCCTGCGTCTTTTTTATTTCCTTTTGCTTTCTTCGTGTTGGGGTTAACACCCTTAATTGTATCCACTTCTTCTCTTGATTATGTTTTGTCTGTGGGTTCTATCCCACATGTATCTCTTTGGCATGCCCGTTTGGGTCATACGTCTTTGAAGGGAATGAAAATGCTTTTTAGTTTGTAGTACTTACTACCCCTTGATTATGCATGTTTTGATTCATGTGAGCACTGTCTTTATGGCAGGCAAACTAGGTCTACGCATAAGAAGTCTAGTAGGCCACGCATGAGTGAGCCCTTGGCATTGGTACATTCGGATGTCTGTGAGCCCATGCCTTGTCAGTCTATGGGTGGTGCAAAGTATTTTGTTACTTTCATAGATGACTTTTCAAGGAAAGTTTGGGCTTATCCCATTAAGCTGAAATCTGATGTCTTTGCTATGTTTCAGAGATGGCTTGCATTGGTTGAGAACTAGTCTGGGTATAGGCTGAAATGCCTAAGGACAGATAATGGGGGTGAGTATGTCTCACATGCTTTTGAGCAATTATGTGATGAGAGGGGTATTAAGCGTCAGTTGACCGCCCCCTACACCCCCCCCAGAATGGTTTGGCTGAGCGGATGAATAGAACCATCTAGGAGTGTGTACGCAGTATGCTTAGCCATGCAAGCCTACCACAGAGCTTTTGGACTGAGGCAGTTAGTACAGTTGTGCATGTCATAAGCAAATCACCTTCTAGTGGTTTGGATTTCCAGGTTGCAGAGGAGGTATGGACTAGAAAACCTCCCTCCTATGCACATCTCCGTATCTTTGGATGTGAGGCATTTCGCCATGTGTCCAAGGACAAGAGAAGTAAGCTAGACCCTAAGAGTGTCAAATGCATTTTCCTTGGTTATGGGGATGCAGGCGAGATGGGTTACCGTCTCTAGGATTCACAGGCGCGGAAAGTCATCCGCAGTCATGATGTAGTCTTCCATGGGGACAAGATGCATCGGCAACCTGAGAGTTGTTGAGATCTGCAGGGTCATATTTTAGGAGGAGCTGAGAGCTCCCGCATAGCCAGTTGGACAGCCTATAGCTGTAGCAGATGCTCATGGTCAGGGTGTTGGACAAGCAGATGGGCAGGCAACAGATCCTGTCATGAGATGGACTACTAGAGACAGATGTCCACCTAGTAGATTTCAGCCCTCGATGCATTATGTCTTGGTTACAGATGTAGGAAAGCCTTTCACTTATGACGAGGCTATACACAGGGGTGACAGTTGCTCCTAGGAGAGGGCTATGTAGTCTGAGATAGAATCCTTGCATAAGAATGACACTTAGGATTTGGTGTCCTTGCCTACGGGCAAGAAGGCTTTGCCATGCAAGTGGGTGTACAAGCTGAAAAGTACCCCTGGACACCCCAAGCCAGCATACAAGGCTAGATTGGTAGTAAAGGGTTTTAAGATGGAGCATGGTGTGGACTTTGATGAGTTCTTTTCTCATGTGGTTAAGATGACCACCCTGCGCTTAGTCTTGGCTTTGGTTGCTCAGCTTGACTTGGATTTATACCAGATGGATGTCAAGATGCCTTTCTTACATGGGGACTTGCATGATGAGATTTATATGGAGCAGCCTAAGGGCTTTGCAGAACGTGGCAAGGAGCACCTAATGTGCAAATTGAAGAAAAGTCTTTATGGCTTGAAGCAGGAACCTAGGGAGTGGTATCATAATTTTGATGCCTTTATGCAATCACATGGCTACATCAAGAGTGCTAATGGATCCGTGTCTTTACACGAAGAAAGCCCGTGATGGTTCTTTATTGATTTTGGTACTCTATGTGGATGATATACTGATAGCAGGGAAATCTCATGATGAGCTAGATGCTCTTAAGGCTTAGCTCAAGAAGAGCTTTGAGATGAAAGATTTGGGAGATAGGCCGCTCACATACTTGGTATGCGCATTAGATGTGACAGGCATCAGGGACTCCTCTACTTGTCACAGAGGGAGTATATTCATAAAGTCCTTGAGCGCTTCCGCATGCAGGACGTAAATCCTATTGGCTGTCCATTGCCTTCTTATGTGAAGGTATCACAGGCTGATTGTCCGCAGACAGATGAGCAGAGGGCCAAGATTGCCAAGATTCCCTATGCATCTGCAGTGGGCAGTCTTATGTATGCCATGATCGCCACTCGTCCAGATATTGCCCTTGCAGTTGATGTTGTGGCATGCTATATGACTACACTTGGCAAGAAGCATTGGGATGCCGTGAAGGGTATCATGAGGTACCTGAAGGGCATTGCAGATATGTGCATATGCTATGGAAGCCAGGATACAAAAGTCGTGGGGTACACTAACTCTGATTATGTAGAACATGCAGATAGTAGGAAGTCCACTTCCGGCTATGTATTCACCTATGCTGGAGGTGCTTTTTCTTGGATGTCCAGGGTGCAGAAATGCACATCCCTTTCTACTACAGAGGCCAAGTATGTTGCAACCACTGAGGCTTGCAAGGAGGCCATTTGGTTGGGTTGTTTGGTTGTTGACCTTGGTATTGATGCTACCCCTACACTGCATTTGGATTCTATGAGTGCTATTCAGTTATCCAAGAATCCGATCTTCCATGCGAAGACGAAACACATTGAGGTGAGGTATCACTTCATACGTGGGGTCATTGAGGACAAGTCTGTTGATCTTGTCAAGATCTCGACTCACCAGAATCCTGTAAATCTGCTCACAAAAAGCCTCTCTACAGAGCGCTTTGCCTTCCTCAGGAGGTTGATGGGAGTGGGATGAGATGACATCTTTCCTCATCCTGTTGTACATGTGTATATGTTGTGCTGTCTTTTTTCTTTTTCTTTTCACTCCTCACTAGGGCAGATTCGCCTTTAAGTGGGAAGTTGTTGGGGTAAAGGCGCCTCCGCCTAGCCGCCCGTGTATTACTACACTGACAGTCACTGTCACTGCACACTGCAGGTGGCGGGCACCCGTCACCATCAATTTATTCTTTATTCTTTTAGTGACAGTTTGAATAAAGGAAGGCCCGGTCACACATTGTGATTGTTGGAGTTCCCATTTCTTGTCTCTCTCTTTCTTGCTCTTGCTCTCCCGCCATAGCTCTCGAGTGCAAGCTTCGATCCTTCTCACCTTTCAATTTTTGAATATCCAAACTATATGTGCTATGACCCTACTTGAAAAACTAAGATATTATAGATATATGCATGGGAAACAAAAAGATAACTTGCCCAATGGGAGTTATTGTATGTCCAATTGGACTCATTTAGTCAAGTGAATACTCAACAATCAAGGTTTAAAACTAAACAAAGACTTCCTTAGGGTCCAAGTATATAATGCTTGCTCGCTTCAAGTTATGATTTAATCACACAATAGTGGCCTTACTAACTTGATGCCGGAATACTATTAGCGACTGCAATAGTGGCCTTACTAACTTAATGCTACATACTATTAGCGACTATAGTTGAGTCATTAGATACCTCAAGTTGATCCTCATGGGTCAAACAGAATGCTCCACCATAAACTAGAACCAAAAGTAACCTAACCATGTTGGATATACATTCCATGGGATCAAAGTGGTAATGTTTGTTTCATGGAGCGATTGGCCAACTATCTAATATTACTCCCAATGTGTTCCATGGAGAATCCAACATCACTCCCTATGTTTTCATGGGACCCAAGTGAGTGGCCCACTACCCACCTTTATTCCCTAGGTCTCTCAAGTGGATGCTTCTCATTTATCAAGTTTTTGCGTAAAAATAATACTAACAAAAAGCTTGGGTATTTTTGGTATTGTTTAATGTTGAATGTTTAATATAGTTCTATAGCTAAGGCAATCTTGTATAATGTTGAATGTTTCATATCGTTCTATAGCAAAGGCAATCATTTCAACATTTAATTTACATTGCATGAAGCATTGAATAAATACTCTAGCATGATTTTATTCATTCTAAGAATGAATGATGCTATGCTTCATCTTATGTTGATGCCTATTAGCTTAGCAATAGGGATTTTGAGAAGATATATAACGAAGTTAGCTAGTGATTTATTACCAAAGTCTAATAGTAATTATCAATTGATATTTCTCTTCTCCCTTCAATTTTAAGAGGTTCATCCAAAAAGGATACTCCTTTATACCAACCTCTACTTGATCAGAGCCAACTAGGTCTCATCAAATGTCTGTCTCTAGCAAATGGTATGCCATTTATTACAATGTCGCCAAGGACAATGTTGCAAAATATTCCCTTTTTTATGAACTCCAGTGCTTGATTCATCTATACTCTTTCTTATTTTGGTTGGAGGTTCAGTTATCTCCTAAACCTCTATTTTTCCTCGTGAGCCTATTGTTCCTCCCAAGCCTATTTTGAATTCCTCCTAAGCAAATTTTGAATTCGAATTCATGCATGCATGGTATGTGATCATTGAGGGGGTTGAGGTGGCTTTAATGCCCGATGTCCTCTCTCTCTGTCTCTTTTTCTTCTCATGATTAGAGTATAGATCAGATAAGAAGAGTATAGATTAGACCTCTTTCTCATTTTCTATCTCATTTTGCAAGCTTATGCTCAGAGCAAGCTGAAGGTTGTGGGAACCTGCGGCACGGAGTTGGAAGCTTGGAGCATGCAGGTGGAAGCTTGGGGCATGCAGGTTGTGGGAGCTTGGAGCACACATGTGTTGCTCTCTCTCTCTCTCTCTCTCTCTCTCTCTCTCTCTCTCTCTCTCTCTCTCTCTCTCTCTCTCTCTCTCTCTCTCTCTCTCTCTCTCTCTCTCTCTCTCTCTCTCTCTCTCTCTCTCTCTCTCTCTCTCATATTAATGTTTTAAGTTAATGTGGATATTAATGTTAATGTTAACATTAATGTTGTTGTTGTTGTTAATGTTTATGTTTATGTTAATTAACAGTTTAGTCAATGGTTGCTTATATTATTATTATTAATCTATCACTGTCATTTATTTAAATTATGAATATGAATGATGATGATGATTGATAATAATTAATAATTATATATAATATATAATTATATTATAACTATTATTATTATTATTTATATTTTATTATATTATATATATTTATATTTATAGATATAGATTATAGTTATAGATACAGATTATTAATGGATACTTTATATATATATATATATATATATATATATATATATATATATATATATATATATATATATATATATATATATATATATAAAATAGATTATTAATATATCTATATACACATTATTAATATTAGTATCTATATTATATACATATTATTAATTACTAATGTATACTTTATAGATCTAGATAGATAGATTATAAAATATAGATAGATATATTATAGATTAATCTATACTTTATAATTATTATTTTATTACATTATATTATATTTATGATATAATGTAATATAATTATATTATACTCTGATATAATTATGATATGATATGATATGAATGTTAATGTTAATTAATAGTTAATTGTTGCTTATTATATTATATTATTGTTATTATATTATTACTATATTGTATTGTATTATATTGGTTTTTTATTGTTATTGTTATTATATTGTATTTATTATTATTATTATTTTATTACATATATTTTATTTTATATATAATATAGAGATTATTAATGTATACTTTATTATTATATGTCTATAAAGTATAGATTATTATAAATTTAGATACAAATATAGATATTGATAAATATAGATTATAGAATATAAATAGATATATTATAGATTAATCTATACTTTATAATTATTATTACATTATATATATATATATATATATATATATATATATATATACTATGATATAATATGATATGATCTTAATGTTAATAGTTAATGGTTTCTTATTATATTATATTATTGTTGCTGTTGTTATTGTTAGTTATCAATATAATAATATTGCATTATATAATATAATATAATAGCATAACTAACTAACTAATAATAATAGCTATAAATATATAATATAATTATGCTATGATATAAAATTATATGATATCAATGTTAATGTTAATTAATAGTTCATGGTTGCTTATTGTATTATATTATATTATATTATTATTATATTATATTTTATTGATTTTTATTATTGTTATTATTATATTATATTTGTTTTATCACTATATTATTATTATTATTATTGTTAGTTATCAATATCAATAATAACAATAATAATAATAGTTATAATATAATTATTGTTAAGGTTAATGTTGTTGTTGTTGTTTATGTTAATATTTATGTTTATTAATAGTTAATGGTTGCTTATTATTATTAATCTATGACTGATCCAAATCGTAAGCTTGCAAAATGCAAAATTAAAAATGAGAAAGAGATCTATAATCTAAATTGTACTCTAATCATGAGAAGAAGAAGAGAGAGAGAGAGGACGTCTGGCAATAGGCTCGGGGGGAAAAATGAAGGTTCAAGAAGTAACCAAACCAACAGCCAAAATAAGAAAGAGTATAGATATAGATACAAATATAGATATAGATTATATAATTATATTATAACTAGTATTATTGGCTATACTATAATGTATTTTATTATAGTTAATGTTAGTGTTAGTGTTGATGTTATTGTTGTTATAGATATAGATTATATTATAGATAGATCTATGCTTTATATTATAATTATAATTATTATTACCAAACCAAGAGCCAAAATAAGAAAGAGTATAGATATAATTGTTATTATTAGTGATGGTTTTAGTTGTTTTTATATAGTTATTATATTGTATGTACTTGTTAGTTAGTTATACTTATCATCATGTTGCTTATTGTATTATATTATATTGGTTTTTATTATATTATTATTATTATATTGTATTTATTATTATTGTTAATTATCAATAATTATTATTATTATTTTATAGTTATAATATTATTATATTATAACTAATAATAATAACAATAACAATTCTAATTATAATATGATATTATTATTTAATCATAATTGTTAATATTAATGTTAATTCTTATTGTTATTGCTAATTATTGATTTTGATTAGTTATTTTGTTATTGTTATTATCGATATGGATTATTGTTAAAATTAATTAATTTGAATCTTATTAAAATTAATTAATTAATTTTAATACTTGTGTAATTTTTTTATTGAATTTATTTAATAATTATTTGATTCTTGTTAGTCATTAATTGTTTTTATGTAGTTAAATTGTATTTGTTAATTAGTTAGTTATTGATTAGAGCATAGTTAATTTAACTGATAATTATTAGTTGATTGACATTAAGATTAACATTAAGATAAGATGGTTAGTTAAGTTAATAGTCATTTTATTAGTTAAGTTATTAGTTGTTTTTGTATAGTTTAATTATATTGTATGTATTTTTTGTTAGTTATATTTATTATTATATTATTGTTGTTATTGTTATCATTGTGATGAGTTATTGTTATTTTATTCTTAGTATATTGTGTTTATTGTTATTATTATTATTGTTATTGTTAGTTATTAATTTGTTGTTATAGATATAGATTATATTATAGATTGATCTATGCTTTATATTCTAATTATAATTATTATTACCAAACCAACAGCCAAAATAAGAAAGAGTATAGATATAATTGTTATTATTAGTGATGGTTTTAGTTGTTTTTATATAGTTATTATATTGTATGTACTTGTTAGTTAGTTATTCTTATCATCATGTTGCTTATTGTATTATATTATATTGGTTTTTATTATATTATTATTATTATATTGTATTTATTGTTGTTGTTATTATTGTTAGTTATC